>NC_053492.1:322007577-322320077 GCF_905171775.1 Rana temporaria
TACGGTCCATTTTCATTCTTTTTTTTTTTAAATCACTTTTATTTCTATTACAAGGAATGTAAACATCCATTGTAATAAAAATAACAGATCTTTATGGAGAGATCTGAGGTCAAAAAGACCAAATCTCTCCTTTACCCTTAAAAGCAAAAAATAAAACATTTTGATCTTTTGCTTAATGGGGTTGCAAAGGTTCGTTTTTTATTTTCTAAATAGGTTCCTTTAAGCTAGTGCATTGTTGGTTCACTAACCTTTTCCTTCGATTTCCCTTCTAAATGTTTTTTTTTTCTGTGTCTGAATTTCTCACTTCCTGTTTCTCCTCAGTAAACTTGCCACCATCATCCGAGCGGTGGTTAGTCAGCCAGAAGAGCTTACTGAGGAGGAACAGGAAGTGAGAAATTTAGACAAAGAAAAAAAAACATTTAGAAGGGAAATCGAAGGGAAAAGGTAAGTGAACCAACAATGCACTAGCGCAGGGGTGTCAAACTGGCGGCCCTCCAGCTGTTCCGAAACTACAAGTCCCAACTTGCCTCTGCCTGTGAGAGTCATGCTTTTAACTGTTAGCCTTGCAATGCCTCATGGGACTTGTAGTTTTGCAACAGCTGGAGGGCCGCCAGTTTGACACCCCTGCACTAGCTTAAAGGAACCTATTTAGAAAATAAAAAAACAAACCTTTACAACCCCTTTAAAAAAGTAGTTTACTTCCGTTCTAGACAGGAAGTGACATCATGACGTCGCTCCGGTTCTTCAAGGCCATAGAGGCAAACACAAACTGTCTGGGCTCTGTTCGCCCCTGTGACCAGCCGGCCGCACCGTCTGACCATTTCTCGGGCGGGGTGAGCCTGAGAAACACCGGTGAGTGGTGGGGGAGCCACCGCTACTGAAAGCAATCCAGCGGCTACTGGGCCGCTCAGACCATTTTCATTAAAGAAGCCAGCAGCCGACTGGGGGGGGGGGGGGGGGATAATGACCAATAGCTTCAGCCATAACCCCGGTAAACCACTTACAAACCGCAACGCAAGTATATGTATTGCAGTTGGCAAGTGGTTAATAAAACATAACAGGGAGCACTATGGAAGGCTATGTTTGTTTTGTACGATTGGCACAGTGTTTTATCCATTGTTGAGTTCTTGGAGCCCTGATTAGCAGGAAGGATGCAGAAGCCATTTTCATGCTTGATTGACCTCCTGTGATAGAGGTCTGTTACTGGGGGTGAGAACAAAACTAGAAGATAGAACAGTACCCCTTCAAGAAGAGTGGGCAAAAATCGGACTTTGAGGCTCGTGGAAGTATAAAAAATATATATTTTATTACATAAATTTACAAAATGTACACTAACAATGGTATAATGGAATGCAACTGATAACAATCACAATACAACCATTCAGAACAAGAGAATAGTGAAAGAATCCTATTGAAGTCGCGACTTCAATAGGATTCTTTCACTAGTCTCTTGTTCTGAATGGTTGTATTGTGATTGTTATCAGTTGCATTCCATTATACCATTGTTGGTGTACATTTTGTAAATTTATGTAATAAAATATATATTTTTTATACTTCCACGAGCCTCAAAGTCAGATTTTGCCCACTCTTCTTGAAGGGGTACTGTTCTATATTCTTATCATTACGGATGCGGCCAATGTGAGTGCTTTCCTTGTGTATCTTGTCCTCCCTCCCTCTCCCTCTTTCCTTTTTCTTTTCCTTTCTGATCATCCCTAGTTTTGTGTTTTTCCCTCCCTTCCCATCCCCCTCCTTTTGTTTTCAACAAAACTAGAAGCTCAGGGTGTGGAGAGAAGGGCACCTGTGGCTGACATAGCTGATTTTGTGTTTGCACAAGTGGAGTGTACTGGGGCTGTACAAAAAAGTTCTACTTTTGTTATTAGCACATTGGGCACACATATGGACACACATTTGAATGAAAATATGTATTTTAAAATATATAATATTTTATAATTTGTGTGCATTAACATATAAGTGTAAATTAATGTTCACTATAGTAAGGATTAGTGTTGTACAGATACCAGTATCGGACCCGATACTAAGCATTTGCATAAGTACTTGTGCAAATTCTTCGATACCTAAAACCTTTTTTCGTTCTGTGCGATTTGAGCCTATAAAAAATTAATGTGCTCAAATCATACTGCAAAGAATCGTATGCGATTTTAACAGAATGCGGTGCGACTCCTGTCTATAGTGCATGCGGTTTCCCAGCCCTACTCTCTTAAAAGGAAAGGGAGCAAAACACAAATTTTTGGTCACATGTATATTTGGATTATGGGAAGCACAATTTGGTATCAGCTGCTCTCATCCTTTAGTACCAGGTAGGGATAGCAGAGCATAGGCCACATTATTAATAAAACAATATGCTGACTTCCTCGATATCAGACTAGGTACCCAAGTACAATATGGTTGAACTCCAAGACTACCTAAATTAACAAAATAGATGACTTACTGATAAAGCTCTACTGCCCCTAGTGAACCAGGTTTCCTTTCCAGGGAAAAGCAGGACCAATGTAACACAGCCCCATCGACCCTGATGCATGGTTCTCCACATTCTCCCCTCCCCTCATGATCCCCTGGTGCACTACATTACATTGAGTGCTTCCATTAACAGGTGTCACTTTATTTTCCCTCCCAAACAAAAAAAACAAAAACGAATCCCAACACTAAATGGATGTCACAGAAACGCACAGACTTCTAGCCCATCTGATATCAGACACGACTGTCAACCATGAGAATCACTTGTGTAATTACAACAAAAGTGACTATGCACTCTACTTTATGGAACATTCTGTACAACTGTATCTCCTGGCTTTGGTTTATTTCAATTTGAATGTACCACCATTTCTCAGCCATGTCTAAAGACATTTCTTTATCCGCATATAACTGTACTTGAGATAATGTCTTAAATTAACAAAATTAAAAATAATACCATTAAAAAGGTCCACTTTAAAAAGGGTTTGCAAAACTAGCTTTACCTATATCAGATTTTTTTTCAACCAGGGTGCCAAGGGTCCTTCAAGTGGATGTAAAGCCACTTTTGCAAGTTACACCTACAGGTAAGCCTAGATTAAGGCTTACCTGCAGGTGTTAGCAATATCTCCTAAACCCGCACGGTTTAGGAGATATTCGCCGAATGACATGACCGCTGTCTACGGTGCATGTGCCATAGACAACGGCGCGCAGGCGCACTGACAATAGTCATGCTAAACTCGGCAATGCCATGTTTGATGGCTCACGCGCGGAGATACGTCATTGCCGCTCCGGCCAATCACAGCGACGGAGCGGCGATACCCGGAAGTAACCTCTGGGAGCAAAGGATGCGGCCAGAGGACGGATTAGTGGGCTTCGGTCTAAGGTAAATAATGCTTAATGATCTAGTATGCTAGTCGTACTAGCTCATTATGGCTTTGTCTTGCAGGGGGTTTTTTTTTGCGTTTATTTCCTCTTTAAGGGATGCCTTGGCAACATGCCTAAAAATTGGCCCAAATAATGTCAACAAGTGGGTCAAGACTGCTTTTTTGTTACACAAAGCCAAAGATTTTTAATATGCAGCATAGGAACCTTGGGCACTGTGCGGGCCAGCCACCAGCATTTTAAATAGCCCATGATCTCATCAGTTGATGAGGATGTACCAACACCCCCAAAGCACTGGGGTTATGTTAACTGAATGAAGGTGTGAAATGGAGGGTGGAGAGAGACACTGGAACACTAATCAGTACCAGTGTAAAAAGGTGTATTTGCTTTGTAAGAATAAATCACCTCTAATGCTAGATAATGTCTAGATGCTGCTGCACTATATAAAACTATTTGTTTCTTTACACTTTAGAATGGGGTGCCTTGAGATTGAAATGTACATCATTTAAATAAAATGCCTTGCCTTAAATAAAGGTTCATAGATCTTCATTTAACTATTTTAGCAGGGTATTAAAACGAAGTAGAATTTTCTTTATCAGTAATGTTAGAATGTAAAAATGTCACTAAAGGAAAACATATCTATCTAAATTGAAAAATTGGCTAAGCGTGTGCCTGTAACATTATAGTAAAGGTGTACACAATACAACACACATATAAAGATTGTGAGATAAACCTTTTTGAGAATAGTATGTGTATCTACTTATATTTAAGGTTTACTGGTTATTTAATGTGTTACTTTCTGGCGAAATGGCTAAAGTTCTCATATGACAGTCAAGAAACCAAGCAAAATCCAATCTGCATGGAGCTTCAATTACAAACGTGCAAGCTAGGGTCACTCCAGTTCTTTGGTATACTTTGGTAAAAAAAAGAAACAAAAAAAAACACAAGTTTTTTTTAAAACTGACACCTACTGCAATACATGAAACTGCACTCTTGAAGTCATGACACTAAGGCCCCTTTCACACTTGTATGGCTTGTCCCAAGACAAGTCATACCCCATGATTTCCATTCATATCTGTGCGACTTTAAGTCGCCCCGACTTTAACCACTTCCATACAGGGCACGTATACACCTTCCCGCCCAAGCCAATTTTCAGCTTTCAGCACTGTCGCACTTTGAATGGCAATTGCGCGGTCATGCTACACTGTACCCAAACAAAATTGGCGTCCTTTTTTTCCCACAAATAGAGCTTTCTTTTGGTGGTATTTGATCACCTCTGCGATTTTTTTTTTTTGCGCAACAACTAAAAAAAGACCGAAAATTTTTAAAAAAATTACGTTTATTTTTTTCTGTAATTTTTTTGTAAATAAGTAAGTTTTCTCTTTCAATTACGGGCACTGATATGGTGGCACTGATGGGCACAGATGAGATGGCACTGATGGACATCGACGAGGTAGTACTGACGGGCACAGATGAGGTGGCACTGATTGGCGGCGCTGGCATGCGGCACTGATGGGCACACATAGGCGGCACTCATGGGCACACATAGGCGGCACTGATGGGCACTCATGGGCGGCACTGATGGGCACTCATGGGCGGCACTGTGGGGCGGCACAGATGGGCACTGTGGGGCGGCACAGATGGGCACTGTGGGGCGGCACTGATGGGCACTGTGGGGCGGCACTGATGGGCACTGTGGGGCGGCACTGATGGGCACTGTGGGGCGGCACTGATGGGCACTGTGGGGCGGCACCGATTTACTTGTTGCCAGTCAGTGCCCATTTGTGGGCACTGATTGGCATCTTTTTTTTTTTCCTTTTTTTTTTCAGACTTTTTTTTTTTTTTTTTTACTTTTTGTTTTGTTTTGCCCTTCCCTGGTGGGCATCCCTGGTGGTCCATGTGGCGATCCGAGGGGGGGCTGCGCTGATAAACAATCAGCGCGAACCCCCCCTGTCAGGAGAGCCGCCGATCGGCTCTCCTCTACTCGCGTCTGTCAGACGCGAGTGAGGAAGAGCCATCGACGGCTCTTCCTGTTTACATCGTGATCAGCCGTGGTTGGACACGGCTGATCACGTGGTAAAGAGTCTCCGTGAGAGACTCTTTACCGAGATCGGTGTTGCGGGGTGTCAGACTGACACCCCGCAACAACGATCGCCGCGATGCGCGCCTCCGGGGGCGCGCAGCGGCTGAGAATCCTGAGGACGTCATATGACGTCCGGTCAGGATTCTACAACCACTTTGCCGACGTCAATATGTCATTGGCAGGCGGCAAGTGGTTAAAGTAGTCCCTGTACTACTTTGGTCCGACTTTGATGCAAGTTTACACTGGCATTCCCTGAAATCGAGTCAAAATTGTGGCAAAGTGGTGGTAGTGTGAAAGGGGCCCAAGGGCTGGAACAAGGGGGGGCAGAGAGGCAGTTGCCTTGGGTGCAGTATTTTCAGGCGGGTTGCTTGACAAGTTCCCTCAGGATCCACTGCTACTAGCTTGAAGGGACATTAAGGAGAGTACCAGGAGTATTTACCATCAGCAGATCCAGCAGTCACATTTACATACACGTTGATTTGGCACATCTGCCCTTAGTTCGCCTAGTTTCTTGATTTATAAATAGGATTTAAAATATTGTAGCAACGTCAGTTCCATCAGTAAAGTTGGCCACACACATCTAGTTTCGATCTGTCAGATCAGCAAAATTTGGCAGCTCTTGCGTTGTACAAGGGTCTATCTGAAAAATCTATTTGGATAACATTCACTCTGCCCCTACTAATTCAAAGTAATCCTTATCTACGAGATCCAATCCAATATATTCTGTGTGAATGTCACACGAATAGGAACATACAATCAGAAAAGGGGGTGGGTTTGACAGTCTGGCATCTTCACCCTGAGCACTAGATGACCTTGATTCCAAATCTTTGACTATAGCTTTAGTGGAAAAATAGAAACTATGCCATTTTTTTATTTTTTACTTTGAATAGAGCAAAGGAGGGTTATAATGCCTGTTAGGCCTCGTACACACGGCCGAGGAACTCGACGTGCCAAACACATCGAGTTCCTCGGCCAGTTCAGCCCTGAAGCTGCCGAGGAGCTCGGCGGGCCGAGAGCTCCCATAGAACAACGAGAAAATAGAGAACATGTTCTCTATTTTCTCGACGAGTTCCTCGGCGGCTCCATCGGGTCGAAAGTGTACACACGACAGAGTTTCTCGGCAGAATCAGGCTCTGACCGAGTTTCTCGCCGAATTCTGCCGAGAAACTCTGTCGTGTGTACGAGGCCTCAGATTTTTTTTTTTGCCATCTGTGTCCCATTGGGGAGATTTCCCTTCACTTCCTGACCCATAGCCAAACAGGAAGCGAGAATAAATCTCTTAATTTTCAGAGAATTCCTTGGGTTCCCCCAGGTCACCATAACTAGTGTCCCAATTGGAAGGTTTCCCCTCTATTACTTTTCTGGGGACAACCCAAAATTTGGGATTTCCTTTACTTTCAATGATGATGGTAAACAGGACAAATAGAGAGTGTGAATCTCCATAACAGGGGCACAGACTGCAATAAAAACTGACAGGGGTTCTAACCTCTCTCCACAAAAACAAATACAAGTTTTGCCCTTAGTTATAGTTGAAGTGTAGAAAAGGGTACAGTACTTTAACCACTTATGTCCATAGGATATCATATGACGTTCTAGCATCAACATTTTCAGGCGATTCTCTTTAATGTAGAAGCGATTTGAATGGCTATACAACCACTCAATCACCTCTACACGCGTTTCGGTAAGATGATTTGGGTGCCAAAGTATGGATCTGGGGATTAAAAGACCTCAGGTCTCTGCATAAAGAGAACCTGTCACGGCTCATGCTATCAGAAGGGATATTGTTCATCCATAGTGGTAGCAATAAAGTTGATCCAAAAAAATTAAAGATAGTTTTAAAAAATACATTGCAATAAAATAAAAAAACTTAAAGCGCCCCCAGACACCAACCTGTACTCACACACAAGCATATGTAAATGGTGATTGCACCACGCATCTCATGTCAGAGCAATAATTCTAGCGAGAGGCCTAATGCGCAACTCTAAACTGGTAACCTGTAAAAAGGCTTTTTAACCGTTTGCCAACTAACCGTTGCAGCTATACTGCTGCAGGTTGGCTCGACTGTGCAAATTGCAGTAGGTGTACATCGGGATCGCACATGGCTTTCCAGCGGGTGAACCAATCAGCAGGTCCGGCAGACTCGACCACCGGCCGCACAAGATGATTCCGTGAGACAGAACAGGGATCTGACAAAGTAAACAAGGCAGATCTCTGTTCTATCAGGGAATAACACAGAGATCCTGTCTTTCTGCCATGTCCCAGGCAGTCCATCCCCCATACAGTTAGTAAACACACTGATGGAACACAGTAAACCCCTTGATCGCCCCTGATGTTAACCCCTTTCCTGCCAGTGCCATAAGTACAATGTCAGTGCATATTTTTATATAAAAAAGTCAGTTCAGTGTCCGATCTGTCCACCGCAGCGTTGCACTGATCGCCGACATTACTAGTAAAAAAAAAAAAAGGACATACATTTTGTAGACGTAATAACTTTTGCGCAAACAAATCAATATACACTTATTGGGTTTGTTTGTTTTTTTACCAAAAATATGTAGCAGAATACAAATTGGCCTAAATTGATGAAGAAATTGTATTTTAAATTTTTTTTATTGGGTATGTTTAATAGCCGAAAATAAAATATATATTTTTTCCCCCCAAAATTTTGTTTGTTTATAGGGCAAAAAATAAAAACCGCAGGAGGTGATCAAATACCACCGAAAGAAAGCTCTATTTGTGGAAAAAAAAAAAAGGACACATCTTCCTTCCTGTAGGGTTTTTTATTTTTATTTTTTAGGTACTGTCGCTTAGCGCCATTCTGCAGGCATACTCCATTTCAAAGCATGACATGTTGGGTAGATATTTACTCGAGCGCGACATCTTTTATATTTTAGCATAAAAAATTGTATTACATTGTGGTCACTAAAACTCATTAGGGTTTTCCCCAAAAAATTGAGTTTGAAAAACTGCTGAGCAAACAGAGAAGCAGCTTCTGCAATTATTTTTTTTAACAGAGAATGCATTAGGGGGAACAAATATTTTCCTTTAGAACCACTAAAACATAATTTCTTACCCGGTTCTCTCTCTTCGTTCATATACAACTTCTTCTTCTGATGTTTTAAATAACTTCTGTTGCTTTCTGCACAGAAAAAAACAACATGATTTTACTATAAATCTGATGCTTATTTTAGCAAAACTCCAAAACAAGCAAGTGGAAGGTAGTCTGCAGTGCAGTTATCAAATGTACCTAGAAAAAACAAAGAAAAACCACGTCAGATTTGCTGAACTGCAGTGTATATACAGCCACGGCCAAAGGTTTTGAGAATAATACAAATACCGTATTTTCCGGCGTATAAGACGACTTTTTACACCGGAATTTCACAGCCAAAATCCGGGGGTCATCTTATACGCCGGGTATAGCAGCTGCTCAAATCGATATCAGCTGCCGGGTGCTCTGTACGGCTGCATGTATTCTGTATATGCGCCGCTTAGCCAATCCCGATGCAGTGTGTGATGACAGAGCATGCCAAGCCTGCTCAGATTGGAGTAACGACCTCTGCCAATCCGCGCAGGCTACATTTATGTAGCCTGCTCGGATTGGCAGAGGTTGTTATCCAATCCGAGCAGGCTTAGCATGCTCTGTCATCAACACAGTGCATCGGGATTGGCTGAGCGCGCATATACAGAATACATGCAGCCGTACAGAGCACCCGGCAGCTGAGCCGATAACGATCGAGCATAGGGATTGGCTGAGCGCGGCACGCATATACAAACTACATACAGCTGTACAGAGCACCCGGCGGGCTGCGGCTTCTTCATTACTTCCACACAAGGGGGTCGTCTAATACGGTGCGTAGACTACAAAACCACCGTTTTTAGCAGCATGTTAGGGGGTCGTCTTATACGCCGGCAAATACAGTATTAATTTTCACAAAGTCTGCTGCCTCAGTTTATACAATGGCAATTTGATCAGATGATTTGTAATTAATTGTAAAGTTCCTCCACGCCATAGAAATTAAGTTAATCCCAAAAAAACATTTCCACTGTATTTCAGTCCTGCCACAAAATGACCAGCTGACATGTCATTGA
The DNA here is from genome assembly GCF_905171775.1 of Rana temporaria. Classification (NCBI taxonomy): domain Eukaryota; kingdom Metazoa; phylum Chordata; class Amphibia; order Anura; family Ranidae; genus Rana; species Rana temporaria. The sequence goes on from NC_053492.1 coordinate 322,017,101, forward strand.
TTCTCTCGTTAACACAGCTGTCAGTGTCGATGAGGTCAAGACTAAAAATCACTCTAACGCTGACCAAGTTAGAATAACAGACTGGAAGCTTTAAAAGGAGGAGGGTGCTTGCAATCATGTTAACCGTGGTTATCTGTGAGGAAAAACGTGCAGTCATTGCTTTGCACAAAAAAAAGTATTCACAGGCAAGGATATTGCTGCTGCCAAGATTGCACCTAAATCAACCATTTATTGGATCAAGAACTTCAAAGAGGAGGTTCATTTGTTGTGAAGAATGCTTCAGGGCACCCAAGCAAGTGCCAGGATTGTCTCCTACAGTTAATTCAGCTGTGGTATCGAGGCACCACCAGTGCAGATCTTGCTCAGGAATAGCAGCAGGCAGGTGTGAGTACAACTGCATGCACAGTGAGGCAAAATTTTTGAGGATGTGGCCTGGTGTCAAGAAGGGCAGCAAAGAAGCCACTTCTCTCCAGGAAAAACATCAGGATTAGACTGATATTCTGTGAAAGGTACAGGGATTGAACTGCCAAGGACTGGGGGGTAAAGTAATTTTCTCTGATGAATCCCCTTTCCAATTGTTTGGAGCATTCTGAAAAAACCTTGTCCGGAAAAGAAAAGGCGCTACCATCAGTCCTGTGTTCTGCAAACAGTAAAGCATCCTGGGACCATTCATGTGTGAGGTTGTTTCTCGGCCAATGGAGTGGGCTCACTTACAAATTTAAGAACCTAAGAATCTAAGAACACAGCCATAAATAAAGAATGATACAAAAACATCCCCCGAGAGCAACTTCTCTCAACCATCTAACAGTTTGGTGACAAACAATACCTTTTCCAGCATGACGAAGCACCCTGCTATAAGGCAAAAGTGATAAAGTGACTTGGGGAACAAAACATCAACATTTTTGGGTCCATGGCAATCCTTAGGAGTCAGGTAACAAAAATCCCCCACACATTCCTATAAACTCCAAGCATTGATTGTGCATGGGCCAACATCAGTCAGGATGTGGTCCAGCAGTTGATTGGCAGCATGCCAGGGTGAATTGTAGAGGTCTTGAAAAAGAAGGGTCAACACTGCAAATATTGACTCTTTGCATAAACTTAATGTAATTGTCAAAAATAAAAAAAAATAAAAATAAAAAAGCCTGACACACATGAAAGGCTTGTAATTATACTTCAGTATACCATACTAACATCTGACAAATAGATCTAAAAACACTGAAGCAGCAGACTGAAAATCTTTGTGTCACTCTCAAAACTTCTCAGCTTTAACTTATAAGATATTAACGTTACCAAATAATACCAAAGGAAATTAAAAAAATAAATCGAATACAAAAGTTACAAGAACTGCAGAAAAATGTTTTGCAGTCTATTTTAAAACCTGCTGTAAAAAATGTTTATGTACCCTACTACTTAGGGCGATTTTACACTGATGCAGTGAAATTTTCCTGCACTGTAGGTGTAGCACAGTGTCCCTCGGTTTTCATGCAGGTTAGCTTTGCCATAGAAGTCTATGGCAAAGTGCAATGCGAGCAGGAGTGTTGGTGCACTTCCAGAGAGCACATAAAAACCACAGGACATAATGGAAGTCGATAGCAAAGCACAGGTAACTTGCATGAAAACTGTGGGTACTCTGCGCTGCACTCGCTGTGTGGGAAGACTGCACCGTATCAGTGTGAAAGTGCCCTTAAAAAGGTAAATCATTAGCAACAGTGGGCAAATACTCTCAGCAAAAGTAAAAAAAAAAAAAAAAAAAAAAAAAAAAAAAAGATTTTACAGCAGACCTATATGCAAATGTTTATATCAGAGTGGTTATAAAGTCAGATTTATAAAAAGAACTGGCATCCCCTCTGTTGTAGCAAAATATAAATGACTGCGTGTCAGTTTTCTTTTTGAATTATAATCGTAAATAAAAAAAAAAGTAAACATGACGTTTTCCTCCCCCGATCTAAGGAGATCAGTGGTATGAGATTCCCATCTGACGTCAACCAGCCAGCCAAGGGAGATCACGTGACTGCACAGCAGCACTGTGCAAGAAGGTATTTAGGAATATAATAAAAAATAAAATAAAAAACACACATACACACACACAGTACTTTCAATCTTCCTACAACAGAGGGTATGCCAGTTAAATCCGACTTACAGCTACAGGTGAATAGCAGAAGGAGAGGCAGGATTGGAGATTGGCTTTCACACACAGGACTAGGAACTGTAAGGCAGGTAGGGAGGGGGAAGACTCTGAACACTGTGATATGATCGAGGCAGGCAAACTGACCACTTTCAAGGATCAGAAGCCATGATTACTGTGGTCAGTACACAGGGGAACAGGCAGGATCAACCAGGTATTTTACAACACAATTGGACAAATTAAACTGCACAAGCACTGTGGTATTGATCATGCTTTAAATAAAAGGAACAGAAGCTTTTTTTGTTGTTTCTTTTTAGAGTTACAACCACTTTAAAGCCATGTTAAAGAGATTCTATCAAAATGCCTAAATAGGGCAAAATGGCAGTGTCCCTGGAAAGGACACCCTAATGAGAAAGGTGGAATAGGATATAGTGTGTAAAGCGGATACACTAGCGGTTTCAAACAGTTTCACATTTTGGGAGCAGTGTACCTAAAAAGGATTGGTACCCTCACTCTGCAGCTTATTTAGGCAGGCCAAATATGAGATTTTCTTTCATGCGATTCAGGAAAAAAAATTGCCCCATTTCCCCATCAACACAGTAAGTGTTGATGGAGGAATCCCTGCCATAGAGGTATGGTGTTCTCCCGATAGGGTGAGGGTGCGGGGAGAACACAGTGATCATTGCTAGTGGCTATAGCTGCTGGCAATACTTGCATGTAAAAATCTACCATGCTGGTTTTAACAAAGTGGATTGATGAACCTTGCTGAACCAGACGAGATATTAAACCATCTATAGCTGGCTTGAAGTTGGGTGGTGAATATTTTAGATTGTATATTCAGTAAAAAGAAACAGAAAATTCCCGCTTGTCCTGCAGTAGAGAAAAATAAAACTTGCCCTGAAGCTTCTGTTGTTTTGGGTTGCGATACACAAAGCGGTCCAGGAATCTCATTAAAGTGAAATCTTGTAGAGGGTCACCTGTATATTGAATTGCATTACCCTGTGGAAAAGAAAAAAAAAAAAGAAAAAAAAAAGTGCATCAAGAGACATTCAATAAACTCCTGGGAAGATTCTTAAAGCGGGAGTTCACCCATTTATAAAAAAAAATTTTTTCTCCCCTTAGATTCCTGCTCGTTCGGTCTAGGGGAATCGGCTATTTGTATTAAAATATGAGCAGTACTTACCCGTTTTCGAGATGCATCTTCTTCCGTCGCTTCCGGGTATGGGTCTTCGGGAGCGGGCGTTCCTTCTTGATTGACAGTCTTCCGAGAGGCTTCCGACGGTCGCATCCATCGCGTCACTCGTAGCCGAAAGAAGCCGAACGTCGGTGCGGCTCTATACTGCGCACCGACGTTCGGCTTCTTTCGGAAAATCGTGACGCGATGGATGCGACCGTCGGAAGCCTCTCGGAAGACTGTCAATCAAGAAGGAACGCCCATTCCCGCAGCCCATACCCGGAAGCGACGGAGAGGATGCATCTCGTAAACGGGTAAGTACTGCACATATTTTAAAACAAATAGCCGATTCCCCTAGAGAAAACGAGCAGGAATCTAAGGGGAAAAAGTGCCCTCTAAGGGTGAACCCCCGCTTTAAAGGAAAAAAGTTCAATAAACCAGCTTTCCATTTATTCTCACACACTTACCTCACTATCTTTATGGATGTTTTAAAATCTTGCTCGATTACTTCAGCCTTACTTCTTGGACAGACTTTAGGTCATGACACAAGAAGTTGACCAGCTGATCTCATTAGCACACACCCTGCATCACCTACCCTCAGCAGGTCAACTCATTCCCATCTCATGACCTAAAGTTTGTCCAAAAAGTAAGGCAGAAGCAATCGAGCAGTGTTTCAATATAGCCATAAAGACAGCGAGGTAAGCGTGCATAGAATAAATGGAAAATGGTTTTATTTTTGCAAAAGCAGTACATTAACCACTTAAGAACCGCCTAACGCCGATATACGTCGGCAGAATGGCACGGCTGGGCACGGGCACAGGCACGTTGTCCTTTAAGTGTCCAGCAGTGGTTTGCGCGCTCGCGACCTGGTCCGAAGCTCCGTGCCTGCGGGACCCGATTGCCACCGGCCACCTTCCCCGTTTTTCTCTGTGGCAGTGTCACTGATCGTCTGTTCCCTGTTATAGGGAACAGCGATCAGTGACGTCAAACGTCCAGCGACGCCCCCCCTACAGTAAGAATCACTCCCTTAGTCCCCTTTCACACTTATACGACTTGTCTGACAAGTCATTCTCCATGATTTTCAATGAACACCATTCATACTGGCACGACTTTAAGTAGTGCCGACTTCAAAGTAGTCCCTGCACTACTTTGGTCCAACTTCCATGCGAGTTTATGTCCATAGACCTCAATGTTAAACCCTCAAGTAGCATGCAAATCGTACCTGAATAATATAGACACGATTTCAGTACAACTTTGTAAGCACAAGCAGCTTTTTAACCCTTGTCCCACCCAATCCTTTCAGCATAGAAGCCCCTCCCAAGCACATTTTTCCACACACATTCCCTTCCTGGTTATTCCCTCAGGAACAGTGTGCTCCAAACAGGTAAAAAAAGGAGACATCCTCGATAATGAGCAAATCATTCGATTTATCTGTGAGTGCCCAGCTATTTATGATTTGTGTGACCCAAACTACAAAGACAAGATAAACTACAAAGACAAACTACAAAGACAATATCCCACTGACCACCAATGAAGGGGACATTCTTCCCACTGACCACCAATGTAAGAAGCATTCTTCTCACTGACCACCAATTTAGGAGCATTCTTCTCACTGACCACCAATGTAAGGGACATCCTTCCAACTGACCACCAATGTAAGGAGCATTCTTCTCACTGACCACCAATGTAAGGAGCATTCTTCCCACTGACCACCAATGTAAGAAGCATTCTTCTCACTGACCACCAATGTAAGAAGCATTCTTCTCACTGACCACCAATGTAAGAAGCATTCTTCTCACTGACCACCAATGTAAGGAGCATTCTTCCTACTGACCACCAATGTAAGGGACATCCTTCCCACTGACCACCAATGTAAGGAACATTCTTCTCATTCTTCATTATAGAGGACCCAAAATTGACCCCTATCTTCACGATTGGCAATGATGGGATGTACCCAATATCAACATCTTCTCCTCCTCTTCTTCTTCCTTATGCACTGCTACTGCCACAGCAGCAATGACAACTGCGGTGGCAGGAAAAGGAATTGCCTCACACCATGTATGTTTTTATTGGTTCATGCCAAAGTTGTGGCAAAGTCGAAGTTGTACTGATCCCAAATCGAGGCAAAATCGCGGCCGCAAAATCGCACGACTTTGAAGTCGTATAAATGTGAAAGGGGCCTTAGGGCACACTTGACCCCTTAGCGCCCTAGTGGTTAACCCCTTCACTGCCATTGTAATTTTCACAGTAATCAGTGCATTTTTATAACACTTTTCGCTGTAAAAATTACAATGGTCCCAAAAATGTGTCAAAAGTGTCTGATGTGTCCGAAATAATGTCGCAGTCATGAAAAAAAAAAAAAAAAAAAAAAAAAAAAGCGCAGATCGCCGCCATTACTAGTAAAAAATAAAAATATTAATAAAAATGCCATAAAACTATACCCCATTTTGTAAACGCTATAACTTTTGCGCAAACCAAACGCTTATTGCGATTTTTTTTGAAGAAGAATTCAACCACTTTGCGCCCACGCTGTAGTCGAAAGCCGTTTACAGCGTGGCGCTCAATTGCTGGGATGGCGTCCATCGGGGGAAAATCTGTGTTGGCCGTGTCCCTTGGACCAATCACAGCGGCCATTTGGCACTCGATCTTGGTGTCCAACGAGAGACGATCTCAAATGTAAAACATACGAGATCATCTCTCATTGCTGGCTCTCCCTCCTAACAGAGACCGGGGGTGAGGGAGAGCTTCTGTGCTGCAGTGCGATTGTTACACAGTATACAGTACGCAGTGCCCACAGTACATACCAGTGCTATCTGCCAGTGCCACGTACCAGTGTCACCAGTGCCACGTACCAGTGTCACCAGTGCCACGTACCAGTGTCACCAGTGCCACGTACCAGTGTCACTTATCAGTGTCACCCGTCAGTGCCAGGTATTAGTGCCATCTGTCATCAGTGTCACCAGTGCCACATGTCATCAGTGCCACATGTCGTCAGTGACACATATTAGTGCCATCTGTCATCACGCGTCATCAGTGCCATATGTCATCGTCACGTAATCGTGCCATTTGTCATCAGTGTCACGCGTCATTGCCTTCTGTCATCACCATTGCTGTCTAGAAGATTATTTTCAGCCGGGAGGCGTACAATATTCTTGCGGTCAACGGGAGCTCTCTGCTTCGGATTTCTCCTCAAATTCAAATTCCGACGTTGACTATGAGCCTGTCCTAAGCAGTGGAACACTGACGGCCTCAGAGGAGGAGGAGGGTGAGAGCCTGCCCGCCAGATGAAGGCATTCTGGTGGAGGAGGCAGTGCCATCCACCAGCACCGCAGTGCCATTCACCAGCAGCGCAGTGCCTCGGCAAGAAAGGCCACGTACCAGTGCTGTGTCACCTCAGTCCCAAAGGGTTATGTCCCATGCCAGCCTTCCCTACTCCCTTCAGAGCCCCTTGTGGCTTCCTCCTAATTCAGGAGAACCCAACATTCCCCCTTTCACTGCCCAGCCAGGAGTCCAGGTGGACACAGAAATGTTTTCCCCGATAGACTTTTTCCATTTAACTTTTACTGAGGACATGCTTGCATCAATTGTGTCCCAGTGCAACCTCTATGCACAACAATTCATAGCACGTTACCCCACGTCCTATTATGCCCGTCCCTACGAGTGGAGAGCCCTAACAGTGGACAAGTTTAAAAACATTTTGGGCCTCACATTCTGTATGGGACTAAAAGCAAAAAAATGAATTGCGTTCATATTGGTCATCCCGCCCCATCTACCACATGCCCATCTTTTCCTCAGTAATGCCCAGAACCAGATATCTCATGATTATGAGATCCCTACACTATAATACCCAGTACCCTGGGTGACCTGAAATTACCCAAATTTTGATAAGCTTCATAAAATTCGGCCACTACTAAATAATTTTTCTGAAATCTTCCCCCAGACCAACACATATGCATGGATGAGTGCCTTATCAAATTTTCTGTCAGGCTGGGCTTAAAACAATTTATTCCCACCAAAAGAACCCGCTATGGGGTGAAGCTTTATAAGCTGTGCGACCGAGCCACAGGGTACACATATGCCTTTATGGTGAACAAAGGAAAGGACATCCAACTGCATCCCCCTAATTACCCAGACTACATGGGATCAAGCGGGAAAGTCGTTTGGGAACTCTCAAACCCACTCCTGGAGAAAGGCTAGCATTTGTATGTGGACAACTTTTATACAAGTTTTCCCCTGTTCCGCAACCTTCACAGAAAAAACACTCCAGCATGCGGCACAGTAAGGACGAACCGGAAGGGCTTTCCTCAAAGCCTCGTCAACAAGAAGTTAAGAAGAGGGGAGGCGGCGAGTTTACGGAATGAAGAAATTCTGGCGGTGAAGTGGAGGGACAGAAGAGGTGTCTACATGCCTTCTTCGATCCACAACAATACATTCGTTGAGATCACCAGGAGGAATGGCCCAATCCAAAAGCCAACATGTATCCACGAATACAATATGTTCATGGGTGGTGTCGACTTCAATGATCAAATGCTCAAACCCTACCTTGCCACAAGACTAACATGCCAGTGGTATAAAAAAAAGTTTAAATGTGTTTAATTTGGCCATATACAACAGCTATATTATCTATCGCAACTCCACTAAAAAGACCCAAATCCTTTCTTGGCTACCAGGAGGAAATCACCACTGCCCTTATATTCCTGAACGGCCCACCAGAAAACATTCAATCTGATGTGATTAGCACTCTCCGAGCACCACTTTTCCGATAAAATCCCACCCAGACCAAGAGGCCGAAAAAGTCAGAAAAAATGCCAGGTATGCACCAAAGGAGTGAGAATAGACATCACTTATTGTGCCCAATGTCCTTCCCAACCAGGCCTCTGCATAGTTGACTGTTTCCGCAGTTACCATACTTCATTAAATTATTAGTGAAGTATGGTAAACATAACCCTCACTTCCTGCCATTTACCTTCACACCCCTTAGGCCTCTGCTTGCTCTGCAACTGACTCTGGCTTGTAATTGGACCACGCTTCTGTTTATACCTCTGCCTGATCTTGAACTGACATCCTGGCTTGTTATTCTGCCCAACGATTATGCACATACCTCTGCCTGATCTGGAGCTGACCCTGGACTGTTTGACCATGCTTTTTGCCTGCCTCTTGGACTGATCTCGTACCCTGCCACTGAACTAGTGGGATTCATAACACAGGGGTCTCACATATGTGAGGGGTTCCAGAATTGTTTTCTCATTCCTAGATTAGGGTCTGAAGACTCAGAGGCTTCACAGATTTGGGTGGGAGAAGCCTCTACCCCTGTCTCCATTCTGTCCTGAACGAGGTCCTACTTCTGCCTGTAGGACCTATGCTTTCATGCCTCTGCCTGTCGCATGAACTGACCACACCACATGGACCATGTCCCTGCCTACTACCAGGACTAATATTTTGCCACTGCTGACCATCTCTGCCTGCACTGACCCTGGAATGTATATAGACAGAATCCCTGCATGCTGCCTGTACCGACAATGGACAGTATTCCTGCCTGCTGCCTGGACCAGTGCTATCCTACTGTGGACAACTGCGCTACTAAAACCACAGGTAATCTTTTGTTTACCTTTTGCTCAGCAGAATGTAATTTTGGGGTGGAATTCTTGGTATGTGCATGCTATGTGTCCCTAGAACACGTCATGGTGTTCCTTGCATGTTGAGCCTCTGTATGTGGCCAGGCTGTGTAAAAGTCTCACACATGTGGTATCGCCATACTCAGGAGTAGCAGAATGTATTTTGGGGTGTACGTTTTGCCATTTCCATGTTATGTGTTGAAAATATCTTAGAAATTGACAACTTTGTGTAAAAAAAAAAAAAAAAGAAGTGTTGTTTTCATTTTTTCCCCACATTCTCCAAAAACTTCTGGGGAAAAATGAACTGTTCAAAAAAGACTCATTATGAGTAGTATGAAAACTCCCCCTACAAGCTTTAACCACACACTGATAGAAGTCGCAAGACTGCTCTAACTGCTGATGAGAAAAGGTATTTAGCAGCTTATATTTACTAAAACTATTGCATTTCCATGTTATGTGTATCTTGGGAAACCAGATATTGTGAATGTAAGGTCCAGGTCTAAGCTTTAAGCCTAGTTAGCTTTTGACAGGACTTCCACTTTTAAACTAAACTCCATGTTCCCTGTAACTTTAAAGTGGTTCTAAAGGAGCTTTTTTTACCTTAATGCAGTCTATACATTAAGGTACTAAATGTTCTGGGTGCAGCTTCCCCCCTTATAGTGTATTGAAGCAATAAAGTTGGAGAAGTGGTTATAAAGTCAGAAAGTTTTTTTTTATCCTTAATGCACTTGGCCCCACCTAGCCCTGCCCACTGCTTTCTGAATTAGCAGTGTAGCTTCTGTTGCTAAAACCCTCCCACTGTAGGCTTCAATGTCTGGGAAGTAAAGCATGTGAGAAACAAATAAAGGATTTGACACGTTTTTTTTGTTTCCCTTACGAAGCTTCTACATCACATAGTAACATAAAAACCATGTTTAAAATTATGTTGTGCACTCTCACCTCCAGGATAGTCTTTGCAAAGAGTGCAACAGATGGATGAAAGTGATCAGAAAGCTGTAGAAAGAAGAAAAAACTGTTTTAGGAACTTACAAAATGTGGCTTTAAAAACAAAAAACAAAAAAAAAAAAAACACAAACACTCTTTCAAAGAAATTATACAAAAACTAGCAAAAATAGTACAAATATGCATCTTAAAGTGGAGTTCCACCCTAAATTTTACCCCCCCCCCCCAATTTTTCTTAAATATATATATATATATATATATATATATATATATATATATATATATAAAAATTATAGCCCTTCTGCCTCTTCCTCCACCGCAATCGTCCTCTTCCTCCGTTGTGGTGTCTCCTGGTGAATGGGGCACGCTGAGTTCTGGGAACTGTGTGTATCCCAGGAGGCAGCCACCCATTCACAAAGCGCTGTGCGAGTGGCGCATGCGTTTCTCTTAGTCAGGATAGAGGCGCCAGGACCGAGCGATCGCCACCGGGGGCCATCATCATCGCGGGGGCCTAGGACAGGCAAGTGTCCTTAGTAGCTGCCGACTTACAGAATCGCGGGTGGAATCCCGCTTTAAAAAGGACAAGTCCACAAAAACTAAATACCTGCAGACCTACATTTATTTTGAGAAATAATAATAATAATAATAATAATAATAATAATAATAAAACACATAAAAATGAAAACAATGACCGAGTTGTCAGGAATTTGACAGGTTCACAGCATATACATCTTTACGCTTCACAAGTAGTCACCGAAGATTTAAATTTGAGTAATGCAATAATACGATTTTTATTAACAGCTTAGCTGTAAAATCCTTTTCTTAGAACACACCACATGACACAGAGCCTATATTCATTACATAGTGGGTTGCATGGTCACCAGACGTGATTAGACACTGGCACAACCAATGAAGACACGTTCCACCTCCATATAATCCCTGACAAAAGGTAGGTACCTCAAGTTTTGTAGCAAATCCGTGAGGTTCCCATAAGAAGGGGGGGGACCTCTGTGTCCCGTGGTGTACTCCAAGAAAAAGATTTTACAGGTAAGCTGTTATTAAAAATCCTATTTTCTTAAATCGTACACCACGGGACACAGAGCCTCTATTCATTACATAGTGGGACATCCCAAAACAATGCTCCATGAAGGGTGGGAGACACAGATCAAGCAGGCCGCTACGGACAAGAAGCCCAATACTGCTGCCTATAGAACGCTACGCCCAAAGGCAGAATCCTCATGTCCTCTTACATCTATTTGATAGAATTTGATAAATGTATGGACTGAAGACCAAGTAGCAGCTTTACAGATCTAAGCCATCGAAACCTGGTGATTCACTGCCCATTAAGCACTTATTGCCCTGGTCGAGTGCGCCTTAACAGATAAAAAGGAGGAATCCTGTTCCTTAAACCATAAGCTTGAATAATTACTTGGCGAATCCACCTAGAAATGGTTGATTTTGATGCCGCTTGGCCCTTCCTGGGACCATCTGGCACAACAAAACATCTGTTTTATGTATCTGAGCAGTTGCCTGCAGATAAACCTTTACTGCTCTCACTACATCTAGAGAGTTCAATAACCTTTCCCATGCTGTCCATGGATCAGGAAAGAAGGAAGGCAAAACAATATCTTGATTTAAATGAAACGCAGACATTACCTTTGGAAGAAAGGTAGGATGGGGGCGTAGTACAATTTTGTCTTTATGACAAACTAAATAAGGCTCTTTATATGAAAGAGCTGCTAACTCTGACACTCTTCTAGCAGAAGAGATGGCAATCAAAAAGGTCAATTTCCTGCTCAAAAGAATCAAAGGAATATGGCGGATAGGTTCAAAAGGTTGCTTTTGCAAGACTGACAAATACCAAGTTCAAATCCCAGGGACAAGGGAGACTTGAGTGGCAGATTTATCCGCAGTACTCCCTGAATAAAAGTCCGGACTAGGGAATGAGATGCCGATATTTGACCCTTGATGGCACTCAGGGCCAATTTTATATCCACTCCCAATTGGCAAATAGTGCGAATTCTACTTATGGCATACTTTTGAGGATTCCACCCTCTGGATTCACACCAGGAAACATAAGCCTTCCAGACTCTGTAGTAGACAAGCCTGGAGGCAGGCTTTCTAGCATTGAGTGTAGAAACTGGATCTGAGAGCCCTCGTTTCTTCAAAATGTGTGTCTCAGTAGCCAGACCATCAAACTTGGCTTTTGTAAGGAAGGGTGAACACTGGACCCCGTCTTCCTACCGCCATCTTTATGATCTCGGCGTACCAGGGCCAATTTGGGGCCACTATGAGTACTGGTATTCCCCCCTCCTTGATCCTGCACAGCAATCTCTGTAAGAGAGGGATCGGGGGAAAAGCATAGATCAGTGAAAACTGATACCAAAGAATTATCAGAGCATCTGTTCCGTAGGCCAATGGATCTCTCGTCCTGGACACAAAGTTGTCCAACTTCCTATTGAGCCTGGAAGCTAGCAGGTCTACATCCGGCATCCCCCATATCTGGCATATTGCCTGAAAAACATCAGGGTCGAGAGACCACTCTCCTGGAGACAGTTGCTGGCGACTCAGATAGTCCGCTTGCCAAATCTCTACCCCTGGAATGAAGATTGCAGAAGGAACATGTTCTTCTGCCCATGTCAAAATCCGATTCACCTCCTGAGCATCTCGACTCCGGGTTCCTCCTTGGTGATTGATATAAGCTACTGCCGTAGCATTGTCGGATTGAATCTGAACCGGGTGGCCCTGTAATCTGTGTGTCCAGGTTCTGAGGGCCAAGTATACTGCCCAAATCTCCAGTATGTTGATGGGCAGGCTCTCTTTAGTCTTGGTCCAGGTACCTTGGGCTGAAGCTTCTTCTAACACTGCTCCCCAGCCCACAAGAGAGATAGCTGCATCCACAGCAGGCAGACCGAGTTTCTTGGTAAACTTCTCCATAGAATAAAGAACTTCAAACTTTCTAGGAGGAGAAAAACGCTTATCTGGATGTTTCCAGTCAGATTCTCCAATAAAGGATGGATCGGAAAGGCACAAGCAGCCTGTGGGGATTTTAATGAACCCAGAGAGGAAACGGGCGATTCAGTTAATTCAAAGAGGGTAATCTGAATGTAGAGCGTATTGCTTCGGTATAACATTGCACCTGCAACTTCAGAACCTGGGAAGCAGAAAAAGGTTCTTCTGATATTATTGATCCCTCCAAGTCCTCATGCCCTGATGGGGCCTCATCCTCAATTTTTTCTGAAAGGAGATCTAAAACAGAAAAAGGACAAAAAGCGAAGCAGATCTCCTTCTGAGGACTTTGCGATTAATGCAGCGAAATCTCCCTTCTAAGTTGTTAATGGCTGCTCCTCAGTGACATATGCAGGCACCGGCACCACAGGAGAGGATGCTACTCCTGTTAGGATGTAATGACTCATCCTGTATAGGTGCGTCAGATATTACAGGAGAAGGTAACGACCAGGCGCGGATAGAGCTTCCTGTGTCAGGCGGCGGTTCTTTTTTGTCTTTTAGTCTCTGAATTTCTTCTCTGGGTAGATATTTTACTTAGCAAAGCCGGAGGTACCAAAAAATGCATATACTACTGTGCTAGTTTAGCAATTTCATACAAGTATGCAACTAATAACAGTTTTATGCTAGAGTAGGTGTCTATCTATTTTGGGAGTGCTGAACCAACCACATGGAGATCTTACGTGCCCTTACGCGGATGTGTCCCCTCAAGGAAAGCTCCAGGCTTGTGAGGCTCTTATCACTTCCTGCCTGTATGACTGCCAGGAATAGCGTGTCCGCTCAGATGCGCACATGCATGCTCACAGAAATCGCCCCCTCCCATCGCTGCATCGCATAAAGCGCACAACCTAGGGGGTAATGGCAGCAATCAGACATGAGGAAGATCCCCCCCCCCCCCCCCCCCCCCGACACCTGCCTGAGAGGAGGGAAAGGCATCCGTTCATGGCAGAGCTTCTGCAGAGGAAGGAGTGTGCTGTCTGAAGGAACCGACACTGCTCTGGAGCATTGTGAGTGGAACTCGGCTCTTTACTCCCTCCAGTGGTGGCAAGAAAAAAAAAAAAAAAAAAAAGACACCTACTTAAAAATTAGGGAGCTTCAAATTAAAATTAAGCTTCAAACTTATGACTCTTTCCTAGCTTACCTTATCCCTGCCGCAGGTTTTCTGCCAAGCAGAACCAATTTCCCCCCATCACGGCGGGGTATGTGTGCCAACCTTCAGGGATACGGGTTCCTACTTAAAGGAGGCCTCTTCTCAGGGCCTTGTAAAATACTGCCAGGACTTTTAGCGTATAGTAGCAAAAGTGCTGGACCCTAGAGCCCAGTCCTCCGAAGAGACACATTACAGGCGACACCTCGTCCACGAGTTCCGGATACCATCTGGTTTTGGCGTAAAAATGTAAGAGTCTTGGATAGACCAAAAAGTGTAGCTCTTTTACCCCCCCCCCCCAAGGGTTTCTTTGGCAGAGCTTCCGTCAGCACATCCTAATCGCGTCCAACACCTTAGACACTGGTGAAAAAAAAGTAAGGTACTTCCCTTATGGGAGGAGTTATATGGAGGGGAACTTGTCTTCATTGGTTGTGCCATTTTCCAATCACCTCTGGTGACCATACAACCCACTATGTAATGAATAGGGGCTGTGTCTCTCGTGGTGTACGATAAAGTAACTGAAATTGGCTGCAACAATTCTTTTTTTTTTTTTTTTTTAACTATGTGAATGATCAGCCTCAAACTAAACTCCATCTTTCTTTTCACTAGAACTGACAAAAAAGATAAATTCTAGCATTGATCATACCTCTGTACCATGTTGCTCTGTTGACTGCAGATTCCTTGATATTCTGTGTTTAGTTGCTGCTTATATCCTGCCGATAGACCCTGTCCCTTTCACAGCCACTTCCTGCAGCAGCTAGAGTCTAACACTCCCCCCCTTTGTAGTCAGACTCTGCAAATGATGCAACTTGCTTCATAGCTCTGATGGTGAGTGGAATTGAATACATCCAAAATTAGCATTCCCAGTCACTCCTATAGAGTCCAAACCTCCCAAGTCCCACCTCACAGAACACAGCATTATTCATGAAGGAAACCCCTTCATACAGCCCGTTCTGAAAACTAGCTGTGCTGCTGCTGGGTAGGATTGAATGGATCACAGTTGGAATTCAATTCTGCCAAGTTAAATATGGTGGCCAGTGTAAACAGGGAGAGTCGCACCCCTCAGATCCCGCCCTCGTCTCTGAAGTGATTTAC
Organism: Rana temporaria; assembly: GCF_905171775.1. Lineage (NCBI taxonomy): Eukaryota > Metazoa > Chordata > Amphibia > Anura > Ranidae > Rana > Rana temporaria. Next base: position 322,032,205 of record NC_053492.1, read on the forward strand.
ATATGAAGGAAACACCTTCATAATAACTTCACATAGCCCTTCTGCTTATCTTTCAGTAAGCCATTATCCTTTGCCATGCTGCAAGACACGGATGACCTAGGAGGAAGTAAAACACATTAAGACCTTTCTCCACCCACATTAAAGCACAAGTGCAGCCTTAGCTCATTTGGCTGGGCTTCTCCAAAGGGTCACAGGAGTGCAATTAGTTTTGCAATCCTGTGACCCGCATTCAGCAGAGAGCAGTCTGAAGTTTGCCCTCTGCTGACGTCACTGGAATCAGTCCAGGCACCACGTCATTAAGACAATGAAGTCTGGATCCGCCAGGAGCCTGGACTGATGCCCGTCTCAGCCTCTCAGCGAGCTGCTGAGAGACTGAGATGGCCGATCCCCTTCCCTCCACAGCTCAGTGCTCCAGTGAGCATGGAGGAGCAGAGAGGAGAGCTGCCGATTGACAGTCAGCAGCTTAACTCTTGAGGATCCGTGAGAAAACAAACCATGGGTGATGTTCGATGGCTCAGTTCTCAAAGATGTGCCGGGGGACAAATGCAGCATCGGTCCCATGCTGCATGCACATGGGTAAGTACAGTGCCTTGCAAAAGTATTCACCCCCTTGGCTTTTTACCTATTTTGTTACATTACAATGTTTGTTTTAATATGAATTATATGTGATGGATCAGAACACAATAGTCTAAGTTGGTGAAGTAAAATTAAAAAAAATATATACATAAAACTATTTTTCAGAAATAAACTGATAATTGGCATGTGCATATGTATTTTAACCCCTTTGTTATGAAGCCCAAAAAAGGCTCTGGTGGAACCAATTACCTTAAAGCGGTAGTAAACCCGCTGCCGTTTTTTATTTTATTTATACCTGAAAAGGTGCAGTCAGCGGCGCATTGAGAGGGGAATATCTCCTAAACCTTACAGGTTTAGGAGATATTCTTTATACCTACAGGTAAGCCTTATTAGGCTAACCTGTAGGTTAAAGTGGTAGTACAGAGTTTACTACTACTTTAAGAAGTCACATAATTAGTGAAATTATGTCCACCTGTGTGCAATCTAAGTGTCACATGATCTGTCATTACATATATACACACACACACACACACACACACACACACACACACACACACACACACCTTTTTGAAAGGCCCCAGAGGCAGCAACACCTAAGCAAGAGGCACCACTAACCAAACACTGCCACAAAGACCAAGGAACTCTCCAAACAAGTAAGGGACAATGTTGTTGAGAAGTACAAGTCAGGGTTAGGTTATAAAAAAAAAAAAAACAAATCGATGATCCCTAGGAGCACCATCAAATCTATCCTAACCAAATGGAAAGAACATGGCACAACAGCAAACCTGCCAAGAAACGGCCGCACACCAAAACTCACGGACTGGGCAAGGAGGGCATTATTTAGAGAGCCAGCACAGAGACCAAAAAGGTAACCCTGGAGGAGCTGCAGAGTTCCACAGCAGAGACTGGAGTATCTGTGACAATAAGCCGTAAGCTCCATTAAGTTGGACTTTATGGCAGAGTGGCCAGAAGAAAGCCATTACTTGAAGTAAAAAAAACAAAATAGCAAGTTTTGAGTTTGTAAAAAGACATGTGGGAGACTCCCAAAATGAATGGAGGATGGTGCTCTGGTCGGATGAGACTAAAATGTAACTTTTTAGCCATCAAAGAAAAAAACACTATGCCTGTCGCAAACCCAACGCATCACATCACCCAAAAAACATCATCAACATCTTTTCAGGCGCTTTTGAAGAGCTTTCCATTCATTTCAATGGAGAGGGGAGTTTTTTCACAGCCCTGCCAGCACACTGCCCCAGTGTTAAAGCATTCATTGATTTTAATGGAAATACTTTTTTGTGAGCTTTTTAGGCGCCGTTTTTAGCATGAAAGTGCCTGAAAAGCGCCTCAGTGTGAAAGTGGTCTAACTGTGAAGAAGCCTTTCTGTATGTATCTGATGCTTATATAGTATGATATAGCACAAACAGCGACCACATCATAGTAATGAATCAACAGCCACAAAGCTAGGCAGCCTACAGGCTTGCACGGATTCCACATTCCAAAAACACTTCAAATCAGCATCAGGGTCTTGATAGCGGCTGCTAATCCAGATCAACAGTCTGTGGACAGACATGCCCTTTTATCTGTCACAAAACCTTTGACAGCACTGAATATCCAAAAATAAATACAATTTAAAAAATGATAACCGTTTCCCAGTCGAGGCGGCGCCTTTTTTTGAATGCAGAGGCCGGGCGTGACTTCATAACATCGGACTCGGCCTCCAACGATCATAGAGGTTTCGGAGACCATCTGGTCCGCCGGAAATCACTATGATCAGCATCCGGGCCGGCGGATCCATTCTCCGATTCACCGATCGCAGTGGTGAGTCAATAGAAGCACCGGAGGGCGGCGGGAGACGTACTCTTTCGCTGCCCATAAGAACGATCAAGCGGCGGACCAGTCGCTATGATCATTCTTGTGGTGTAGGGAATCGCCGGCTGAAAATGCCGATATCTGAATGATGCCTGTAGCTGCAGTCATCATTCAGATATAGCCCCACAAATCAAGGACGTCATATGACGGCCTGGGGGCACCAAGTGGTTAAAGGGATCCAGTGCATTTTTTATGTTGTGCAGGGTGTTTCCTAGGTGATATGCGAATTGGCACTTTATACACTATTAATTTAAAAATGCTTTTTTTTTTTTTATGTGAATTTTTTTTGGTTAATAGTTTTTCAATATGCTTTCTTCTCTTGGGATATAAGTCATAAGATATAATCCTAAACAGTGGTGGAATCTCTGGATGGTTCAATCCCTAGGGGGATACAAGCACAAGTTGATCCACTGTTTGCTAGAAAGGGGTCAAGGAGGTCAGGTGACTTTTGTGTCGTTTCCCTTATGCCAACTTGATTCTGGTTACCACACTTTCTGGGAGAGGCAGAAAATATGTACAGGGAGTGCAGAATTATTAGGCAAATGAGTATTTTGACCACATCATCCTCTTTATGCATGTTGTCTTACTCCAAGCTGTATAGGCTCGAAAGCCTACTACCAATTAAGCATATTAGGTGATGTGCATCTCTGTAATGAGAAGGGGTGTGGTCTAATGACATCAACACCCTATATCAGGTGTGCATAATTATTAGGCAACTTCCTTTCCTTTGGCAAAATGGGCCAAAAGAAGGACTTGACAGGCTCAGAAAAGTCAAAAATAGTGAGATATCTTGCAGAGGGATGCAGCACTCTTAAAATTGCAAAGCTTCTGAAGCGTGATCATCGAACAATCAAGCGTTTCATTCAAAATAGTCAACAGGGTCGCAAGAAGCGTGTGGAAAAACCAAGGCGCAAAATAACTGCCCATGAACTGAGAAAAGTCAAGCGTGCAGCTGCCAAGATGCCACTTGCCACCAGTTTGGCCATATTTCAGAGCTGCAACATCACTGGAGTGCCCAAAAGCACAATGTGTGCAATAAAAAGACGATGACCACTGCACAAGACACACAAGCTGAAACGTCAAGACTGGGCCAAGAAATATCTCAAGACTGATTTTTCTAAGGTTTTATGGACTGCTGAAATGAGAGTGAGTCTTGATGGGCCAGATGGATGGGCCCGTGGCTGGATTGATAAAGGGCAGAGAGCTCCAGTCCGACTCAGACGCCAGCAAGGTGGAGGTGGAGTACTGGTTTGGGCTGGTATCATCAAAGATGAGCTTGTGGGGCCTTTTCGGGTTGAGGATGGAGTCAAGCTCAACTCCCAGTCCTCCTGCCAGTTTCTGGAAGACACCTTCTTCAAGCAGTGGTACAGGAAGAAGTCTGCATCCTTCAAGAAAAACATGATTTTCATGCAGGACAATGCTCCATCACACGCGTCCAAGTACTCCACAGCGTGGCTGGCAAGGGTAGAAAATAAGAAAAACTAATGACATGGCCTCCTTGTTCACCTGATCTGAACCCCATTGAGAACCTGTGGTCCATCATCAAATGTGAGATTTACAAGGAGGGAAAACAGTACACCTCTCTGAACAGTGTCTGGGAGGCTGCGGTTGCTGCTGCACGCAATGTTGATGGTGAACAGATCAAAACACTGACAGAATCCATGGATGTCAGGCTTTTGAGTGTCCATGCAAAGAAAGGTGGCTATATTGGTCACTGATTTGTTTTTGTTTTGTTTTTGAATGTCAGAAATGTATATTTGTGAATGTTGAGATGTTATATTGGTTTCACTGGTAAAAATAAATAATTGAAATGGGTATATATTTTTTTTTGTTAAGTTGCCTAATAATTATGCACAGTAATAGTCACCTGCACACACAGATATCCCCCTAAAATAGCTAAAACTAAAAACAAACTAAAAACTACTTCCAAAAATATCCAGCTTTGATATTAATGAGTTTTTTGGGTTCATTGAGAACATGGTTGTTGTTCAATAATAAAATTAATCCTCAAAAATACAACTTGCCTAATAATTCTGCACTCCCTTTCGATATGGTTAGCAATGAGACCGATTTCCACAGTGGTAATCACATTTTGTTGTTCTGAAAGCAAGACGCAAAGTTTCCATCTGTTCCAATTTCAAAATATAAGGATGCTACACAGCACCACTTCTACTGTGCTGTATTGCTGGGTATAATTCTCAAAATCTCTTTTATTCTATTTGAGTGGACCCTTTAGAGTAGAGTATTGTATGGACCATGTAGGAGTACCACATTTCTTATTTTGTATGAAGGATCCATCATTTTATGTTTTGCACTCTTGCATCTTTAATTTTGTTGCTTGTTCCTCCTCATGTTTTCTTTGCACTATACAACTTCCCACGCCAGATCAACATTTCTTTATTCTGCACATACTAAATAAGCTATGTCTTTTTGAACAATTTAACAAAAAACTTTGTACACCATCTCCCTATCAATTGATAAACTTTATCCTAGGCTACAGGTCTGCATAGGAAAGCAGTATATCTTCATGCTGAAATGCAACTAGCAAAGTCCTCTAGTACTTCTTAAGAATCAATTTACAATAGGCTTTTCAAATGCAATTTAGTATACACAGCATAACAATTGAAAATTGGCAACGTAATGCAGAATTGTCAGTTTCTGTCACAGAGAATATCAACGTACCTTTTTTAGCTCCCAAAGGCTTGTGTTATCAGCACCACAAAATATAGGATTCCTGTTCAAAGCATCATAATGATTCACATTACTAATACCTGTGATATAAAAACAACCAAATGCTTAAGCATTATGTAGTTCATGTAACACTCATAAAGGACAATAAACTATGGATATTTGTTTAGTGTATGAAATTACAATATTTGTCAGTATCGCATGGGTGCTCAACCTGTGTCTCTCCAGCTGTTGCGGAACTACAATTCCCATGAGGCATTGCAAGCCGCTGACAGGTACAAGCATGTCTCCCAACGGCTGAGGCATTATGGGAATTGTAGTTTTGCAACAGCTGGAGAGCCACAGGTTGAGCACCCATGGGACAGATACTCACAATATAGGAAGAAAAAAAAAAAATTTTTTTTTAATATATATTATTTATATATATATATATATATATTATATATATATATATATATATATATATATATATATATATATATATATATATATATATACATATATATACACACACACATATACTCAGTTGCATTGCCTAATTTTCACAAATATATATTTTATAGCCAGTACATTCATTATGTAGTTTTAAATTTCCAGACATCTCAAGTCTCCCGCATTTCCTGGCTGTCAGCCATAGCAGCCCGAGCCGCCCCCTTGCTACCAGCCAGGGGAGGCAGTGGCATGGCCGATCCTAGTGCGCAGGGTGCCTTGCACCTGCAAAGGTGGGGGCGCTGAAGTGCCAGAATTTTCCGCTCCCTCCTTTGTGTCCGTCCAGAACTAGTGTTCTGACTGAGCATAGGTGTGTTGTCCACATGCATGACCTAAACCCAGAGGTAGGTAGCATTGCCTACAGCCGCCGCTTACCCTCAGTACATTGCGGGCAGCTTTTAGCAAGTAGTTAACACAAAAAAAACAGGATTTTTATAACCGCTTACCTGGGAGTACACCAGGGGACACAAAGCCATTCATTACATAATGGGTTAAGGGTCACCAGCAGTGATTGGACACTGGCAAAACCAATTGAATGAAGACAGTTCCCCTCCATATAACCCCTCCCATTAGGGAAGTTTCTAAGTTTTGTAGAAAAGCAGTAAGGTTCCCATAAGAAGGGGGGGACCTCTGTGTCCCGTGGTGTACTCCAAGAAAAGGATTTTACAGGTAAGCCGTTATAAAAATCCTGTTTTCTTTATCGTTCACCACGGGACACAGAGCCATTCATTACATAATGGGACGTCCCACAGCAATGCTCAATGAAGGGTGGGAGACACAGATCAAGAAGGCCACTACGGACAAGAAGCCCTATGCTGCTGCCTGCAGCACACTTCGCCCAAAGGTGGCATCCTCATGTACTTTCTCATCTATTTGATAGAATTTGGAAAATGTGTGGACTGAAGACCAAGTTGCAGCTTTACAGATCTGAGCCAACGAAGCCTGGTGATGCACTGCCCATGAAGCAATTATCACCCTGGTAGAGTGCGCCTTAACAGAAAAAGGGAGGAGTCCTGTACTTTAAACCATAAGCTTGAATAATTGTTTGTCGAAACCACCTGGAGATGGTGGGTTTTGATGCCGCTCGTCCTATCTTGGGATCATCTGGCAAAATTAACAAAACATCCGTTTTGCGTATCTGAGCGGTTGCCTGCAGATACACCTTTACTGTTCTCACATCTAGAGATTGCAATAATTTTTCCTCCGCTGTCCGCAGATCCGGAAAAAGAGAAGGCAGAACAATGTCATGATTTAAATGAAAAGCCGACACCACCTTAGGTAAAAAGGCAGGATGGGGGTCGTAGTACAATTTGGTCTTTGTGACAAATTAAATAAGGCTCTTTGCAAGAAAGAGCTGCTAATTCAGATTCTCTTTAAGCAGAAAATTGGCCTTTTTGATTGCCATCTCTTCTGCTAGAAAGGATCAGAGGAATCTGGTGAATAGGTTCAAAAGGTTGCTTTTACAATACTGACAAAACCAAATTCAAATCCCTGGGCACAAGGGAGACTTGACTGATGGATTTATCCGCAGTACCCCCTGAATGTCCGAACTAGGGAATGAGATGCCAGCGGTCTTTGAAAAAGAGACTGATAGAGCCCGATATTTGACCCTTGATGGTAACTAAGGGGTAACTTCATATCCACTCCTAACTGGCAAAAGGCAAGAATCCTAATGTCATTCTTCTGAGGATTCCATTTCTTGGTTTCACACCAGGAAACATATGCCTTCCAGACTCTATAGTAGATAAGCCTGGAGGCTGGCTTTCTAGCATTAGGAAGTGTAGAAAGAACTGGACCAGAGATCCCTCATTTCTTCGAAATGTGGGTCTCAGCAGCCAGACCGTCACATTTAGGTTTTGTAAGGAAAGACGGAACACTGGACCCTGTGACAGCAGGTCTTGACGAAGCGGAAGCTTCCAAGGTTTTCCTACCGCCATCTTTATGATCTTGGCGTACCAGGGTCTTCTGGGCCAATTTGGGGCCACTAGGATTACAGGAATTCTTTCCTTCTTGATCCTGCAAAGTAGCCTCTGTTAGAGAGCGACCGGAGGAAATTCATACAGTACAGACCAAAAGTTTGGACACACCTTCTCATTCAAAGAGTTTTCTTTATTTTCATGACTATGAAAATTGTAGATTCACACTGAAGGCATCAAAACTATGAATCAACACATGTGGAATTATACATAAAGTGTGAAACAACTGAAAATATATTTCATATTCTAGGTTCTTCAAAGTAGCCACCTTTTGCAGCAGACATCTCTAGAACTGTTAAGAGGAGACTGTGTGAATCAGGCCTTCATGGTAGAATATCTGCTAGGAAACCACTGCTAAAGAAAGGCAACAAGCAGAAGAGACTTGTTTGGGCTAAAGAACACAAGGCATGGACATTAGACCAGTGGAAATCTGTGCTTTGGTCTGATAAGTCCAAACTTGAGATCTTTGGTTCCAACCCCCGTGTCTTTGTGCAACGCAGAAAAGGTGAACGGATGGACTCTACATGCCCGGTTCCCACCGTGAAGCATGGAGGAGGTGTGATGGTGTGGGGGTGCTTTGCTGGTGACACTGTTGGGCATTTATTAAAAATTGAAGGCATACTGAAACAGCATGGCTACCACAGCATCTTGCAGCGGCATGCTATTCCATCCGGTTTGCGTTTAGTTGGACCATCATTTTTCAACAGGACAATGACCCCAAACACACCTCCAGGCTGTGTAAGGGCTATTTGACCAAGAAGGAGAGCGATGGGGTGCTGCGCCAGGTGACTACCTCTTGAAGCTCATCAAGAGAATGCCAAGAGTGTGCCAAGCAGTAATCAAAGCAAAAGGTGGCTACTTTGAAGAACCTAGAATATAAAAAAAATATTTTGTTGTTTCACACTTTTTTGTTATGTATAATTCCACATAGTTCATAGTTTTGATGCCTTCAGTGTGAATCTACAATTTTCATAGTCATGGAAATAAATAAAACTCTTTGAATGAGAAGGTGTGTCCAAACTTTTGGTCTGTACTGTAGATCAGAGAGAACCGATTCCAGGGAATTTTTAGAGCATCCGATCCGCAGGCTAGAGGATCTCTCGTCCTGGCTACAAAGTTGTCCAACTTCCTGTTGAACCTGGAAGCTAGCAGGTCTACACCCAGGGTCCCCCATCTCTGGCATATGGCATGAAAGACATCGGGGTGAAGAGACCACTCTACTGGTGACAGCTGCAGGCCACTCATAGTCCGCTTGCCAGTTATCTACCCCTGGAATGAAGATTGCAGAGAGACAAGGAACATATTCTCCTGCCCATGTCATGTACATTCACTTTTATTATACTATTTGTACTTTATTTGTACCATGCTGATACATCCGCTACTATCCCTTCCCTCCTTTGTTATGTTTTATTTTTTGTATGACCTTTTAAAATCAATAAAAAGGTTTTGAAAAAAAAATCTGATTCACCTCCTTCTGAGCACCCTGACTCCTTGGTGATTGATGTAAGCTACTGCAGTAGCATTGTCGGATTGAATCCGAACTGGGTGGTCCTGTAACCTGTGTGTCCAGGTTTTGAGGGCCAAGTATACTGCCCGCATCTCCAATATGTTGATGGGCAGGCTCCTTTCGGTTTTGGCCCAGGTTCCCTGGGCTGAAGCTTCTTCAAACACTGCTCCCCAGCCCATTAGGCTGGCATCCGTAGACACCACTTTTCAGGTGACTGGGAGAAAGGATCTTCCTTTCCGCAAGATCTTGGTCTTTAACCACCAACTGAAGCTTTGGCGCACCTGTGAAGACAGGCACATGGGTAAATCCAGAGCTTGGATCTTCCTGTTCCAGGTGGCTAAAATACTGCCTTGAAGTAGTCTCGAGTGGGACTGGGCATAAGGGACAGCCTCGAAGGAGGCCACCGTCTTCCTTAATAGCCTCATACAAAGGCGAATAGACGGCCTTTTCTTTGCCTTGACCTTGTGGTTCAGGTCCTTTAGAGACTTGGATTGTAACCTCTGAAGGTAGGGATCAATGAACAATTGAGAAGGGGTCGTACCATCATCCAGATTGGACTCAGCTGCCTACCAACCCCACTCTCTGCGGTTTTGCTTGGGTGTCTCCGGACTCCTCCCCTATGGTGACCGAGTGTTCATCTCCATTGGGACACCAGCCCCGCCTTTGGGGCTGTGTCCTGTCTGGAGATCTTGCAGTGTAGGCCTCCGCCCTTACACCGTGGGACACTGACGCATGCGCAAAACGATTGGGCCGACGTCATGCGGACGCCCAGACCCGGCGACGCTGTATACAAACGTCCTTTGACTGGTGTCAGCTGTGCCGGATAGGGGTTTATAAGCAGGAATTCCCAGATTTCTACGCAATGGATGCTGGACCCCGGGAATCCTGTGGCCTCACCCAGCCCACAGTAAGTCCCCATGTTATTTTACTCCTCCAGCGAGCCCCTTAGCCTCCCCTTCTTTCACCCTTCTCCCCCCTCCTCCACTTTTTCTTATTAACGCTGTGTGTCCTCTATTTAGGTGCCACTGGTAAGCTTCACTACCCTGAAGCCACCGTGGGATCCATTGTGTTCCCCCTCCCTCTTGGGTCCATTACCATGGACCCTCCCTGTGGAGGTCATATGTGGCTCCCCACACATGCCTCAGTCTGGGCTCCCGTTCCGGGGGCCCCCTACATGAAACACATTTTTGAATTCAAGGTAATATTTTTCACTTCCCCCTCTCTCCTCCCATCTTTCTTCACCTCCCAGTCCTACCTCCATCCCCCCTCTCTTCCCCCCCCTTTCCTCATCCCCTCCTCCCTTTCTTAACTACCCCCCCCACCACTGCCCTTTCTCACCACTCACATCACCCCCATTACATTATTCAGCACCGGTTGACATCACACATTTTGCACTAACCCCCCCCCCCCCTCCCCTTATCTAAGGCCTGGGTTTATTATACTAATTACCATACTTACCCTTTTTACCCGACAAGTAGGTCCATCCATACTCACGCGTGCCGCCTGGTCACCATACAGGACCCTGTTTGGTGGCACTCGCCTGTGGGGTTTTCTAGGTGAGCAGCTGAGCCCTGTTCCCCAACTTATGCTCTGTAAATGTTTTTCAATGTATAACTGTTTGTCATTTTAATTTTAGACATGCTTCTGATGAAGCGGCTGAAGCCGCGAAACTAGTCAAGATATTGTCATGATTCCTAACCCACTATCCTTCTCCCCCTCCTGGGGATTACCATACTGGTGTTTCGTTTGTCGTTAACTCTTTTAATTGTGTACCCCCTGCTGTGTCTTTACTGATGCTGTATTTAATAAATGTTTTTTATATTTAGAATTGTTTTTGTACATTTTATATGTATGTTACCAGTACCGTGATAGTCCAACAATGCCCCCCCCCCTTTTTTGGCTCTGTGGTTTGGGGACCTCAGAACCAATTTCACCATGTCCTTTAGAGACTTGATCTTTGGCTCTGGCAGAAATACCTGGCTTTGGGTGGGCTGTGTCTATGATCGTGCCCAAATACTCTACCCTTCTTTGGGTTTGTAGAGGATTTTTGTAGGTTTACAATCTATCCTAAATGCTCCAGGTATCTTATTGTGGCGAGCACGGCGTGATCTAATCCTGCCACTGACTGATCCATCACCACAAGTAGATCGTCTAGATAGTCGGTTATCGCTATGCCCTCAGGATTTGCCAACAGAGGGGCTAGTACCTTTGTAAATACCCAGGGCGTAGTAGCCACACCAAAGGGCAGAGCCACAAACTGGAAGTGGCGATGTTCTACCACAAACCTTAAGAATTTTTGGTGAGTGGGATGGATAGGAACATGTAAATATGCGTCCTGGATGTCTATAGACACCATGAATTCTCCACCTTGTAGTGTCGGCCACTGATCAAATAGTTTCCATTCAGAAATCCAGGATGGGTCTGACTTCTCAGTTTGGTTTTGGAATCACAAAGAGGTTTGAATAAAAACCTGAACCTTGCTTTTTTAGAGGTACTTCTGTGATCACCCCTTGTGACAGCAAGTGATCCAATCCCTTGAAGAAGGGCGCTCTTTTTAGTGGATCTTTGGAGAGCCTTGAGCTTCGGAACTGAGAAGATGGGATCTCTCGAAATTCCAGCTTGTATCCCTAGGGATACTGTGGATACTATCCACTTGTCCTTGATTTCTGTCTGCCATGCCGCTGAAAACTGCAGAAGCCGCCCCCCCCCCCCCCCCACTCGGCCGAGCGGGGGCACCTCTTCATAAAGAGGCTTTGGGGTTTTGCTTGTTGGCTTTTGAACCCAACTGCTTCTTGTTCTTCTGGGCCTGGTCTTCTTTAGCCTTTGTGGCTGGCTGAAAATGCCGTTGCCACTGGCTGAAGGTAGATTTACCAGGAGCCGGGGAGAGAGAGAACGCTTACAAAGGGAAGACATAATACTAAGCAAAAAGCTGAGGTACCACAACGCATATACTACTGTGCTCAGTTTAGCAATCTACATAAAGTATGCAACTTAAAACACAGTTTCAGCCATAGAGTAGGTGTCTCTCTTGGGAGTGCCACACCAACCACATAGAGCTTATGTGCCCCCGTAATGCTGCTGTGTGTCAAGAAAGAGCGGCCGTCCTCTGTCCCTTCATGGCTCCTGTATTGAGCACCATCTTTCAAGTCCACGTGCACGCTCGCGACCCGATCCTCCTCCGCCGCCGATAAAGCGTGCACCCTTGCACACGCAACCTAGGGCAAATGGCGGCTATCCTGGGGCGAGGGGAATCTCCTCCTGCTGATACATCTCTGTGGTGTTCTTACCCAGCGCCTGGAGGAGAGAAGCGGTAGCCGTTCTATGGCAGAGCTCTGCAGCGGAGGAAGTGTGCTTTTCTGTGGGATATGAAACTGTTTGGAGCATGGCGAGTACAACTCAGCTCTTTCCTCCCTCAAGTGGCGAAAAAAGACACCTTACTCAAATATTAGAAAAAGGTCCTTAAGATTGTTCTTAGGATTCCTTTTTCTCTTACCTTTATCCCTGCCACAGGTTTTCTGCTGAAATTCAGACAGCACCAATCTTCACCCATCACGGCGGGTTTTGTGTGCCAACCTTCAGGGATACGAGTTCCTATTAAAGGAGACCTCTCCCCTGGGCCTTGTAAAAAAAGACTCTTACCAGGACTTTTAGCATAAAGAGCGAAAGTGCTGGACCCTAGAGCCCAGTCCTCCGAAGAGAGACATTACAGGCGACGCCTCGTGCATGAGTCCCGGATCCCATCCAGTTTCAGTGTAAATTATTTGGAGTCTTGGATGGATACGAAAGCATAGCTTTTTTTACCCCCAGGGTGTCTCTTTGGCAGAGCTTTCCTTTAGCACATCCTACTCGCGTCCAACACCTTAGACACTGGTGAAAAAACTGAGGTGCTTCACTGATAGGAGGGGTTATATGGAGGGGAACGGTCTTCAATGAATTGTCCAATCACCACTGGTGACCCTTAACCCATTATGTAATGAATGGCTCTGTGTCCAGTGTACGATAAAGAAATACGATTTACAACCGCTTCATTTATCTTACACATAAGGAAAAGCTTCTTCACAGTAAGAGCTGTAAAAATGTGGAATAGGCTCCCTGAAAAACTGGTTCTAGCCAGCTCAGCAGGTTGTTAAACACACGAAATGCATTCTTGCATAAAAAAAACATCACTGGATATTAACATTTATAGGTAATAAATAACAGGGATTGTTGATCTAGGGAATATCAGATTTCCCACTGGGGGTACAGGACAAAAATATACCATGCTTTTATAACTTTAAGGGTTTTTTGTTGCCTTTCTCTCGATCTACTGTGGGTATAGCATTCTGTGTATTTTTTTCTTTCATGCTTGCTTTTTGGCTGAACTTGGACTTGTCTTTTTTCTTTTTTTTACCCAATTATGTACCGTATTTATCGCCCTATAGCACGCACCCCAAACCTAGAAGGGAATCCTAAGGGAAAAAAAAAGAAACACTGATAGTTTAGTTACTTACAGTTGCCCGGCGTCCATCGGCGGCCTTGTCCGGTCCATCTGCGGCATTAGTGGTGTCCTCCCCGCTTCTCCCACGCTGTTTTTGAACGCCGACATATACCGAGCGCATTACACTCGGCCACGCTCGGCTCCTCTCCCATAAAGGCTAGGAGGCGGCACAGGGCGTGACCGCGAGCGGAGCCGAGCGTACCCGAGTGTACTGCACTTGGTATATGTCGGCGCTCAGAAAGCGGGGATCGCGCATAACGCGCACCCACGATTTCCCCCCGATTTTAAGAGGAAAAAAAGTGCGCGTTATACGCCGATAAATACGGTAACTATGTAATATGCATGCATTTTAAATAAAGTATGCTTTCATCTTTCAATAACTGTGCTGAAGGCCAGTACTGTAAATGTTTATGCAGATGTTTTAGATCTGTGTGGCACCATGCCCACAAGGGCACCCTATTGATCTTTATGGAGGCATAGCAGAAAAGACTACATGAATCCTGCAGCTCTACTACGAGGCATGCTGATATTTTCTAGAATTAAACAAACAAATCAAAATTTACCATTCTGATGTATCCAAGAAGCAGATGCAACATTTTCGGATTCTTCTGTTTTGCTCTGTTCATTATCCTCCTCATCTTCTTGAATGTCATGAAAATGTTCCTCTTCATCCATTTCCTAAAACAAAATATTGAATTGTCTAATTTAAACAAGAGTTTATATCCAAAGTTACAGACCACATACTAAATGGCTCTTGCAAATGCAGGATCCTGTATAAATGCAGGTCAGACACGCACACCAGAGTGACAGGAATAACTCTAGGGCAATCATTTAGGCCTCATGCCCACGGACTGTTTAAAAAAATGGGCTGTAAAGCTAGTACAGAAAAAAACTGCGCTAAACAAATTAGGCAATGATAAACCAGAAGGCTGCAATTAGGTGGTATAAACACGATTATTATAAGTAGATAGAAACTGCGCCAGCAAAAATTTACTAGCAACCAGAGGCTAGATAAAAAAATGGATGCAAATAAATATAGATTTCAAACACATAAATTAAACAAATGTCTCAAATTGTGCCGATTAAATCTCATTGGTGTCCGCAATCAAGACAGACAATGCCACAGTGAGCTTGACATCCGTGAGAAACCGCCACCACATGGAAAGCGGCTTACCAAAATGACAGGCTTATACAGCATTGAAAAATGTAGTCTCCGTCCACAAGTTGAAACACTGGATTACAGGAGCCCCAACAATGTATCTTCCGATTGCGAGGATGCTACACGATTTATACATGTGGTCCGTGGATCATAAAATATACGGAAGAAAACGGACCATAGCATAATACCGTTTAGGCCAGTTTATTAAAAAAAAGAATATTGTACTTAAAGACTTGCAAAAGCAAGTGTATAAAAACAAATGCCGGCCGGGACTATAGGAGTCCTTCCTCCTTCACATTGAGCGCGGTGACGACGAGACGAGACATACATTTCAGCCTTGTATAGACAATACACCAATTGTTATTAGGCGTCGGCTGCAAAAGTAGCCAGAAAGGGACTAAGGGCGTTGGAAAACTTCAGCTGTTCAGAACGAGGCAATTAAGGCCTCTATAAGTAATAGAGAATTACCACTTTATTGCTGCATCCTGAGGCTGAGTGAAAGAGAGCAGTAGCTGAAAGTCTTCGGAGGAGGAGGTGATTGATTTTTCTGTGTGTATGACACAGACTATTGTTTTTCTGCTGTATGACCAGCAGTGTCTGCCCAGCACTAGGCTGTGCCAGACTCCATAGATAGGTTCCTGTGTGGTGAAGATAGACACCCCAAGTGGCCAGGGTTTATTTTAGGTTTGATTTTGTTTATGCTGTTTGGATGCTTGCTTTTGTTTCCAGCAAGATGGAAGAATAAACCAAAATCTTTGTTTTCAACCGTCTTCGACTGCCTGTCTGTATAAATTCAGTGTGTAGTGAACCCATGAACCCATCCAAGGGGTCACACACCCCGCTACCGAGCTAACCCCTTACACATGGTGGAGTGCCGCAGGCAGTTAAAGTAAACCCTTTTACATGGAGGAGATACTGAAACAGCTGGCTATAGCAAATGCAAATCAACAGCAGACGAATGCAGGTTTGCAGCGGAGCATTGCAGCTCAACAACAGGCTCACACAGCTCAACAACAGGTTCACTAAGAGAGCATTGCAGCTCAACAGGCTCACCAAAAGAGCCTTGCAGGCTTGGAACAGAGACACCAGCAGCAAATGGAAGCCATCGTGAAACAGCTTCAGAGACAGCAGACAGAGGCTGGGAGTCAGGCCAGTAACATACCGACTTTTCGGGTAAGACAACTTATTGCCAAAGATGACTGCAGATGAGGACCCTGAGATGTTTCTGACCACGTTTGAGAGAGCAGCGGAAAGAGATAGTTGGCCTAAAGAACAGTGGGCTGGACTAGTGGCCCCCCTATTATCTGGAGAAGCCCAAAAGGCATATTTTGATTTGGAGCTTGTAGACGCAAAAAACTATGATCGATTATAAGAGGAAATATTGGCACGTTTCGGTGTAACCCTGGATGTCCGTGCTCAGCGGGTCCACAATTGGAGTTAAAGAGGAAGCCACCACGGTCGCAGATGTATGACCTCATCCATTTGGCTAGGAAACTCTGTCCAAACCAAAAATTTTGGAGCGAGTAGTCATGGACAAACTTCTTAGGTCTCTTCCTAACACCCTGCAGAAATGGGTGAACCATGGTGGTCCGGAAACTGCTGACAAACTTGAAGACCTGGTCGAAAGGTACCTAACAGAGAATTTGTCCTCTTCCACCAGAGACGCACAGACTTTTCACCCCAAGACCAGAGCCTCCCCACCTATAGGTAAGACTGCATCAAGGGATGGGGGTTGAGAGAGGTACCAAGGAGCAACTAGAGGAATTATCGGGACTACTGCTAATGTTTGGCGAGAGCGGCCTAGAAGACCCATCCCACAGGAGAGGACCAGAAGGTTGATTTGTTACCGTTGCCGGGAAGAGGGACATGTAGCAGCGGTTTGCCCAGCGGGTGATGAACCCATGCAGTGTGACTTTCTGACAGAGACGACAGTCCCCTTTTGCAACCACATGCACTGCAGTAAAGGGAAATGAGAAACCTTTATATAGAATGTGCTTAGATGGTAAAAATGTTGTCACTGAGCAATTGATGGATCCCACATTGCTAAGAGCCCGGGAGAATGTAGGGAAGATAAATGGGGAGTTAGTTAACCCTGACGAGAGGGTTGCCCTCCCTTACTTCATTATTGAAAGGGACCTGTTATATATCGAGTGTCACAGAGGATAGAGGACACCATTGAGCAACTGGTAGTGCCTAAACTGTACCGCAAGATGGTTTTGGAACTGGCCCATGGGCATTCTTGGGGGACATTTGGGAGCAGAAAAAACCCGGAGAGGATCACCCAGAGGTTTTATTGGCCTGGGATCACTAAAGAAGTGGAATTGTACTGCTCTTCCTGTCCAGTGTGTCAGATTACTGTACCCATGCCACATTTCCGCAGTCCGTTGGTACCCCTGCCCATTATCGAGGTCCCTTTTGAGAGGATCGCCATGGACTTGGTTTGCCCCTTACTGAAGTCCACTAGAGGGCACCAGCACATTTTGGTAATAATGGACTATGCTACCTGGTACCCAGAAGCGATTCCTCTCCGAAAACACCTCTGCTAAAACAATTGCCAAAGAGTTATTTCAGGTTTTCAGCCATGTGGGTCTTCCTAAGGAAGTCCTAACTGACCAGGGCACCCCGTTTATGTCCAGGGTGACCAAAGAACTTTGTAAACTCCTGAAAGTGACCCAATTACGTACATCAGTATATTACCTTCAAACAGACGGGTTAGTGGAAAGGTTTAATAAAACCTTAAAACAAATGTTGAGGAAGGCGGTGGATAAAGACGGAAAGAATTGGGATTATCTGCTCCCTTATCTGATGTTTGCAATAAGAGAGGTTCCCCAATCGTCCACAGGGTTCTCTCCGTTTGAGCTACTGTATGGGAGGCACCCCCGGGGGCCTACTGGACATTGCCAGGGAAACATGGGAGAGTGAGAGTTCCCCTCATCGAAGAGTGATTGAAAATGTGGTCCAAATGCAAGATAGAATTGCCCAAGTGATGCAGATTGTGAAGGAACATTTAGCCCAAGACCAATCGGCTCAACAAAGGATTTACAATCGTGGGGCCCAGGTTCCTTTGCACCTGGCGATAGGGTGTTGGTACTGGTCTCCACGGTCGAAAGTAAATTCCTAGCCAAATGGCAGGGTCCATATGAAGTGTTGGAAAAAATGGGAGTGGTGAATTATAAAATTAGCCAACCGGGAAGACGAAAACCTGAGCAGCTCTATCACGTAAACTTGCTGAAACCATGGAAGGATAGAGTCCTAGGTCGCCAAGACTACCCGATTTTCTGCTCCATTTAACCTGGCTGTCCCTGAAGTTGGGATAGAGGAGACTCTATCCAAAACTCAGAAACAGGAGGTTAAAGAATTTGTGCTCCGTAATAAGGAGACGTTTTCAGACCTGCCAGGTTGGGTCTCCGGAGTTGAACGTGACATTATCACCACACCAGGGGATAAGGTCAAGTTGAAGCCTTATAGAATTCCAGAAGCCCGGCGAGAGGCAATTCGCCAGGAAGTAAAAAAAAAAAAAAAAAAAAAAAAATGCTTGAGCTGGGGGTGATAAGAGTCAAATAGTGATTGGTCCAGTCCCATTGTCTTAGTACCCAAACCAGATGGAAGTTGGCAGTTTTGTAATGACTTTCGCCGCCTGAATCAAATCACTAAGTTTGACACCTATCCTATGCCCCGCATAGATGAACTGATTGATCGTCTAGGCACTGCCCGGTACATGACAACGTTAGACCTGAGCAAGGGTTATTGGCAAATTCTCCTCTCGGAGTCGGCCAGGGAAAAAACAGCATTTATAACTCCAGACGGATCTTTCCAATATTGGAGGATGCCTTTTGGGTTACAAAATGCTCCCGCAACATTTCAACGCACCATGGATAAGACCCTTCGGCCTCATCGAGCCTATGCTGCTGCATACCTCGATGACGTTGTCATCCACAGTGAGGATTGGGAATCACACTTGCCAAAAGTTCAGGCTGTGTTGGATTCCATCTGGAAAGCCGGGTTTACAGCCAATCTAAAAAAAAAATTACCCTTGGGCTAGAAGAGGCGAAGTATCTGGGGTATACTATTGGAAGAGGTCTAATCAAAGACCCAAATAAACAAAGTTGAGGCTATTCAGGATTGGCCCCGTCCCACCAACAAGAAACCGGTTTGTGCATTTTGGGGATCGCGGGCTATTATCGCCGCTTTATCCCCCATTTTGCTCCCCTGACCAATTTGACCAAAGGGAAGGAGTCTGTAATGACCAAAATGGACTCCCGAAGCAGAAACAGCTTTTCAGGCTTTAAAACAGGCCTTATGTAGTCAACCAGTTTTAAATTCGCCTGATTTTTCACGGGACTTTGTGTTTCAAACAGATGCGTCAAATGTGGGCTTAGGAGCTGTACTGTCTCAGATTATCAAGGGAAGGAACACCCTGTTATGTACCTCAGCCGAAAGTTGAAGGCCCATGAGGAGAATTATGCCACCATTGAGAAAGAATGTTTGGCGGTGAAATGGGCTTTGGATTCTCTCCGGTACTACCTCGTGGGTAGACAGTTTGAACTGGTGACGGATCATGCCCCATTGAAGTGGATGGCACAGAACAAAGGGACCAATAGGAGAATAAATAGGTGGTTCCTGGCCCTCCAGGAATTTAGTTTCGTGGCAACGCATCGTCCCGGTGCTAAAATGGGGAATGCAGATGTGTTGTCCCGAGTGCATGTCTGCCTGGCAACCTGTGTCCCAACCCTAGGGTTGAAACAAGAGGGGGGGGGTATCTGACAGGAAGTCAGGTAAATCTGTGGGTGTTGTCAGACGGGACATACATTTCTGCCTTGTTTAGACAATACACCAATTATTAGGCGTCGGCTGCAAAAGTAACCAGAAAAGGTCTAAGGGCGTTGGAAAACTTCAGCTCTTCAGAATGAGGCAATTAAGGACTCTATAAGTAATCGAGAGGATTACCACTGAATTGCTGCATCCTGAGGCTTTCTGAGTGAAAGAGAGCAGTAGCTGAAAGTCTTCCGAGGAGGTGATTGATTTTTCTGCGTGATAAAAATCAAGAGACTATTGTTTTTCTGCTGTATGCCTAGCAGTGTCTGCCCAGCACTAGGCTGAGCCAGACTCCATAGATAGGTTCCTGTGTGGTGAAGATAGACACCCCAAGTGGCCAGGGTTTATTTTATGTTTGGATGCTTGCACTTGTTTCCAGCAAGATGGAAGAATAAACCAAAATCTTTGTTTTCAACTGTCTTCGACTGCCTGTCTGTATAAATTCAGTGTGTAGTGAACTCATCCAAGGGGTCACACACCCCGCTACCGACTATATATATATATATATATATATATATATATATATATATATATATATATATATATATATATATATATATATATATATATATATATATATATATATATATATATAAAAGCTATGCATCCAATTAGATTCCTCTGATGAAGTCACGTGACGTGACCACACGCGTCAGGAACAGCACACGTGACCGGAAGTGATGCGAGTCTGTCCACCCATTCGTTTGGATGATATTTTAATCCCTGCTTGGTTTTATTTTATACATGCAAGCGCATATAATTATATTAAAAACTCATTGATTTTAAAAAAAATACCCGTTTCTGCTCCCCTTAATTAGCCTCAATCTAATGTTAAAAAAAAAAATAATAATTCGGGTGAACTCCTGCTTTAAGTTACAAGGGTACATAAAAACACCATTATACAATACATGAACCGATTTATGGTCATTCAAGACGTGTTATTGTAGTTCCTATAGTACATTTTAATCCTACATGTTTCGCTGTATGGCTTCCTCAGGGACAAACATGGTTTTGTGACTACTATATGAACAAAAAGCAAATTACAAACAATACATGTGATGTTATATCAGTAAATACCAACGCTATACATGGCATATACAATAAATGTAATGAATTTTATCCATAGGCAAGAGTTCCCTTAATAGAGTCATACCTCAATGATAGAAGGTAAAATCCAGTTATTGCCAAGCACAAAGAAATAGGAGTCTGTCTGGGTGGCCCAGATGTAACAGATTAGAACCACCCAAAAATGTTGGATCTTCCGCAGGGAGGGCGTGTGTGAATATATATATATATATATATATATATATATATATATATATATATATATATATATATATATATATATATATATATATATATATATATATACATACATACATATACACATACACATACATACACACACACACACACACAATGTGTGGACATGATACAAGAAATGGTCAGAAACTGCAGGTGTGTGTAATACACACACACACACACACACTAATATATATATATATATATATATATATATATATATATATATATATATATATATATATATATATATATATATATATATATATATTACACACCCATTTAGTCTCAATATATAAGATATAGCCTAGAGATTAATAAGAAAAATGTATAATCACCTTTACTATATAATATTATTCCATGTCAAAGCAACGTCTATATAATCACTACAGGGGATGCCGGGAGCCCGAGTAAACACTAGACGGCAAGAAACATTCAGATAAATCCCTAATGGGGCTGACAAAACTGCCAAATACTAAAAGGGAAAAAGTTTGAGCATGAATAAAACACGCTTGCCTTGCCAAATGAGGTCAATTAAAGCTAGACAGAGTTTGCCTGTGCACAATACAACCAACCTGACCCGTTAAGGATCCACAGCCCATCGCACAGGGGCCCGAGATGGAAAAAAGCCAATTGATTTGAGATCAAAGTTGTGGTAAAGGCCTACTTGTCTACTTATCGGCATCTCCATTCTGTGTTCAGATATTAAGGATACATAATCCCTAATCCTTTTATAGAACGGGCGTTTGGTTTTACCTATATAAAGGCTTTGCACTGGTAGGTCATAATATATACAAACCCCCAATGGATTGACAAGTAACTGTTTCAGTGTCCACAGATTTGACAAGAGCACACTGGGACCCTTGGTAATATTGGACAGTAATTACACTTTCCACATGGATATGTTCCAGGTATTTTGCTTCCAATTGGATCCACACACATGTAATGGCTGGCTACCAAATCATCTCATAGTGACCTAGATCTCTTATAAGAAATTTTTGGGAATCGTTTGATGTACTTGCCGATTTTTGGATTGGCCGTTAGTAAATGGCAGTACTTGTTGCAAATTGCCCTGACTTTTGCATGATGTCCATTGTATCTAGTAATAATCCTAGTAGATGATGTTTTAGTATGTTTTTTGGGCTTGTATATCAAGGTATGTACATCTAAAGCTCTAACTTTATTGAAGGCTTTCCTCAGTTCTACTGTATCCCTTAACCATAGGTTAAGGGATACAGCCTATTGCATTAGGGTGTGCACTCTAACACATATGTGCGTTGGCATGTGTAATTATATATACACCGACGTGTCAGTTTTTATTTTTCTCATTTCATTTTTTACAACTTTATTTTATAAATTTTTCTTCACATTTTTTTTTTTTTTTTTTTAGGAGCCCCATTAGATGTTTTTTCGTGAAATATCAGGGGTTTAAACAGGGGGAATCTGCACCACACAGGGTGATAATGGTGTGCCCAGGCACACCCTGTGCGCAAGCCTATGCCCCCAACTAAGACGTTCCCGAAGGGCATCTGCCTCCCTCTGAAAGTCACTATCCAAAGTGCAGTTGCATCTTAATCTCAGGAACTGGCTATACGGGATACTCCTCAGTAGAGGTTCAGGATGTGAACTGCTGGCATGCAGAATAGTATTTTCAGCCGATGGCTTTCTGTAGAGGGTAGAGCGAAGAGTGCCTGCTTCATCAATGTAAATTTCCACATCTAAAAACGTAATTATTTCTTAATTAAAGTTCTACGTGAACTTTAGATTGTAGGTGTTCTGTTCAAGGCCTTCCAAGAAGGCAATTAATTCCTCTTTTGATCCTGCCCAAACCATAAATACATAATCAATGCATCGATGCCAGGATATGACCTTATTCAGTTCAAAGGCTTGAGATTTATCCTTAAAGCGGGAGCTCACCCGAAATTTTTTTTTTAACATTATATTCATGCTCATTTTGTCAAGGGGAATCGGGTAGTTTTTTTAAAAACGAAGCAGTACTTACCGTTTTAGAGAGCGATCTTCTCCGCTGCTTCCGGGTATGGTCTTCGGGACTGGGCATTCCTATTTGATTGACAGTCTTCCGACAGGCTTCCGACGGTCGCATACATCGTGTCACGAGTAGCCGAACGTTGGTGGGGCTCTATACGGCGCCTGCGCACCGACGTTCGGCTACTTTCAGAAAATCGTGACGCGATAGATGCGACCGTCGGAAACCTGTCGGAAGACACTCAAATAGGAACGCCCAGTCCCGCAGCCCATACCCGGAAGCGGCGGAGAAGATCGCTCTCTAAAACGGTAAGTACTGCTTAGATTTTTAAAAAACTGCCCGATTCCCCTTGACAAAATGAGCATTAATCTAAGGTTAAAAATTAACATTTCCGGGTGAACCTCCACTTTAACAGATCAGGTGGGTTGTATTGTGCACAGGTGTTCTTTCTGTTTAGCTTTAATGACATCATTAGGCAAGGCAATAATGTTTATTCATGCTCAAACTTGCCATTTTTTTCTCTTTCGTATTTGGCAGTTTTTTCAGCCCCATTTGGGAATTATCTGAATGTTTAAGGCTCCCTGCATCCCCTGTAGTAATGATATAGAAGTTGTTTTGACATGGAATAATATAGGATTATATAGTTAATAGTAAAGGTAACCGATTATAAAAAATAAAAAAATTTTGGGCGGTTCTAACCTGTTACATCTGGGCTTTTGTGGGCCACCCAGACAGACTCCTATTTCTGCGTGCTTGGCAATAACTGGATTTTACTTTCGATCATTGAGGTATGGCTCCTGTAACGGTCACCACCATTTACAATATTCCATTCCACCAACCACAACAACTTATCCGACACTCCACAATCCAG
This sequence comes from Rana temporaria, assembly GCF_905171775.1. Taxonomy (NCBI): domain Eukaryota; kingdom Metazoa; phylum Chordata; class Amphibia; order Anura; family Ranidae; genus Rana; species Rana temporaria. Next base: position 322,055,921 of record NC_053492.1, read on the forward strand.
CAGACAGGACCCATTGGATTTTCCCCAGAAATAACGAGACAGAGCTCTGTTACTGGTTCCAAAATGAATGAATGAATGAATGAATGAATGAATGAATACTTTTAATGGTACCTTAGCTTTCAAACATGTTACAGTTAATCAAAGGAACAAAAACTCTCCACCCCACATCCAGACAGACATTCTGGCTCCGCATTTAGAGGAGGTAATTACTACAGTTAACAAGTCACATTCCACATCTAATCATCAATAGACTTTTCACACAAACAGTGTCATTAGCATCACACAATGGAATGTCATTCAGGAGCCAGCCTCAATTAACACCTAAAAGTTAGACATCTGACCTTTACAGACTTAATTAGTACAATGGACACAGAATGTAATCACAGCAAGATACTTAAAAACATCCCATAATAGCCAGGCTGACTCTCAGCTTCAATCCACATCACCACAGTAGCAGACTTAATTAGCATCTCAACAGTCTATGTTAAGCATTGAAGGGGACATTCTCTTATTGACCTGTAGTGGGTCAGCATGAAATCACCTGTAATATGCCCAGATCTCCTGCAATACATGAATTATCATTTCTCAGCCATCCTATGCCCAAAAGAGGCATAGGATGACCCTAGACTAGGGCCAAAACAACTAAAACAAATTAATCGATAACAATTTTCATAATCGAATAATCGGCCAGTAACATAATGGGGTTAAAAAACAAAAATTGTACTTTATAGTACAAAAAAGCAAATCGCTACTGTAAATATTACAGTCACTGTACCACAGTAAAAAAATGAACCCCTTACAGTAGCGATTATTTGCTCTTTTTGTACTTATTTTTTTTTTTTTTAACCCCATTATGTTACTAAACATCTCAGGCCTGGGTTTTTTGGTGCTTTTTGCAGAAACACACTACAGTCCATTTACATGTTTTCCTATGGGACACGTTCAAATCCATAATTTTTTTTTAGCTGCTGCGTATTTGGAAAGGGCAAGGACTTTTTAAGGCAAAATGGTGCTATTTTGTTTTTATTGGTTCAATATACTTTAATGGAGAAGCTGCAGAAAAACATGTAATGTGTTTTTACGCCAATTTGTGTTTTGTTATCTGCCCAACAACAAATTGGCCCAAAAAAATAAAAAACGCCATTTTTTTTAAGGCCATTATCCGATTAATCGAAACAATAAATCGGCCAACTAATCGATTATGAAAATAATCGTTAGTTGCAGCCCTACCCTAGACCCAAGAGTCATTAGTGATGCTGGCACAGGAGTACCCCACATCCTTCAAAGGTCTCTGGGTGTCACGGGCCATTCCGTTACAGCTCCATTTAGGGAACTCTTGCCAATGGATAAGATGCATTCATGGACTAGATTTATTGTATACGCTATGTATAGTGTTGGTATTTACCGATATAACATTACATGTATTGTATGCAATTTGCTTTCTGTTCATTCCTATAGTAGCCACGTTTGTCCCTGAGGAAGTCATTCAGCGAAACATGTAGGATTAAGATGTGGGAACAAACTATAGGTGGTACAATAACAGTCTTGAATGAACATAAAGCTGTTCATGTATTGTATACTTGCATTTTTATGTACCCTTGTAACTTTATTAAATTGTGATTTTATTCAATTTAGTATGCCCTTGAACTAATTGCATCTATAAAGTCCCATGCCCCCTACTCTGGATTCGCTATATATCTTTTACGGGGAGGTTGGTGCTGTAACACAGTATTGTTCAATTCTGGAGTTGACCATTTATATATAGACTTAATATTACACTTAGGTACATACCCCATTTTCCTCCAACAAGACTCTCAATCCAGGTTTAAGTTTAATAATCTCAGAGATTAGGTACAATGCTCCGCAGATAAAAGTAGGCTTTTGGCAGCAGGTGACTTGCAGTAACCTCTTCACAAATGCCTTTACCCTCTTCAGTGCCACATCAGCTTTCAAAGATTTGTAGAGAAGATTCAGAAACATTGTTTGTTTAGAACCCTGTGCCAATCCCGGATCCAGAAGTTTCCTGATGACAAAAATAAATAAATTAAAAACTGTACCTATGGACACAATGAAAATCCAACTTTGTATTTCAATCATTTCTAGCCTAATCTAATTAATCTTAAAGTTTGTAAACTAACTGAGATCTCCACATGTGTATTCACTTTGCCCTCACTGAATCACAGAATCCACAGAGCCTGCCTCCTGAACTACAGAGGTGCAGAAAGGAGGAGTTTCAGGAGATGAAGTCAGCACATTAACCACTTAAGGACCCCTTCACGCCGATATACGTCGGCAGAATGGCACGGCTGGGCACATCCACATATCTGTACGTGGCCCTTTAAGCCAGCCGTGGGGTCGCGCCCAGCGCATGCATGCGACCCGGTACGAAGCTCCGCGGCCCCCGATCGCCTGCTGGAGTCCCGCGATTGGTCCCCGGAGCAGAAGAACGGGTAGAGCTGTGTGTAAACACAGCTTCCCCGTTCTTCACTGTGGCGCCGTCATTGATCGTGTGTTCTCTGATATAGGGAAACCCAATCAATGACGTCACACTTACAGCCACAGCCCCCTACAGTTAGAAACACATATGAGGTCACACTTAACCCCTTCAGCGCCCCCTTGTGGTTAACTCCCAAACTGCAATTGTATTTTTCACAGTAAACAATGCATTTTTAATGCATTTTTGCTGTGAAAATGACAATGGTCCCAAAAATGTGTCAAATTGTCCGCCATAATGTCGCAGTCACAAAAAATAAATAAAAAAAAAAAAGATCCATGGAATATGTACAGTGCCCTAAAAAGTATTCACACCCCTTGCAATAGTTCACATTTGATTAGTTCCAGCAACAATCGCCAGCGTCTGATTTACATGGTGCAGAATACATAGGGGCAAGATCAAGACTTGAACACCTTTCCAACCGAAAATCCACTGGGTTACTGGGTCTCGAGGATGGATCACTGGCCAGAGCTTGCACAGTATGCAATTGTGCTACTTGCCTGTCCTGCATCCAGCCTTCAATCTGAACGCATATTCAGTGCTGCTGGATGGTTTGTAACCGATCACAAAGTGTGCCTTTCCACAGACTCAGTTGATCGGCTCACCTTCATAAAATTAATCAGTCTTGGATCACCAGCTACTAAGCACCTGATGCTACCGAATCATTTTACTATGAATGTGAGATCCTTGAAGACTGCCTATGCTGATGCTGAGTGACTATCCTATTCCTCCTCAATGTTAATGTTGATAGCTTCTAAGAACATTTGTTTTTGGGCACCACCACCACCAAAATTATACGCCTGTTTAACAGGGCGTTATAATTTGAATGTTTGCTGTAATATTTGCAAAAGGGCTCGTTCCTGCGCACAACTAGAGTATTTGTGAGCCTTTACAGTGTTTGTGCCACCACACCACCACTGCCTAAGGCCCATTTTTTCTGCCCTTCTTTAACAGGGGCACGCAAATAAAAATGTGATCAAATATTTCTCAGCAGGGCCTGTTCCTGCTGCGCTCAACAAGAGTATCTGAGGCTTTAGTGTTGTGCCACCACACCACTGCCTAAGGCCCAATTTTCAGTAGAGTATATAGGGCAAGCCGTATAGTGCAGGGCTCGACAAAATCCGGGCCACCAATTGCGACACGAATTGTGACCTGGCGCCCAGGAAGCTTAGGCCTGCAGAAGGCTGCAAAGCCACTGCCTCAATTACCGGCAGGCGCGCAGCGATCGCACAGCGCGGGAGGTGGGGGAGCACGGAGACACAGGATCCTGCGTCTGTTTGCCCCCACCTCTGGATCATGTGTTTCGCACTCCGTTGACATGTGGTGCAACAAGTGTAGTTAACCGACAGGGTGTATACTGGTGTCGAGCCATGGTCTTCGAGAGTATGTCCACCATGACGGGCAAAGCCTGGACACTAAACAGGCCAGTGTGGTGAATAATGGCAAGAAAAGGTTTCCCTTTCGCTTTGTCTAAATTGGTTCCTAGTATATTTGTCTAGAGGGATCTGTAGTGAACTCTACATTGCATCCCTTATCCAATGCTACACACTTTAAAATTGCTGTTCTTTTCTTCCAATTCGCTACCAGAAGTTTCCCTCTGGCCACTGATGTAGTACTTATGAGTCCATAAGTTCACACTTCCAGCCACCATTTTCTGCTGATGACAAAGTGATAATTTGCCATCTCACCTGTTGCCTGATACTTAAAAAAAAACAGCCATAGGAACTCTGTTAGAGCATGGGTTATTGCAAGTCTTTATACTGAACACGTTGCATCCTCCTCAGTTTGCATATCTTTTGTGAGTAGAATATTCTCACTTGGCAATGGTGGATTACAGGGGCTCAGGAGCAGAAACACATGGGACAGAAAGTGGTGATTCTGCTGCAGGCCCTTAGTAAAAAAATCAAGTTTCTCTCAAGATTACCAGCTGTTCACTTGTTCCTGGAGCAAAATCACACGTTGACAAAACTTTTAATTAAAATATATGACACCAGTAAAGTCAGCCAATTTTCTTTATATTGTAAAAGATAATGTTACGCCGAGTAAATTGATACCCAACATGTCACGCTTCAAAATTGCGTTCCCGCTCGTGAAATAGCGTCAAACTTTTACCCTTTAAAATCTCCATAGGTGACGTTAACACAACAAAAAAAAAAAAAAATCTACAGGTTGCATGCTTTGAGTTAGAGGCGGTCTAGGGCTAGAATTATTGCTCTTGTTCTACCAATCGCGGCGATACCTCACATGTGTGGTTTGAATACCGCTTTCATATGTGGTGTGCTACTCACGTTATGGGGCTCGTTTTAAAATGATAACATTTAATGAGCAATTGCACTTACATGATGGTGAAATATGCAGCGCATGTATGTATACAGATAAGGCGGCAGGAGTCCTTCTGACGCGCTTCGTGTTAGTACACTTCGACTCCACTGCCGCCTTATCTGTATACATACATGCGCTGCATGCAAGTGCAATTGCTCATTAAATTTTATCATTTTAAAAACGAGATTACGCTATGTGGCCTCTTCTCTCCTTCTCCATCTCCCTTTTTCATTTATTTATATTGAGGGCAAGTCTGTGAAAGTGTCATCACTGCTCACCTCCTATTGTGTTGAACCTGCCTCCGTTGATGATCGGGTGCTTCCATCCATTCTCTACAAGGATTCTTCAGCCATTAATTTCAGTATTCATGCCTGTTGGACTCAGAGATTTAAATTTCTTTGAGTCCACTTGTTCCGGTAAGCCTGCAATTTTACTGGTGGCGGGTCATCACGTTTTACATAAGAAGTCACTATCACTTCATGAATTACTTCATAGTCTGCGTTCCAGACATCCGTGTGACACGTGGTGGACTATTCAATTCATTTGATCACTTTTACATTTCTTTATGGACTTATCTTTTCTTGTTTTACAATAGCTTTATTAGTTTTGTCACAGTGAGAGATCACTATGTATTGTACATACATTTTTGTATATAGCGACAACATGATGAAAAATATTGTGAAATATCAATTAGTGCAAATAATATTTAGTCCCAATCTTAAAGCGGGGGTTCACCCTAAAAAAAAAATTCTAACATTACAACGAGCTGACCTGTGACACGGACATTTTGCTGGTCTTTTTTTTTTTTTCGTACATACCGTTTTATCTGTATTTTCTCCCAGATTCACAGCGGGAGTGGGTGTTCCTATTCACAGGGTAAGCGATTGACGTTCTTCCGACCGGCGCATATGACGCGCCACGAGTTGCCGAAAGAAGCCGAACGTCGGTGCGCAGGCGCCGTATAAAGCCGACCCGACGTTCGGCTTCTTTCGGCAACTTGTGACGCGCTGTCTGCGCCGCTCGGTGAGATGTCAATCACTTTCCCTGCGATAGAAACGCCCACTCCCACGGGAAATCCAGGGAGAAAACAGATAAAACGGTATGTACGAGAAAAAAAAAAAAGACCAGCATAATGTCCGTGTCGCAGGTCAGCTCGTTGTAATGTTAGAATTTTTATTTAGGGTGAACCCCCGCTTTTAAAGCACAAAAAAATATTATGATAATAAATCAAAGTCCATTAAAACACCAAACGTTCATTCCATGCTTTCTGTGATATGCTGATAGAGTAGTGATCCTTCACCAAACTTGAATGAACACCCAAAGTGACTGGATAAGTAATCTGCTTACCAGAGCACATTGACTCCTCTACTAAAAAGAGAGTCAGCGAGAGCATGCAGGACAATGCCCGCTCACATAGGCTGAAATGGATATATTAGGCGACTTCCTCCCTTAAAGGTCTCGGCCAGATATGAAATAACAATGGTAACATCCATAGCGTAATTTCGTTTATTAAAAATGAGCAAAGATAAAACTTAGCCAAATGGCTACTCACATTTAAAAAGTGTCTATCCCGGCACTGGGGCTGCTGGCTCTAATCGGTAGTCTGGGGATCTGCCGTGCTCCCACCGCACTCTGTCTGTCCACCTCACAGGAAACAACAAACAGCAGGGCCGGAAAGGACGTACAAAGCGTGACCAGGTACTCAAGCCTATGTGAAGGGCATTAGTCTACATCAGGGGTCGACAATATCCGGGCGCCAGGTCACAATTGTGACAAGAAATTGTGACCTGGCGCTTTGCGGCCTCAATTACCGGCCACCGCGATCGCGCGGTGGGGGCGCACGAAGGCACAGGATCATGTGTCTCCGTGCGCCCCCACCTCCCCCGCCGCGCGATCGCGGCGGGCCCGTGACGGCCGGTAATTGAGGCCGCGGCTTTGCGGCCTTGTGAAGTCCCAAGCTCTTCCTTCTGTGAGCTGGTGCCATCTGGTGGTGGCCGTTGGCATTACAAGCTAAACAGCAATTCTAATGTGTGTAATTTTTCACTATTTTCACTGCCATCTCCTTCCCTCTAATTAGAACCCCCAAACATATATATTTTTTATTCTAACACCCTAGAGAATAAAATGGCGATTGTTGCAATACTTTGTCACACCGTATTAGCGCAGCGGTCTTACAAGCGCACTTTTTTGGGAAAAAAAATTACACTTTTTTTTAATTAAAAAATAAAGACAACAGTAAAGTTATGCCAATTTTTTTTTAATACTGTGAAAGATAATGTTACGCCGAGTAAATTGATACCCAACATGTCACACTTCAAAATTGCATCCGCTCGTGGAATGCCGACAAACTTTTACCCTTTAAATCTCCATAGGCGACGTTTAAAAAAAAATCTTCAGGTTGCATGTTTTGAGGTACAGAGGAGGTCTAGGGCTAGAATTATTGCTCTCGCTTTAACGATCGTGGCAATACCTCACATGTGTGGTTTGAATACCCTTCACATATGCGGGCGCTACTCACGTATGCGTTCGCTTTTGCCGCGCAAGCTCGGTGGAACGGGGTGCGTTTTTTGGCTCCTAACTTTTTTAGCTGGCTCCTAGATTCCAAGCAAATTTGTCAACCCCTGTTCTACATAAGCCCTCATTGACTCTCTTTTTGAGTAAAGGAGTAAATGTGCTATGGTACGCAGATTACTTATCCAGTCACTTTGGGCGTTTTTTTCAAGTTTGGTGAAGGATCACTTCTCTATCAGTATATGACAGCAAGCACAGAATGGACGTTTGGTGTTCTATGGACTTGATTTATTATCTTAGTATTTTTTTTGTGCTTAAAGGATCACTAAAGGAAAATATTTTTTTAGCTAAATAGCTTCCTTTACCTTACTGCAGTCCTGGTTTCATGTCATTGTTCGTTTTTGCTTTGAAGTAGCTGTAATTCTGCTCTGATCTCCACACTTCCTGCTTGTCTGGCTCCTTATGAAAATCTCATGGCAGCTTTTCACTGTGGTCCAAGCTGTGTGTCTAAAACTCCTCAGAACCAATCAGATTCATTTTAAAAACAAAACACTGTTTGTTTTTGTTCTGTGTCTCTCTCTACTTCACAGAAAAATGTTTAAAAAGTTTAAAAACGAAAGTGAAACTAGGAGGCACATTATATGATTGATTTTTATCTCGTTTTAATCATTTTTTAAAGGAATCAGTTAACTTGTATGTCTCTATACCCTGTAAACAGTCATTTCAGCAACAATTTTTTTTTTTCCTTTAGTGACCCTTTAAGATTGGGACTGAATATTATTTGCACTAATTGATATTTCACAATATTTTTCATGTTTGATAATGTTTTGTGCACATTTGTTTATTTGATAAGGATTAGTGTCTTCAGGAGTGCAGTCCTATGATTTTCATTGCTATTTTTATTAATTATTAGCGCCCCCTATCTTTTACCCATATCCTTTTTTCCCACAAATAGAGCTTTCTTTTGGTGGTATTTGATCACCTCTGCGGTTTTTATTTTTTGTGCTATAAAAAAAAAAAAAAAAAATAGAGCGACAATTGAGAAAAAAAAAAAGCAATATTTTTAACTTTTCCCTATAATAAATATCCTCAAATGTTTCCTCAGTTTAGGCCGTATACATATTCTACATATTTTTGGTAAAAAAAAAAAAAGTTGCAATAAGCGTTTGGTTTGCGCAAAAGTTATAGCATCTACAAAATAGGGGATAGTTCAATGGCATTTTTATTAATACATTTTTTTTTTACTAGTAATGTCGGCGATCAGCGATTTTTATTGTGACTGCGACATTATGGCAGACACTTGACGCCATTTTGGGATCAGTGTCATTGATACAGCGATCAGTGCTATAAAAATGCACCGATTACTGTAAGAATTACACTGGCAGTGAAAGGGTTAACCAGTAGGGGGTGCTGAAGGTGTTACGTGTCTCCTAGGGAGTGCTTCCAACTGTAGGGGGGGGGGGTGGGCTATATGTGAGGCGACACTGATCACGGCTCCCGATTACAGGCAGCTGTGATCAGTGTCCCGTCACAAGAACGGAGAAATGCTTGTTTACATAAGCATTTCCCTGTTCTTCCTCTCTGTGAGACGATCGCGGGTACCTCCTCAGACATCGAGTCCGCGGGACTGCGGTTGGACTCACAGGAAGCCATTCGTCGACATATATAGTCATGCGCTAGTCCTGAAGTAGTTGAGAACTACCTGAATTTGCTGCACGTGCCAGAATAGGAAAGAAATTGTCACAAGGCTTTCATGAATTTTAGGCAGGAATTTGTAATATGGTGAGACCACCAGAAAAGTGTTCAAACTGCTTTACTTAATCACCCTAAAATGGTTTAACTTTGGCAAAGAAATGCTCTTGCCCATCTCTAGAATCTAAAATTGGGCACAGCAGCATAAACAACTGTGGGTCACGTGACTTGGCATATGCCAATTTAGCAAAACATGGAAAATACAAACAGGTATAGGGACTGCAAATAATGCCCTACCTCCATTTATCTACTGCAATGCTACCGACAAGAATTCCCAACAAGGTATAAATTCAGAAACTATTAGGAAAATGCCGTATTAGCCCAATTCCAAATATGAGTGCATCAGAATCAGTCAGAACTGATGTGATTCTCCAGTTTTCAAATGTGCCATTGGCTACTATTCATTGTTAATGGTGCGCCCAAACATGCTAAGAAACAAGCGTGTGTCGTGCGACAAAACACCAAAAAATAAATAAAGGTGAGCACTGGGGTACGAGCGCATCTCAGGTGCATTTTTGAAGCATAGGGCAGCCTATTCAAGTGAATGGGCTGCCCTACAGGACTAGCAAAACAAATTAAAAATATGTGTGAGCAACGCTTCCATGTTACTGAGGTGTGAGCAGACTTAAGCCCCGTTCATGCTGCACTACTTGAAGTTCAAAGCAGCTTTACAAGTCGTGCTCCATTTACGGCAATGGAAACCGTTCTAAACGGTGCGACTCAAGCAGTTTCAACTTAAGTGGAGTTTTTTCATTATTGTGCTCATTAGACCTTAAAAAAGAAAAAAAAATGTTTTACTCATCCTGGAAATGCCTGTTGCTATGCAGTCCCACGAAATCTGCCTTGGAATCGCCCTAGGATTCTGACATCTCCCTCTAATGCTCCTGGGAAATGTGTGTCATCATTTCCCAGGATGCGGTGCGCTACCAATTATCACTCCCCATCCAAGACTTCCAGGACGTGCTGTGGGGCTTCACAATGCCCCACAAGCAAAATGACAACGGTTGTGGGACATGTTTGAAATAACTTAAAGTAATTTCATAATGAGCTAGTAGCGGTGCATACTAGCTCATTATGGATTTTGCCTTACAGGTTGTAGAAGAAAAAAAAATTAAGTAAATTGCGGCGTATACAACCTGACTCTGTCCATTCACATAACTGAAACATCGTAACCTACGTGATTACGATGTCGCAGTAGTAATGTCTTCTCTCCATTCACTTTCAGTGCAGCAGAAGGCTGCTGAGAAAAGTGACTAGGGAATATGTGTCCCTGGTCAATTTCCCTGTCTCAAAGGAGAGATCTCAGAGGTCTGTTAAAGGAACCACTAAAGGTTAGTTGTTATATTAGATCAATTGATTGCTGCAAGCTAGAGCATTTAAATATCACTTACCTTGTTTTTCCTTTTGACCTCCAAAATACAGTAATCCAGGTTTGAAAATGCCATTTCCTGTCACTCCTCTTCTTTCTTTCCACCAGCATCTGAGCCATTTTGCATGGTGGAAAGCAGAATGTGCTCACCCCCTCCCTATGACTACAGCCCTGCGTGAAGATGCTCTCTTATCCTCACAGGCATGGAGGCTAAGCCTAATGGGAACTGTAGTTCCCATTAGGCCGTGATGTAGCAAGAATGAATGTGCACCGCAAACCAGGAAGTCAGTGAGAATACATGATTCAGGAGTGACGGAGGTGAATAAAACAGCTCGATTTAAACAGGTATCAAACTAGTTATAATGCAAAACATTACTTTAATCTACTGACTTAAATTTAAGAGGGAAATTATTTTTGTCTTTACAACCCCTTTAAGACACCTGATATCTCACTATAATATATACAAAGCTTTAAAGCTGAAACCAAAAATGTTTGACTCAAGCAGTTGACTCATCCCCTTATTGGACCACTTTGTGAATGGAGCCTTAAATCAAGCAGCATCAGCTGGGCCATCTCTTTAGCTAACCTGCATATCAAAAATGACTACACTTAGTTTTTTTTTTTGCTCTAACATACTTATGTAGCATTCTTATCCCTAAATTTGGGAACTTAGACAAAAAATAAAAACTATAATAATAATTTGTAAAAAACAAAACAAATATATGACTTACCTATACAAAGCTGCATAATACCTATGTGACACAGTTTGCTGAGAATCCCATGACTTGAAATAGAAGCATTAGAATTTGCACACTTGTATTAAAGTTCACAGCGTGGAGTATTTTGAATAGGGTTGTCAAGCTGCTTTTTTACTTCTTCATTAAACAAGGTCGGCAAAAAGGATAGGCTCTATTCACCCCAGTCAACAAAGCCCTCAAGATTTTGGAATCAATCTCTTTTTTCTTTATACATGCTCGGACAAAAAGAAAATATACTGTGATGAGTTGGTTTGCCAAGTCGGATTCTTCATGGGAGAACTAATTTGATTCAAAAAACAATGCCATAATACTGGGCTTTCTCACTTATATTAGGTCGATATAACAGTCTTTCTACTTCAAGACATACAACCACTTTCATATTGGATGCTTATTCAGCAGCACCTCAAGTAAATAGGAGGCCTTTGTGGCTACCTGTATTGAGGGTCTCCTAACTTATTAACCAGGAGCGAGAGAAGAGTTTTTTCTTCTTTGGTTTATTACATAGCAACTCACTGACAACATTGAGGGGCCTTTGCTTTAGTTGCAATCAAGTTGTCATGAGTCAACTTATCTAGCACACTTGACAACTCTGACACATGTTGCTTCAGTCGCTCTTCAAAAACCACAGTTTCAGCCGTCTATTCCCTTGCATCCTTATTGCACTGGATGATTATCATTGCAAGTTTCGAATTCATGCTGAGCAAATGTATGAAGCTTCCGACTGTCAGGCAAAAGATCAGAAATAACTAAATCCTTAAACGTATCCAGTGCCATGGGTTCTGCCGCTTGCTGCCCTTTTTTTGAGTAAATTTATTTAAATTCTCAAGAAAATGTAGTGTGTGAACAGGAGCATCCTGTATAAGAACTGTCATGGCAGCCATTCTGTCTGCTAATGTGCCTGCTGACACAACAGTTTTCATCCATTGGTGTTAGCACCTTTCTGTAGTTCCTTTTTATTTTTATACAGATTCACTTCATGTTCATATAGCTTCTCAGCTAAGGTTTTATATTTCCCAACTCCTCTTCATTCTGAGGTTTAGCAGCAAATTCCTTAGTATATTCATGATCATACCACTTTCCGCCAGGTTCAGAAGCAGCATGGAACGTTCTGAAAATTCAAAGACATGCTTTCCCTTTGTTTTTCAATGGAAAATTTGACTTTCTATTTTCTCAACTGTTTTTGTCTTTACTTTCTCTTTGCCAATTGAATTGTGTCTTTTTTCTTGCTTTGTCTTTACCTTCTTCTCTTCCAAACTGTGGTTTGTTTCTTTTTCCATCTGTTCTTCAGCAGCCGCTTCTTGCTTCGTAATTTCTTTAACAATTTTCTGAACGCCCAATTTTTCTATGAATGCCTTTAATTCACCTTCTTCTAAATCATCAATTCCGCCCTTCTGCCACACTCTACAATTTCTTCTACATCTGCAAGCCCGCAAGCATTATAAAATCTTGCTAAACAGAAAAGAAAAAAAGAAAATGGTAACCATTTGGAAATAATGCAACAATGGAAAAGGGCTATGAATCTTCTTTACTGGATTAAAATGATTTTTAGGAAACGCAACCGTTTTTGAGGTAAAAATCTGACTAGAGAATAGCAGAATCCTTTTTATTGCCCTTCTAAGTTTGGGAACTTTTTACAGATCTAGAACTGCTCGCCCAGGTTTTTAATAGGCAAGCCTGTAAAGTGTTTTTAAAACATTGCCTGATCACTGACAAAGTGATACAAAAAAAAAAATCTATGTATTGTATACAATAACAGGGCAACAATTAAAAAAGGTATGGAGAATGTAGCAGAGCACAGCGCGTGTGGAGTGTTGTAACAGACGACATATACTATTCTTACCAATATACTCAGAGCACTCAAAAATGCAGGCATTATACATTTAGCACATTTGAACATCACATATCGTACTCACCTCAAGTATTACTGTCACTTACCAGGCAGATCTGTACATTTGGGCCCAAAATCTAAAGCCATGCCAAAGGTTTGAGAATGGCAGAAATATAATTTTTTTACAAAGTCTGCTGCTTTAGTGTTTTTAGATCTTTTGTCAGATGTTACTATAGTATAATAAAGTATAATAACAAGCATTTCACAAGTGTCAAAGGCTTTTATTGCAATTACAATTAAAGTGGTTGTAAACCCTTATAAAACAAATTTATGCTACAGATAAGCCTATATTAAGGCTTACCTGGAGCTACAGGGGTATCTCCTAAAACCTGCACGGTTTAGGAAACATTTACCCTGCATGTGCCGATGTTCTCGGCACATGCGTACTGGGGAAAAACTGATGCAATGGCACCTATGTGACCGTTTCTCTAGTCACTGTGCCGTTACCGGCGGCTCCCCGTGCGCACGCGCGATAGTGACATCATCGCTGCTCGGAGCCGCGATACCCGGAAGTAAGCGCCAGGAGAAATGTCGGCGGCCGGTGGGGGAGACGTGGACCGCTGCGGGGGCTTTTGATCGGAGGCAAGTAAAACATAATGAGCTAGTATGCTATGCATACTAGCTCATTATACTTTGTCTTGCAGGGTTTACTTAATCTTTAGGCTTATGCAAAGAGTCAATATTTGTTGACCCTTCCTTATCAAGACCTCTGCACTTCACCCTGGCATGCTGTTAACTCTGGGCCACATGCTTACGATGTCATCCCTTTTTGCAGAATCAATGCTTGGAGTTTGTCAGAATTCGTGGGGGTTTTTTTTTTTTGTTGACCTGCCTCTTGAGGATTGAAATCAAGTTCTCAATGGGATTAAGGTCTGGGTTCATTTTCAGGCTTTATTATTAACTGGCGATAAAATCGGTCCTTGTTCCCACTAGATGACGATGATGGCTTGAATACACCAGAAGAGCTGAACAAGTCAAAAAGTCAATGAAGTCTTAAATATCTAGGAATATAGAGATATATCCCAAGATGAAAGAGTATCTGCAGTATAAAATTTAACCCCCAATTCTGGATAAATAAGAAAAAAAAAAAAAAAAAAAACCACACACACACACAGCTTAGCGTGGTCTAAATTGCCATCAGTGGTGGGCTGAGCAAATTTAATAAAATGATATGGACCCCACAGCGACTTTACATTCTACATAATTCACCAGCATGGATCCCGTTTAAAATTATTTAAAAAAATAAGATCCCTGTTTCGATAAATTAATATGAAAGGTAAGAGTTCAAGGATCCAGATTGTCTAATTCTTCAGAGGGCTAAAGAAGAGGGGGGGTGGGGTAGCAGTGCCACAGCCAAGAATGTATTTTATAGCTTCCCAATTGCAGCATTTTGCGGGGTGGGGGGGGATGATAGACCGAAAACACCCAATACAAGCTCTACACTTGCGAGTCAATGCTCGCACTATAATCTTATGGCCAGTTGGAATCGGGATTATTTGCCCACATCGGAACTAGCCCCAACAACAATACTTATAAATAAAGTGTGGCAGGAAATGAGACGAAAAATGCAAGATGAAGGGGTGTCAGAGTTCTCATTGATATGGGGGGGGGGGGGGGGGGTATAGGCACTATGAGGATGTAAGTAGAAGGGTTCAAAAGTTGGCGCTCTATGAGCTCTTTCACACTGGTGCGTTTTTGCCGCGTTTTCGCCGGTAAAAAATTGCGCTATTTAAAACGCTCCAAAAACGCCCCTCTCCATTGAAATGAATTGAAACGCTGTAAAATCGTGGTGTTTTACCGCTATTTTAACGCTACGCTATAGGCGTTTTCAGTGTGAAAGGGCTCTAAAGGAATACAATATATTTTGCAGTTATTTTCCCAAATTATCATACGGTCCTTTCAGGAGATACAGGAGGTACATAAATGCTGCATAATAATTTTTATAAATACTTGCAATTACGACATGCGGTTTAGTCTGGTTTTAAAGGAAGTGGTCCGAATACAAGCCAATACTCTTGGTATCTCTATTAGAGAAGAGGGGGGGGGATAACCCAGGTAGAAAGGGAGGGAGATGGATATGGGGGTTATATTGGAAAAGGAATGGCAAAGTATCCTAAAGAGTGCCCCGTTGGTATTGCTATCATCTACACAATTCCATCACAATGTTTATCATATAAAAACATATAGGACACCGGTGAAATTACATAAGTATGAGAGAATGAGGGAAACGTCCAGAGTGTCCTCGGTGTGGGCAATCTCAGGCAGACTTGATCCATATGCTGTGGAAATGCCCCAAACTGAGTAGATATTGGCGAGAGGTGCTGTCCACAATTAATGGGGCTTATAATACTCAGATAGAATTAGATCCGAAAACCTGTTTACTAGGGTATCTGAAAGAAGGGCTATATTCAAGGCAAGTGTTAACCGCAAATTGGTAGATAGCTATTCATAGCCCGTAAGCCAATACCTAGAAAATGGATGTGCCCCAGTGTACCAATATTCGAGGATTGGCGTTCCCAACTAAATGATCTAATTATATTGTATCAACAGGCCATCATACTAAGGGTACACTGGATATATTAAGCTGTGGGGCCCCTTGTTAATAACCACAGGATTGGCTGTATTTTCGTTGACTCCAGATAGAATAATATAGAATGATGTATAGAATGGAAGGGGGTTAAAATATAGAATGGGAGATGAAGTTCAGGAGAGGGAGGTCTTTAGAGAGAGGGAGGTTTCCCCCTTTTTCCCTTTTTTTCTATTAGAAATATTATAAGAAAGCCGCTACTTCTATCGGATGGACCAAAAGCGTTCCAATACATTGCATTTACTCAGCCATCCAACATTGTTGTGAAGTAAAAAAGTCATTTGCATTCGCCTCAACTTCAAGAAATTCTCTTAGTAAACAATGTTGATGGGATGAGGATACCTGAGGAAGTTGAGTTTCATACAGTGATCATGATTTCTGCAAACGGTCTGATAGAATGGCACACAGGACAGTCTGGTGAACGATGCAGTGGTAAGAAATAAGGTCAGGGTTGTCCTCTTTCAGTCGTGCCACTGCAGGGGCACCATCTGTGGTAACCGAGACCACTTTTTTCAGATCTATGTTCCCCTTTCTCAAAATCTCCTTAATGGCCTCATATATGTCTTGTCCTCTTGTGTGTGTCTCAAGTGGTGTTAACACCTAACAGGTCCTCACAGAGTTAGTTTCTTTGTGAAAAAAAATCTTACATACACCAAAAGCTGGCATTATCGGTTATATCCGTTGATTCATCAATGGCTAAAGAAATAGAATAGCTGCATCAAATTGTCCCAATACATTCCTCTGTTAATATTTCCGTCTTTTTTGTTGCTGTTGACGCCGACAGTGGGATCTGGTTTATTTTTCCCCACACAGCTCATCTTTTTGTTTACCCTTGAGTAAAGTTTCAGCAACAGCATTCAAACACTCCTTTACATATGTACCATCGGTAAATGGTCTTTTGTGTTGCCTCAAAATCAATGCTGCTATAAGTGAGCATTCATTTGCACGCTGCTGGGCTGTAAATGAATGTGAGAGGACTTTGGTGGATCTGTCATACTGGGCTTTCAGTTCCATTATTTTACATGCCCTCACCTCGGAATGCTCGTGGATATGTTTGCGCAAACGAACTGTGTTTTGTTTCGTAGTGACGCTTCACGTTGCTACTTTTTATTAACGCCACAGTTTCGCAACAAAATGAGACAAATTGGTTTTAAACTTTCCATGGGAAGAATGAACATATATTGGTCTGTCCATTCATCCTTTGAAGACTCTGTTTTCAGCATCTACCTTTCTTGGCACAAGCCATGCTCTCTGGTGCTTTTTCTACGGTTTCCTCCACACAGTAATTACTCTGTAAATGTAAAAGGGGTATTAGTGTTCCCCCTTACATCAATTGCCCCTATCAGAGTAATTCATTACATTGGGTGCCCCATCAGACTACCACCAAAATCAGTTGCCAAGTCAGAGTACTCCCTTACATCAGGTATTCTTGTCAGAGTGCCCACTTACATCAGGTTTCTGCAATGGAAGGCCCCCTTACAGTGGTTACTCCCATCAGTGTGCTCCCTTATATCATTTAAACCATTATATAAGGTTCCCCCCATCAGTGCCCCCTTACATAGCGTGTCCTCATCAGAGTGCCCTCTTACATTAGGTGTCACCATACGTGTGCCTCATTCCATCAGGTGTCCCCCACCACATCAGGTGTCCCCCACCACATCAGGTGTCCCCCACCACATCAGGTGTCCCCCACCACATCAGGTGTCCCCCACCACATCAGGTGTCCCCCCACCACAGCACCCCTTTACATCAGGTGTCCCCCTTAACATAAAATGTGCCCATCAGCGTGCCCCTTAACAAAATAAGGGTCACGCTGATGGGAAAATTTTATGTTAAGGGGCACCCTGATGGGCACATTTTATATTAAGGGGCACCTGATAGGCACAACAAAACTTTTATGTTAAAGCGGGAGTTCACCCATTTGTGTTTTTTTTCTCTTTTCCCCATAGCTGGATGCTCGTTTTGTCTAGGGGAATCGGCTATTTGTTTTAAATATGATCCGTACTTACCCGTTTTCGAGATGCATCTTCTCCGTCGCTTCCGGGTATGGGTCTTCGGGAGCGGGCGTTCCTTCTTGATTGACAGTCTTCCGAGAGGCTTCCGACGGTCGCATCCATCGCGTCACTAGTAGCCGAACGTCGGTGCGGCTCTATACTGCGCCTGCGCACCGACGTTCGGCTTCTTTCGGAAAATCGTGACGCGATGGATGCGACCGTCGGAAGCCTCTCGGAAGACTGTCAATCAAGAAGGAACGCCCAGTCCCGCAGCTCATACCCGGAAGCGACGGAGAAGATGCATCTCGTAAACGGGTAAGTACGGATCATATTTTAAAACAAATAGCCGATTCCCCTAGACAAAACGAGCATCCAGCTATGGGGAAAATGTGTTCTCCATGGGTGAACCTCCGCTTTAAGGGACACGCTGATGGGCACATTTTTAATGTGTACGCTGATGGGCATATTTTATGTTAAGGGACACTCTGATGGGCACATTTTTAATGTGTACGCTGATGGGCATATTTTATGTTAAGGGACACTCTGATGGGCACAACAAAATGTGCCAGCGTGCCTCTTAACAAAATATACCCATCAGAGTGCCCCTTAACATAAAAAAGGTGCCCATCAGCGTGACCTTTAACATATACCCAGCAGTGTGCACAATAAAAAATATGCCCATTAACAGAGATCACTAAATATTACCATGCCACATACCTAGAATGCAGGAGGGGCAGATGCTGCAAGATAAGGTGCCGGGGGAAGGCACGTGACGTTACGCCCCTATTCGCAAGGAGAGCCAGTAGTGGACCTGGGAACCAGGAGCAGCAGGGGGCGGGGCACGCAAGTGATGAGAGCCAGGAGTGGATGTCTCGCCACTACTCAATGCGAGCAAGGAGTGGACCGCGAGCTGCAGGGGGGCGGGGGAAGGAATGCGACGTCACGCCTCTACTTGCGGCCGTACTAGCTGGTGATCTCCGAGACCTGCGGTGAGGAGCAGGGGGCGGGCACACACTCGCAGCGTCACTGGTTGCTGGGGAAACCTGTGGTCCCAGCAAGCCAGCGTTGCCATTTGCAATTATACTGGCGGTCCGGGCAGAGGTGTCACTTGGGCCGGACTCGGACCGCGGGCCGCCATTTAGTGACAGCCCGCGAGACATGTTCCCCGGAAGCGCTTAAATCCACATATTACTCTTATACCCAAGTAGGACAAGGACCCATCAGCATGTGGCAGTTATCGCCCTATTTCCTTACTAAACGTGGATCTTAAGTTATTCACAAAAATTCTTGCCACACGTATTTAACCACATCTGACAGCATTAATACATCTTGACCAGGTTGGTTTTATACGAACTTGCGAGGCCCCGAGACAATACCATTAAAGTTTTGAATCTTATGCACCTGGTCAACCTCTCCAACACCCCCTCTGTTTTTGGGCACGGATGCCGAAAAGGCGTTTGACCGGGTTAACTGGTCCTACAATATGTGGGTTTGGGGGAGAGGATGGTGGAATGGATTTCGAGTGTATACTCGAGACCTATGGCAAAAATTAGGGTTGTCCCGATACCACTTTTTTAGGACCGAATACAAGTATCGATACGTTTTTTATCAAGTACTCGCCCATACCGATACGTTTTTTAAATCGCATGCGACAGTGGCACATGTGTCAGTAGTTTTTTTTTTTTTTTTTTTACAATGCTTTTTTTTTTTTTTTAGGGGGGTGGGTGGGGGGGATGGACAGTGTCAGTGTGTTTATTTAATTTTTTACAATTCCTTTTTTTATTATTTATTGCAATTCCTTTTTTTTTTTTATCATCAGCCCTGTTGGGGGGCTTTTGTGAGATATCAGGGATCTTAACAGACCTCATCTCCCCTCTGAGACAGAGAAAGGGACTAGGGACACAGATTCCCCAGTCCCTTTCTTAGCATCCTCAGCTGCACTGAAAATTAATGGAGAGAAGACAACGGCTTCTCTCCATTCATAAACTGAACCATTGTAAACACAGTGTCATGGATATGCAATAAAGTCTGGCAGCTTACCTGTCTCCATGTGTTCATTAGAGGCCTGACTCTGTTCTGGCTGCCCTTTTATCATCTCTCCTTCCTGTATGGTCCCACCCCAGGAAGTCTATATTAACTGTTGCACTGCAGGTCTGCAGTGCTGTTCAACTTTGTTTGTAGCTTGAGTTCCTGTCTGCCGTGTGATACGTTAACCTGTGTACCAACTTTGGCTCGTCCCCGACTACTCTTGTTTGCCTGTGACCCTGACCTTTTGGCCTGTCTCTTGATTACCCTAGTCTGCCTGTTGCCCTGACCTCGGCTTACCCATCACTATTCCTTGTGTTCTCAGTGGATGCTTCCCCTCTCCCTACGGAGCGTGACCTAGGGGACGCCAGGGGTCGCGATCTGGATACAGCTGCAGCGAAGGCCATCCTTCGATTGCGCGCCCTGGGGAATCTTGGGCTCACGCTTCCTCTCTGTTCGCAGCAGTCGGCTATAGGGTTCACTACCCTGTGGTGCATCCCTGACCCTAACGGGGTGCACTTGTCACCTGGCCACAGGTGACCTGACAGTTTGAACAGACATGAACCCGGCCGACGTACCACTCCCCACAGACGATCCATTACAGGGTATTGTTCGCAGACACGAGACGCATGAAGCTAATCAGACTCAGGTGATGCGTTTTCTACGGGACCTGGCTTCCCGCTTTGAACAGCTTCAGACTTCGTTGGGAACCCTGAATCCGCAACCCCAAGTACAACCAGTGGCTGCGCCTGTCGCACCAGTTGCAGAGTCGCATTCACTGAAACTACCGCCCCCAATGCGTTTTTCTGGAGACTCCAAGGCCTGCAGGGGGTTTCTTAGCCAAAGCCCATTTTGAGCTTCAGCCTCAAAACTTCCTTTCTGATCGGGCAAAGATAGCCTATATCATTTCCCTACTTTCCGGTGAAGCCTTAGCCTAGGCTTCCCCTCTGTGGGAATTGAATGATCCAGTGGTTTCTAGCCCGTCTGTTTTCTCGAAACTTTTTTCGGAAATATATCTTCAAAGAATTGGCTCGTGTCTCTTCAGCGGCCAGCGCCCTTTTACATCTCCGCCAAGAATCCCGTTCAGTGGGACAATATGCTCTTCAGTTCCGTATCCTCTCAGCTGAATTGAGCTGGAACAATGAGGCCTTAGTTGCAACCTTTTTGCATGGCCTTTCTGATAGAGTAAAGGATGAATTACTAGGAATTAACCCCACTGATCTGGACGGAGTGATCTCCTTGTGTAACCAGATCGATATTCGCTTTCAGGAAAGGACCCTAGAAAGGCGACGCCAGCATTCCTTGGTCCTTAGTCAGCCTGAGCTCCCTTCTCTTCGACCCGTGGGGAGCATCTCCTGCCAGATGAGGAACCCATGCAGCTTGGTCGGACCAGGCTATCTCCCGAGAAACGTGCCAAGCGCAGAACTCTAGGCCTGTGTCTCTACTGTGGGGGCAAAGGTCATTTTCGTGACACTTGCTCTCTTCGCCCGGAAAAACGCTTGGGTTCAATACATCTGTAAGGTGGAGTATTGGACCCAGAAATATCACCTTCTCGTCTTATTCTTTCTGTGTCCCTTCATCTTGGTGCTTCTTCTCATTCGGTCTCAGCATATCTGGATTCCGGAGCCGCTGGCAACTTCATGGACTGGGAAATCGCATCATCCATGAGACCTTCCCTCTTGTCCCTCACCACGCCATTGGTGGTCTTGGCGATTGATGGCAGTGTTCTCCCAGGGGGTCCTATTCGCTTCCGGACATTCCCAGTTAAGATGTCAGTAGGGACACTTCACCAGGAGTGGATATCCTTCCTTATTCTACCTAAGGCCTCAGCTCCTATAGTTTTGGGTCTTCCTTGGTTATGGCTCCATTCTCCACACATTGACTGGACTGCCGGACAGATCCTGGCTTGGAGTCCCTCCTGTTCCACGCCCTGCCTACCCAAGGTTGTCCCAAAAGAGAAACATCCTGTTGCCACCATTCCAGTATCTTTTGCTCTTCCTACTGCATGTAGTGGTGTCCGGGATGTGTCCTGCAATAGTCAGGCTGATGCACTTTCTAGCCCATGTGGCACTCTGGATGAGGAGCCCGCCTGTGAACATGAGTGAACACTTCAGTTTACCCTTGTCTGTCCCAAAAACACACAGTCAGGCTAACTTGTCTGCAAGTTCCACAGTTGCTACGCCTTGTGGTGCGATTCGGGTAGTCACTACACCTGACTATGCTATTCAGTCGGCCCCTGCATCAGCTATGCCAGGCCAGCCCATGCCCAGTGAGCCTCCTACCTTTTCTTGTTCAGGACCTTCTGCAACCTCGCCTCATCCTAGTACTATTACGTCCATTCAAACCTGTCTAAGGGGCTCAATCCATCCTTGGGATAGACTGCCTCATTCGGCCAGGTGGGGTTTTCAACCTTGTTTTCAGGGCTCTCTGTATTCTGCTGGTTTTTCTGCTATCCAGCTTGACTCCTGTGTCATGTCACCTTCTATCCAACCTGACTTTAGGGTTACTCTGACCTCTGCCCAGTCTGATGGTCCTGTGCTAGATGCCCAGTTCATCTTTAAGGGTCTGGGAAACTCTCCTCAGATTTCTGTTGATCCTCTCATGCCCTTGCTTATTCCCAAAAGGTCTTTGGTCCTCAATAAATCCTCTCATCCTCTACTTCGGTTCTGGTCAATGTTCTGGATTCTCGTCTCTGCAGAGGCATTCTTCAGTATCTTGTGCATTGGAGAGGGTTTGGTCCTGAGGAGGCATCTTGGATCGCTGCATCCAAGGTCTTTGCACCTCGTCTGTTGAAGAGGTTTTATCTGAGATTTCCCTTTAAGCCTGGGCCCAGGCTGGGGAAGGGCCATAAGAGGGAGGGTACTGTCATGGATATGCAATAAAGTCTGTCAGCTTACCTGTCTCCATGTGTTCATTAGAGGCCTGACTCTGTTCTGGCTGCCCTTTTATCATCTCTCTTTCCTGTATGGTCCCACCCCAGGAAGTCTATATTAACTGTTGCACTGCAGGTCTGCAGTGCTGTTCAACTTTGTTTGTAGCTCGAGTTCCTGTCTGCCGTGTGACACGTTAACCTTTCTGTGTACCAATTTTGGTTCGTGCCTGACTATTCTTGTTTGCCTGTGACCCTGACCTTTTGGCCTGTCCCTTGGTTACCCTAGTCTGCCTGTTCCCCCGACCTCGGCTTACCCATCACTATTCCTTGTGTTCTCAGTGGCTGCTTCCCCTCTCGCCCTACGGAGCGTAATCTAGGGGACACCAGGGGTCGTGATCTGGATCCAGCTGCAGCGAAGGCCATCCTCACCACCAGAGGCTCTGGTGAACACCAAGCTGGGTCTTAGACTCCGCGCCCTGGGGAATCTTGGGCTCACGCTTCCTCTCTGTTCGCAGCAGTCGGCTATAGGGTTCACTACCCTGTGGTGCATCCCTGACCCTAACGGGGTGCACTTGTCACCTGGCCACACGTGACCTGACACACAGTTTACGATGTTTCAGTTATGTGAATGGACAGAGTCATAGGTCCCCCCTTATCACTTCTCCTTTTTGCCCTCTCAGAGCCATTTCTCTGTAGGATTAGACAGAACCCAGACATAACAGGGAAACAAATTGGGGAATTACATCATAAAGTATCCGCATACACGGATGACCTTTTATTTTCACTCACCAAATTGGCTATTTCCCTACCGAATCTCTTAAGAGAACTAGATCAATATGGTGCACTCTCTAATTATCAGATAGGGAGATGGGTTAATGTAGTTAGAGGGAGTGGAAGGGGCGTGAAGAAAGGGCAGGCCAGTCCTGTATTTGTGCATCAAAACAAATTTGCCAAGTTAGGTGATGATGTGGAGGTGGCAAACACAGAGGTGGCAGCCCTAGATGTTACTGCTACCCCTAACAGCCGGGAGAGCAACCCATCTAGTAGAGGTGGGGAGGGGAGTGCAGGTAGGCCTAGACAGTTGGTGGTAATAGGGGATTCTATAATCAGAAGGACTGATAGAATAATTTGTCACCAGGATCGCTTCAACCGAATGGTTTGCTGTCTCCCTGGTGCCAGGGTTCGGCATGTGGTGGACCGGGTGGATAAATTACTGGGAGGGGCTGGGCATGACCCAGCTGTCTTGGTCCACGTTGGAACCAATGAGAGTATACATGGAAGGTGGAGGCTCCTTAAGAATCAATTTAAAGAACTAGGCTGCAAGATGAAGGGAAGGACCTCCAAGGTGATATTCTCTGAAATATTGCCTGTGCCATGCGCAACACAGGAAAGGCAGGGGGAGATTAGAGAGTTGAATACATGGCTAAAGACCTGGTGTAGGAAGGAGGGATTTGGGTTTCTAGAGCACTGGGCTGACTTTTCATTGGGGTGCAACCTATATGCTAAAGACGGTTTGCACTTGAATGGAAGGGGATCTGCTGTGCTGGGGGAGAGGTTTATGGGAATGCTGGAGGAGTAATTAAACTAGGATTGAGGGTGAACTAGAATTACATCGGGCACACAGGTCAGCTAGGGGTCAGACATTAATGGAGAGTGGAATGGGGATAGATGGGGGGAGGGTTATGGCAGGCGACAAGAAAGTTCCCATGTTGCAAACAGCCATTGGAAATAATAGTGCCATTTTTACTACTATAAATTATATGAAAAACACCAGAGAAAAATGTAACAATACATTTAAGTGTTTGTTCACCAATGCCAGAAGTCTGCCAAGCAAAACAGGTGAGTTGGAAGCTCTGGCGCACGAGGAGAGCTATGATGTAATCCGTATTGCTGAAACTTGGCTTCAATCCTCACATGACTGGGCTATTAATATTCCTGGCTATGCTCTCTTTCGGAAAGACAGGGTAAAAAGGAAAGGTGGAGGGGTCTGTCTATGTGAGAAGTGACCTCAAAGCAAGCGTAAAAGAGAACCTGGTTGATGGAGAGTGTGATGAGGCTGAAGCATTATGGGTGGAACTGCATACAGATGTGCGTAGTTCAAAATTAATCATTGAAGTTTGTTATAAACCACCCAATGTTAATGAGGAGGTGGAGACTCAGCTCCTTGCACAGATGGAAAGGGCTGCAAGGGCTGGGACGGTGATAACAATGGGGGATTTGAACTACCCAGAAATTGACTGGATTAATGGCACTTCTGGGACAGTTAAAGGACAAAAAATTAAAAACCTATTGCAGGACAATTTTATGGTGCAGTTTATTGAGGCCCCAACTAGGAATGATGCTCTGTTGGACCTGATAATCTCAAACCATGCAGAGCTTATTACTAATGTTCAGATAAAGGAACACCTGGGTAGCAGTGATCATAACATGATTTCATTTAATGTTAACTATAAGCAAGAAATACATACAGGAAATATTAACACACTAAATTTTAAGAGAGCAAATTTTCCAAGGATGAGGGCTGCTCTCCAGCACTTGGACTGGGAGGGACTATTGGCACCGATGAACACAGAACAGAAATGGGAATTCTTCAAAAAGACTATGTGGAACCTCACTGCAAAGTATGTTCCCATGGGCAAGAAGTATAAAAGGCTAAAAATAAAACCTATGTGGCTCACGGTCAAAGTTAAAAAAGCTATAAACAATAAGAAAGTAGCTTTTAAAAAATATAAAAATGAAGGAACACTAGTGTCGTTTAAATGTTACAAAGAATATAACAGGATATGTAAAAAGGAAATCAAGGATGCAAAAATTCAAAATGAACGACAGATTGCAAAAGATAGTAGGACAAACCCCCAAAAAATTATTTAAATATATTAATAGTAAAAAGGTGAAGTCCGAGCATGTAGGCCCCTTACAAAATAATCTAGAGTGGGTGACTGGGGACAAAGAAAAGGCAAATTTATTAAATGCTTTCTTCAGCTCTGTGTATACAATGGAGCATGGGGGAGCTCATGTCCAAAATGGGGGTGGGAGTGACACAGCCCCAAATCCACAATGGCTCAAAAGTGATATGGTCCAGAAATATTTAGACAGAATAAAGGTGGATAAAGCACCTGGACCAGATGGCATCCACCCACGGATCCTAGGTATTTCAAAGCCACTGTATCTAATATTTAGGGACTCATTAATGACAGGAATAGTACCACTGGATTGGCGCAGGGCCAATGTGGTGCCCATATTTAAAAAGGGAACAAAGTCTTTACCAAGTAACTATAGACCTGTTAGTCTAACTTCTATAGTTGGGAAGATACTGGAACGTTTAATAAAAGACCACATGGATGAGTTCGTGCTGGAAAAAAACTATTTAAGCAGCAGACAGCATGGATTCATGAAAGACAGAAGTTGTCAGACAAACCTGATTTCCTTTTATGAAGAGGTAAGTAAAACCCTGGACAGAGGCGTGGATGTGGACGTGATATATTTGGATTTTGCAAAAGCGTTCGATACAGTTCCGCACACACGGCTCATGTGTAAGGTAAGGTCTACAGCAGCCGTCACTAAATGGCGGCCCGCGGTCCGAGTCCGGACCGAGTGCCGCTTCTGCCCGGACCGCCAGTATAATCATTAATGTCCGCAGCTGTTTGTTTGCTGGGACTGCGAGTTTCCCCCAGTGACGCTGCGTGTGTGCGTGCGCCCGCTCCCCACCTCAGGTCTGAGATGAAAAGCTTGCATAGCCGCAAGTAGGGGCGTGACATCACGTGTGCCACCCGCCCCCTGCTACTCGCGGTTCCCGGTGTTCTGACCAGACAATTGGTCCTGACTCTTCTTGCTAGTAGGGGCGTGACATCACATGTGCGACCCGCCCCCTGCTACTCGCGGTTCCCGGGTCCTGTCTCCTTATCTTGCAGCTTCTGCCCCTTCTGTTGTGCCCTCATTCAAGGTAAGTGGGCCACATGTTAGCTGGTATTTACTGCTGGGCATATTTTTTTTATGTTAAGGGGCGCTCTGATGGACAATTTTTTTTTTAAAGGGGCACTCTGATAGACAAATTGTATTTTAAGGGGCACACTGAAGGGTATATTTTTAATGTGCACACTGATAGGCATATTTTGTTAAGTGGCACACCGATGGACACATTTTGTTGTGCCCATTAGAGTGTCTCTTAACATAAAATGTGCCCACCAGTGTGCACATTAAAAATATACCCATTAGCATGCCCCTTAAAATAAAATGTGCCCATCAGAGTGCCCCTTAAAATAACAGGTGCCCATCAGCGTGACCCTCATTTTATGTTAAGGGTCACGCTGATGGGCATATTTTATGAGCAACACTGATGGGCACATTTTGAATTAAGGGGCACGTTTGGTTGTGCCCATCAGAGTGCTCCTAATATAAAATGTGTCCATCAGGGTGCCCCTTAACATAAAATGTGCCCATTAGCGTTTCCCTTAACATAAAATGTGCCCATCAGCGTGACCCTTATTTTATGTTAAGGGGGACTCTGATGGGGCATCTGATGTAAGGAGGCATTCTGACGGGAATGCCTGATGTAAAGGGGCACCGTGATGGGGACGCCTGATGTAAAGGGGCACCGTGATGGGGACACCTGATGTAAAGGGGCACCGTGATGGGGACACCTGATGTAAAGGGGCACCGTGATGGGGACGCCTGATGTAAAGGGGCACCGTGATGGGGACGCCTGATGTAAAGGGGCACCGTGATGGGGACAAATGGGGACTTGAGATTCGGACCTCGACCCAAAATTTTTTTTAGTGACCGGACCTCCTTGAATTTTAATTCAAGACCCCTGGTCTACAGGATTGGATATATCAGTTTGTAAATGGATAGAAAACTGGATGAAAGACAGAATTCAGTGAGTGGTGAATAATGATTCTTACTCTGAATGGTCCAAGGTTATCAGTGGTGTACCCCAAGGTTCACTGCTGGGACCCTTACTTTTCAATATATTTATAAATGATATTGGGTCTGAGATCAAAAGTAACATTTCTGTCTTTGCAGATGACACCAAGCTATGCAGTGGAATAACGTCCTTGCAGGATGTCGCCAATTTACAAGCCGACCTCAATGCTCTGTCTAATTGGGCGACTGAGTGGCAGATGAGGTTTAATGTTGATAAATGTAAAGTTATGCACTTAGGGAATAAGAATATGCATGCATCATACATGCTAGGAGAGTACAACTGGGGGGATCTGTAGTGGAGAAGGATCTGTGGGTCTTGGTAGATCATAAGCTCAATAATAACATGCAATGCCAAGCTGCGGTTTCCAAAGCGAGCAAAGTCCTTTCTTGTATTAAGAGAGGTATGGACTCCAGAGACAGAGATAATTTTGCCCCTGTACAAATCATTAGTAAGACCTCATCTGGAATATGCAGTTCAGTTTTGGGCACCAGTTCTCAAAAAGGATATTGGAGAACTGGAGAAAGTGCAGAGAAGGGCAACCAAACTGATAAGAGGCATGGAGGAGCTCAGCTATGAGGAAAGATTAGAGGAACTGAATTTATTCACTCTTGAGAAGAGGAGAATTAGGGGGGATATGATCAACATGTACAAATATATAAGAGGTCCATACAGTGAACTTGGTGTTGAGTTATTCACTTTACGGTCAACACTGAGGACAAGGGGGCACTCTTTACGTCTAGAGGAAAAGAGATTTCACCTCCAAATACGGAAAGGTTTTTTCACAGTAAGAGCTGTGAAAATGTGGAACAGACTCCCTCCAGAGGTGGTTCTGGCCAGCTCAGTAGATTGCTTTAAGAAAGGCCTGGATACTTTCCTAAATGTACATAAAATAACCGAGTACTAAGATTTGTAGGTAAAGTTGATCCAGGGTAAATCCGATTGCCTCTCGGGGGATCAGGAAGGAATTTTTTCCCCTGCTGTAGCAAATTGGATCATGCTCTGCTGGGGTTTTTTGCCTTCCTCTGGATCAACTGTGGGTATGAAGTTGGGTGTATGGGATTGTACTGTGTTTTTTATTTTGTTTGTTTATTTTTTGTGGTTGAACTGGATGGACTTGTGTCTTTTTTCAACCTGACTAACTATGTAACTATGTAACCTAAAAATAGACATGTCTAAATCAGAGGCAATGGGTGTATCCATGTCCTCGGCCCAAGTAAATACCTTAAAAACAAATTTTAATTTTAGATGGACCTCCACGGCCCTTAAATATCTGGGCACGTTTATCCCGCCTAAATTAAATCAAGTTTACATGTTTGAACTTTCCACCTTTACTTAGTATGGATTCTACTCTAAAAGTGGCATCAGGGCCTTTTTTCTTGGTTTGGGATATGCAATATAATCAAAATGTCAATTTTGCCCAAATTTTCCTATCTCTTTCAAACATTACCTATCCACATACCTCCAGAATTCTTCAAAACAGATTAATGCGCTAATAACAAATTTTATTTGGGCCCACAAAAGGCCTAGACTACGTTGACTTATGACTTGCCCAAAAATCACGGTGGGTTAGCGGTATCAGACATGCAGAAATATTACCAGGCGGCCCTTATGGGGAGATTAATAGACTGGTGTAGACACACAGGTTTTAAACTATGGCCAAAGATCGAGCAACCACAATGTATGGTCCCATTGAGTCGTGCGGTTTGGTGCTTTAGAGATCTCAATCCCGCTTTTAAAAAAGCTACCAACCTTGTGGCCTACTCTGCGTTAGGGGTGCAACGGATCGTCGCCGATCCGTGATCCGAACGGGTCACCCCGTTCGGATCGGCACACCACGCGATCCGCGGAGCGCTCCGGAGCCTCGGCCATAGGAAAGTCCCCGGCTTCGGCCTAGCTCCGGAGCGGCGGTCATGTTGCTCCACCCCAACCAATCACAGATCGGCTGTGATTGGTTGGATGGGATGTCCCGTCTCTGTACCCGATTGGCCCGCGTGATGAGCGCGCTCTCTAATTGGAAGGCTGCCCGGATTGGCTGTCTTGGCGGCGCTCTGGGAAATTAATCAGGATGAACGTGTGGACTCTGTGGAGCTGGAGGGGGAACACCAAGGGGCCCCTAATATAAGATAAGTTGACCACCATTGAGCTGTATTCCTCCTCCTAGGTGGCATCTTCTGAAATATGAAGAAGTGTGTAACGTGACCTGATGTAAGAAAAAGATTTTTTATTTTGTCATGGAAGGTTTTTAATGCCATGTCCCATCTCTGCTGACCTGTGTCTTCATTCCGGTGCCTTGGCTTCCACTGCAAAATACATTCTTGCTGAAAAGACATTCTAGATCTTCTCTAATTAGATTAATTAGACACGATTAGAATAAAGTCTGTGATGTGTTTACCATGTAGTTAAATGAGCTCCAAAAATGTATTCCGAACCCACTGCTCCGGCTGATTCATACACAGACTGTGCAAGGGAGCAAAATTCTGCCACAAACCGGTTAAGAGTAATGCATATTTCAATAGTACATGCCTCTCTACCACCGCTGTGCACACTCCAATTTCTGGGATGACGCACACTCCATGCAATCTGCCTGCACACTGATTGAACTTCTCCTGCAAACAGACCAGATGGATAGGAAGGATGGCACAGGTCAGTGATGTAGCCCAGGAGGGTACCAGCAGTTATAGAGCTTGAAATGAAGCCATAAAAGGTTTTGGGCAATTTATAAAAAAATGTAAAAGTTTACAAATTTGCAAAAAAATTAAAAAACAGTATATTTATATAAAATCTCATATACGTATATACTGTTTACATGTTAAATTTTAAAAGCCGCAGCAAACCTTACATGTTTGCTAATGTGACAGCACACCTCTAATTTTCAAACATGTAAGGTTTGCTGCGGCTTTTAAAATGTAACATGTAAACAGTCTGTCAGATTTACATATACTGTATTTAAGCACATAACCCCCATTTTGTGTTGAAAATAACTGAATCTAAAACTCCGTTGGGTGTAACAAGATTAGTCTTTTTTTTTTTTTTTTTTTTTGCTGATCCGAAAATGATCCGATCCGTGACTCCTGATCCGAGGATCGATCCGATCCGTGAGTTTTTCGATCCGTTGCACCCCTACTCTGCGTATCTGCTCCCGAATATGCACTACTACCTTACTATCACCTGCTTACTCCTCCCTTTATCCTATAGTGGGGAATCCCTGTTTTCCCCTGGGATTACAAAACAAACCTTTCAGAAAACTTCTAGACTCGCAATGCTATCAGGCTTCACACTTTACACAATCTACGACCTGGCCCTCACTGTCTGAGCTGACCTCGCCAAATGATCGCTTCTGTCTTGACCTCGGGAGTGGAGTACAGTTACGACATATTTTTAATACCCTACCGCCCCCGGACAGATTCCAACGACCGATGACTCCCTTAGAACAACTATGTGAGGAGACGGGTCCCTGTTCACACACACTCTCGCAAATGTACGCGCTACTGATCGCCCCCCCCCCCCCTGATGAATATATCCCGACCTGTTCCTAAGGAAGTGGGAAATTACACTAGACAGGACCTTCTCCCAGGCACAACATAGGCAGAATATACATACTGCTCTAAAATCATCAATTTGCACCCGTGCCCAAGAAACTAACTTTAAAGCGGTTGTAAACCCGCATATAATTTTTTTTTTTTTTTTTTACACCTGCAAGGAAAAAGCCATAATGAGCTAAAATGCACCGCATATTAGCTCATTATGAAATACTTACCTCGGAACGAGGTAGGTAACTTACCTGGTCCACGCCGAGCCTCGGCGTGTCTTCCGGGTATCGCCGCTCCAGCACTGCGATTGGCTGGAGCGGCGATGACGTCACTCCCGAGCATGCACGTGGGAGATTTCCTTTCCGGCATGGGTCAGCGGGGCCGGCCCTCCAGCCGAGGATCCCCCCTGCGTATGCGCCGCATTGCGAGGGGAATATCTCCTAAACCGTACAGGTTTAGGAGATATTCTTTATACCTACAGGTAAGCCTTATTATAGGCTTACCTGTAGGCAAAAGTGAAAAAAGTGGGTTTACAACCACTTTAAACTCTTGACGAGATGGTACTGTACACCCTCACTACTCCACAAATATTCCCCCTCGATCCCTGACAATTGCTGGAGATGTCAGGAAGATAGGGTGACCTTACTTCCTATTTTCTGGCCCTGCCCGAAGCTTGAGTACTTCGGGAGGGAGGTACATCGAATATCTCAGAAATTTACAGATTACATACTCACTGAAGACCTGGCTCTATTTCTGCTACACGTTTCAAACATACCTGAAAAAACATAATGAATCAATCTTACGTCATCTTCTTAACGCTGCTAGATCGTGCATTGCCCGGCATTGGAGAGACACAAGCCCCCCTACAATATCTTTATGGCTTACAAGAATTGAACAAGTAAATAAGATGAAAGATCTGCTACTATCGGCCCAAAATATATATGAGAGTTACTCTAAAACTTGGGTCCACTGGCATATACTTACATTTTCGGAGGAAGGAAAGGCCCTATTTGCATCCTAAAGTTTATTAAACATAGTGTTAAAGGACTCACTGAGCCCCCAACCTCCTTGCCAGTAGCTATACCTGTTCTGGCTTTTTCCTTTACCCCCCTTTCCTTTTTTTTTTTCCCTTTCCCCTTTCCCCCCCCCACTTTTTAATGCAATTTCTTCCTATCTTTTCTAGTTTTATCCTTTTACTTTAACTGCTTGCCAACCTGCCGCCGTCATTCTACGGCGGCAGGTTGGCTCTCCTGCGCGAGAGCCCGTCGTACTATGACGGCTCTCTCGCAGGCTACCAGGGGAGTGATCGCCGCCGGGCACACGCGATCGCTCGTTACAGAGCGGGGCCCGGGAGTCGTACACAGCTCCCGGTCCTGTCAGGGGGAAGGGAATGTTGATCTTCTGTTCATACAATGTATGAACAGAAGATCAGTGATTTCCCCTAGTGAGGCCACCCCCCCTACAGTAAGAACACACCCAGGGACATACTTAACCCCTTCCCCGCCCCCTAGTGTTAACCCCTTCACTGCCAGTGGCATTTTTATAGTAATCCAATGCATTTTTATAGCACTGATCGCTATAAAAATGTCAATGGTCCCAAAAATGTGTCCGAAGTGTCCGTCATAATGTCGCAGTACCAAAAAAAACAACGCTGATCGCCACCATTACTAGTAAAATAAAAATGCCATAAAAATACCCCTTATTTTGTAAACGCTATAACTTTTGCGCAAACCAATCAATAAACGCTTATTAAAGGGGGCTCCAGATTGCTATAAGTCCCCGCCCGCAGACCCAGACAACCAACGGCCAGGGTTGTCGGGAAGAGGCCCTTGTCCTCAACATGCCCCCCTGCCCCAAAACATCTTGTCCCCCCCCCCCATGTTGAGGGTACGTGGCTTGGTATGATGCAGCCCGGCAGGTCAGGTAAGGGGCGCTCGCCCCCTTACCTGACCTGCCGGGCTGCATGCTTGGATAAGGGTCTGGTATGGATCTTGGGTCTGGTTCTTGGGGGGACACCCACACCATTTTTTTTGGTGTGGGGGGGGGGGGGGTTCCCCTTAACCACTTCCTTACTGAGCACTTAAGCCCCTTCCTGACCAGAGGACTTTTTGCGATTCGGCACTGCGTCGCTTTAACGGACAATTGCGCGGTCGTGCGACGTGGCTCCCAAACAAAATTAACGTCCTTTTTTCCCCACAAATAGAGCTTTCTTTTGGTGGTATTTGATCACCTCTGCGGTTTTTATTTTTTGCGCTATAAACAAAAATAGAGCGTCAATTTTGAAAAAAAATAAATTTTTTTACTTGTTGCTATAATAAATAGCTCAATTTTTTTATTACATTTTTTTTTATCAGACTTGTGGTGAGACTACTATTCAAATCAATGAGCTCCCACAGGAAACCATGAAAATTATCTAGACAGAGAAACGCGGCTTAAAGCTAGCGCAGTTTAACCGCTTGCTAACCGCCGCATGAATATATACGTCCCCCTTAATTTGACGGCCGCGCGTGCCACCAGCAGTGTGCTTGCGACCCTGTCGCAAGCTCCTTGACCGTGCCAGCAAGACCCGATGTCCCACAATCGGGTCACCGAGCTGAAGAATGGGGAGATGTCAGTGTAAACTGTTCACTGTCATCGGGAACAGCGATCAGTGATGTGTCACGGCAAGCCACGCTCCCTAGGTCACACTTAACCCCTTCAGCGCCCCCTACAGGTTAACCCCTTCACTGCCAGTGTAATTTTTACAGCAGTCAGTGCATTTTTATAGCGCTGATCGCTGTAAAAATAACAATGGTCCCAAAATGGTGTCAAAAGTGTCCACCATAATGTCACAGTCACAAAAAAAAAAAAAAAAAAAAAACACCACACACACACACCCCTGATCGCCGCTATTACTAGTAAAAAAAAAAAAAAAATATATATATATATAATAAAAATGCCATAAAATTATCCCCTATTTTGTAGACTGTATACCTTTTGCATAAACCGATCAATAAACGCTTATTGTAATATTTTTTACCACAAAATATGTAAAAGAATACGTATCGGCCTAAACTGAGGGAAAAAACGTTTATATATTGTTTTGGGGATATTATAGCAGAAAGTAAAAAATATTGCATTTTTTCAAAATTGTTGCTCTATTTTTGTTTATAGCATAAAAAATATAAACCACAGAGGTGATCAAATACCAGCAAAAGAAAGCTCTATTTGTGGGGGAAAAAAAGATGTCAATTTTGTTTGGAAGCCACGTCGCATGACCACGCAATTGTCAGTTAAAGCGACACAGTGCCGAATCGCAATCTGGTCTTTGGCCAGCCAAATGGTCTGGGCCCGAAGTGGTTAACGTGCATTGAATTCAATGCAAAAAAAAAAACACGTTTTTTAACGCCACTTTTTTTTCCTAGTGTCTGTACTAGCTTTACAGACCGTTTCTTTAAACGTCCATGGGCATGAGGCCTTAAAGAAATGGAGAACTGCTTTAAGTGTACTCAGACTAGAATCTGAATATGCCTGAGCTCATCCCTAAAGATACCTATGGCTTCCCAGCCCCCTATCAACCAGGTGCAAGGGCTGCTGCATGTCTGAACAAGTCCTAAAACTGAGCACGTTTTTGCTATTTACATGGTCTGAGCAGGAGGCAAAGCATACCTTGGTACCTCCTAACCGCATGACTTCTTCCAGTGTAAAGTCACCGTCCACATCGTCTTCTTTATCCGAGTCCATATCGCCAGCATCCAGCTTCTGCGCCATCCTTGGTTCCATGAATCCCCGTGCTACCAGGACACAAACTTGCTAGAGCTCAGCAGCCGAGAAAACGTGAGCAGCGTTCTCAACCGGAAACCTGCGAGTCCTATCCCAGCTGTAAACACAGTCATCGCTACGCTAAAGGGTATAACGGCACTGTATTTTATAAAATCGACGCTGGGTTTTTTTTTTTTCGTTTTTTTTTACTTCATATAATTAGATAAAAAAAATGAAATCGTTTGCAAATTATAGGTTTCCAATGTGCTACAGATTTATACATCGTCCCTTACAGGACCTGCTAGAAAAGAACACGTCACGTGCTGCACAGCGTGCGTTTCTGAAGTGAGCTTCCGGTTTTTTCCCCTGGATGAATGTGGTGGTTCTTTAGCTTCGAGATAATGATGAGTAGTAATGTCAGATTCAAACATTTTGGAAGGACTGTAAATCATGTGCGTTCGGGTAAGCAATAAAAATGGGTTGGTTTGCTTCATTATTAATAACTTAAAGCTTATGTTTGGTAAGATATTTGTTTAAATCCCAATCAGGTGCAATGCTTACAGTGAATTAAAGAAGAAATTTGAGGTTAAAAAAAAATTAAATTAATGCTCCATGCTGCAGAAGTCCTCCTCCAGCGCTAAGCCCAAGAACCGAGTGATCAAATAATTTCTAATCGCTCAGTTCTCAGTCTGCTCTGAGCAGAGAAGGGTGACTGACATTCTTTGCCGTCCTCTCTGCCCCTCCAGCTCTAAGCTCAAGAACTGAGCGATCAAATGACTGCTGATCGCTCAGTTCTCAGTCTGCTCTGAGCAGAGAAGGGTGACTGACAGTCTTTGCCGTCCTCTCTGCCCCTCCAGCTCTAAGCTCAAGAACTGAGTGATCAAATGACTGCTGATCGCTCAGTTCTCAGTCTGCTCTGAGCAGAGAAGGGTGACTGCCAGTCTCCGCCGTCCTCTCTGCCCCTCCAGCTCTAAGCTCAAGAACTGAGCGATGAAATGACTGCTGATCGCTCAGTTCTCAGTCTGCTCTGAGCAGAGAATGGTGACTGCCAGTCTCCGCTGTCCTCTCTGCCCCTCCAGCTCTAAGCTCAAGAACTGAGCGATGAAATGACTGCTGATCGCTCAGTTCTCAGTCTGCTCTGAGCAGAGAAGGGTGACTGACAGTCTTTGTTGTCCTCTCTGCCCCTCCAGCTCTAAGCTCAAGAACTGAACGATGAAATGACTGCTGATCGCTCAGTTCTCAGTCTGCTCTGAGCAGAGAAGGCTGGTGGAGGGCAAAGGTAAGTTTACACCAGGGCTTGACAAATCCCGGGCGCCAGGTCGCCATGGCGACTAGAAATAGGGTCCTGGCGACTTGGCTTGGAAGAGGGGCAAAAAAAAAAATGTTTTTAATTTTTTTTTGTGAGCTGGTGCCATCTGGTGGTGAGCCGTTGGTATTACAAGTTATTACCACCAGATGTGTAAGCTGGCGCCATCTGGTGGTGGATGTTGGTATTACAAGTTAAGCATTACAAGTTAAACAACAATTCTAATGTAATTTTTCATAATTTTCACTGCCATCTTCTTCCCTCTAATTAGAACCCCCAAACATTATATATATTTTTTATCCTAACACCCTAGAGAATAAAATGGCGATCGTTGCAATACTTTCTGTCATGCCGTATTTGCGCAGCGGTCTTACAAGCGCACTTTTTTGGGAAAAAAATTACACTTTTTTTAATTAAAAAATAAGACAACAGTAAAGTTATCCCCATTTTTTTTTTATATTATAAAAGATAATGTTACGCCGAGTAAATTGATAATCAACATGTCACGCTTCAAAATTGTGTCCGCTCGTGGAATGCCGACAAACTTTTACCCTTTAAAATCTTCATAGGCGATGTTTAAAAAAAATCTACAGGTTGCATGTTTTGAGTTACAAAGGAGGTCTAGGGCTAGAATTATTGCTCTCGCTCTACCAATCGCGGCGATACCTCACATGTGTGGTTTGAACACCGTTTACATATGCGGGCGCTGCTCATGTATGTGTTCGCTTCTGCGCGCAAGCTCGTCGGGACGGGGCGCGTTTTCTGGCTCCTAACTTTTTTAGCTGGCTCCTAAATTCCAAGCAAATTTGTCAAACCCTGGTTTACACGTGTGACCCAGCAGAGAAGTTTGGCCATACTTTTCTTTGAAATGTGTCCCAGGTTTGCCCATTGAAGTTTATGTGCCTAAATATACTAAAAAAAAAGCTCATGTACTTTTTGGGTGTGAACTATGACACAACATATGGAATTTTGTGCACAGGCGTAAGATGGCTAACTGGAAAATGTTCAAGTGTGAAGAGGGATAATTTTTTGGTTACATCATTTTTTATTTTTTGCCACTGGATATATCAGAGGTACTTATCAAAAGTGCCAACTATGCTCGTCCTGTCCACCTCCCTGCTGCATTTGTTTTCTGAAAGCGCACCAAAAGCCCAGCATGCTACATCTTTGGTGCATGTTCAGAAAACACACCAAAATGCGGGACATAATAAGGGCTGCAACTAATGATTCCTTTCATAATCGATTAGTTGGCCAATTATTGTTTTGACTAATCGATTAGTCGGATAAAAACCTATAAGTTTGGTGTATAGTTAGTATGTAAAGTTAAAAAAAAAGACAATTTGTTAAATATCTATTTGCCGTTGTAAATATAAATAACCAAATATATGTTTAGGGATCAAAATATCTAATCCTAATAACAAACTGAAGAGATATACTGTATATACTTTTAGAGGTTGAATCTGGTACATATCATTGAATTAACATTGTAATTCAAAGATTTTTTTTTTTTTAAAAAGACCTAAGATTTTCAAACAGGATTGTAATAACATATTATGGGCCCCCCGTCATAGGCATGTAGCTTGAGCGAAGATTTTCATTTTAAGAAAGTTTTTCTTTTTTTATTCTTTTTATTGAGTTTTCTTACAGTACAGTACAGTACAACACATTACACATAGTCAGGTAGGCAACATACCTTCCCCAACTGTGGCCACGCAGGGCCCAATCATTGAGAACTAACATAGTTAAATCCAACCCCCCCACCCCCAACCTGACCAACCGCCAAATTCTGGGATTCACATACACGTGCACCTTTACGCCTAACACGGTTATATTTTGTCCTCTTACAATAGCTATCTACAGTCCTCAGTAAGATAATATTGCTCTTGGAAACCCCAGGGGGAGACAATGGTCAATTATAGTTCAGCAGAGCCACATGCATTAAAACATGCCCAATCTCCTATACATATTTGTTCTATTAACCCACAGTTGTCGATGAGTCAAGCCATGCCTGCCAAACTCTTTTAAACTTTTTCTCATAGCCCCTTTCCCTGTATGTAGCCTTATAAAGATGTATCACTGAATTGACCAATCCCTTCCAGAACGACAGTGTCGGAGCATTGGATTTTTTCCACTTCAATAATATAGCTTTTCTGCCATAAAATAACCCTATATTCAGCAATGTGCCAGAGATGGAACTACCTCCTCCACCAACCCTATGAGGCAGACCCTAGAGGTCATAGGGACCGGAATGCCAAGCGCCTCCGGCAGGCAACCTGTTACCCCAGACCAGAAATTTTGAATTTGTGGGCACATCCAGAAAATATGTTCCGAATCTGCCGGGGGAATGTGTACACCTCCAGCATTGACTGCTAGAGGATGGATAAATACGGGACAGCCTGGCTGGGGTAAAGTAAATGAGATGCAGGAATTTGAACTGTATTAGACGGTCCCTAGCAGAGACTAAATGTTTGAAAGGGTGATCCCACATATCCTCCCAATCCTTCCTTTGTATGTCTGGAATTTCCCTCTCCCACCGCTCTCTACATCTAGACACCCCCTGAGGCGTTTTAAAAAAAAAGGATTTGTAAACAGTAGACAGGGGTTTGGCCAGGTCCTTATAATTCAAGAGGGTCTCTAGTGCTGAGGGAATGAACTGCGCCTGGAAAGTGTAGCGCAGCTGCAGATAGCAAAAGCAGATGGAGTTTGGTATGTTATGCCTGGCCTTCAGTTGATCAAAGGTAAGAAGATCCCCCTATCTAGTGATATTCTCCAACACCTTAATACCCCCACAAGCCCATAACATGGGATCCGGGAGGCAGCAGAAGTTTGGTAG
Organism: Rana temporaria; assembly: GCF_905171775.1. Classification (NCBI taxonomy): domain Eukaryota; kingdom Metazoa; phylum Chordata; class Amphibia; order Anura; family Ranidae; genus Rana; species Rana temporaria. The sequence goes on from NC_053492.1 coordinate 322,094,827, forward strand.
ATTAGGGTTCATCCATAGCGGGGCCGAGGGCCTGACTCCCAGATAGCTAGGTGACATTAGGGTGGTGGTGGCTTCCCATGCCCGAATTGTGGCTTTCATCGAAACAGTTAAAGGTAGACTGGATTTTGGTCCCCTGTAAAGGGCCAGTCACAGGCTTTCGTAGGACCCCAAGTGTACCTCTTCCAGAACCGTGGCAGAGTGTCCATCATCCGCCAGCAGCCAGCGCCTGGCAAACACCATCTGGCCTGCCAGATAATACTTTTGCAATTGTACCTGTGAAAGGTAGTGTTCAAAGTGGAGCTTGTATGCTGAGGATTCAGGCGAAAACTTAGTCAGGCAGATTAGGTTGGCAACAGATCAGGCAAAATGGTACACGATCGAAATCCAGAGAGTGGTCAGGCAGGCAAAGGTCATACACGAGTGAGCTGGCGGTGAAGTACAAAATCAGCAGGCTAGAGAGTAGTCAGGAATTCAGGCAGAAGTTCAACACGATAATCAAGATCACAAAGCAGTCACAACACCCAGGGAACTTATCCACATAAACGGGCGCTGAGTGATAGCATCACTTCCTATTTATGGGCTGCATTGATTGGAAATTGTCCACAGCTGGCAGCAGGTGGGGCTAGTGAGTCCAAGGTAATGCTTAAAGAGTCACTAAAGGCAAAAAAATGTTTTAAATAACAAACATGTTATACTTACCTCCACTGTGCAGCTCGTTTTGCACAGAGTGTCCCCTAACCCTGTCTTCTGGGGTCCCTCGGCGGCTGTCTCGGCTCCTCCTCGCAAAAGCTTTCTACCTTTCTGTGAGCGAGTTTGCATGGTAGAAAGCTTTTGCGAGCGCGCTCCCGTGATACAGCGGCGGGCATAGCCCCCGACTGTATCACTCGGCCCCACCCCCAGGCGCGCCACGTCATCCGCTGTGATTGACAGCAGCGCCAGCCAATGGCTGCGCTATCAATTTGTCCAGCGTAGCCAATCAACGGCCAGGCTGGGAACCCAAGAGTATCACATGGACACGCCCAGGACTTTCGAAGGGTCAGGTAAGTAAAACGGGGGCTGGGGGGGGGGTGCGCTACCATCGGATGTTTTTTCACCTTGATGCATTAAGGCAGGGGTTGACAAATTTGCTTGGAATCTAGGAGCCAGGTAAAAAAGTTAGGAGCCAGAAAACGCGCCCCGTCCCGACGAGCTTGCGCGCAGAAAGCGAACACATACGTGACCAGCGTCCCCATATGTAAACGGTGTTCAAACCACACACGTGAGGTATCGCCGCGATTGGTAGAGCGAGAGCAATAATTCTAGCCCTAGACCTCCTCTGTAACTCAAAACATGCAACCTGTAGATTTTTTTTAAACGTCGCCTATGAAGATTTTAAAGGGTAAAAGTTTGTCTGCATTCCACGAGCGGACGCAATTTTGAAGCATGACATGTTGGGTATGAATTTATTCGGCGTAACATTATCTTTCATAATATTAAAAAAAAAAATGGAGATAACTTTACTATTGTCTTATTTTTTAATTAAAAAAAGTGTAATTTTTTCACCAAAAAAGTGCGCTTGTAAGACCGCTGCGCAAATACGGCATGACAGAAAGTATTGCAACGTTTGCCATTTTATTCTCTAGGGTGTTAGGATAAAAAATATATATAATGTTTGGGGGTTCTAATTAGAGGGAAGAAGATGGCAGTGAAAATAGTGAAAAATGACATTAGAATTGCTGTTCAACTTGTAATGCTTAACTTGTAATACCAACGGCCACCACCAGATGGCGCCAGCTCACATCTGGTGGTAATAACGTGTAATACCAACGGCTCACCACCAGATGGCCCCAGCTCAAAAAAAATAAAAAATAAATATTTTTTTTTTTTTTTTTTGCCCCCCCTTCCAAGCCAAGTCGCCAGGGCCCCATTTCTAGTCGCCATGGCGACCTGGCGCCCGGGATTTGTCGAGCCCTGCATTAAGGTGAAAAAAACATTTACCTTTACAACCCCTTTAACACTGCAAGGACATTTCCAAAAGTCCAGATCTCTGTAGCATAACAGGTAAGGCTGCAGCTGTGGGACCAGGAAGATCCCGGTTCAAATACACCCAGGTACATGACATGCCAGTCCGGAAGTGCCAAGCCCTCCTGCCCCCACGGCTCCTGAAGGACTTTAATATTAATACAAGACTGTGGGAACCAGATAAAGAATCCTATTATGCCGTTTAGTGTGTTAACATTTTGGGGACCCACATGGAAGAGTACCGCAAAAAGTAATATAAGTATAATATTACTGGTAAAAACTTAAAGCGGGGGTTCACCCTATATAAAAAAAAAAAAAACATTTTTTTCCCTCTAGCATTAAATTCGGCATAGTAGCGCGAGCTACAGTATGCCTGTCTGTATTTTTTTATCCCCGTACTCACTGTTATATCGTACATAGAAGATTCCGGGGAATGGGCGTTCCTATGGAGAGGGAAGGTGATTGACGGCCGGCCCTGGCACGTCACGCTTCTCCGGAAATAGCTGAAATAGACTTGGCTCTTCACGGCGCCTGCGCATAGCCTGTGCGCAGGCGCCGTGAAGAGCCGAGACCTACTCCGGCTGTCTTCGGGGAGCGTGACGTGCCAGAGCCGGCCGTCAATCACCCTCCCTCTTGCTAGGAACGCCCATTCCCCGCGGCAGACGGAATCGTCTATGTACGATATAACCGTGAGTACGGGGATAAAAAAATTAAGACCGGCATAGTGTAGCTCGCGCTACTATGCCGGATTTTATGCTGAAATGTTGTTCTGCAGGGTGAACCACCGCTTTAATTAGGCTAACTCTGCCCAGTAAAGAGATGGGCAGTTTTTTCCAAACCTGAATTCTTTGTTTCAGTCTAGTCACCAGTGGGAGGTTTAGAGTCATGTAGTCCCAAATATTAACAGTTATTTTGACACCTAGAAAAGTAATGGAGGAAACCCACTGCAGCGGTAATGCATCATCCCTCAGTGCCTGTGCCTTAGGACCCAGTGGCAGAATGGACGACTTGCCCCAGTTCACACGCAGGCCCGAAAAGGAAGAAAACTTGTCTAGGATCAGTAGGGCAGCTCTGAGAGATGCCCCCCGGATCCCTAAGGAACAGCAGCAAGTCGTCGTCGTAAAGTGCCACACATTCTTTAATTGACCCAATCTGAATTTCCCCTACCTCTCTGGACTGTCTAAGTGCCCAGGCGATGGGTTCCATCATCAACGCAAAGAAGAACGGTGTCAGGGAATTCCTGTGAGACGTTTTGCACACAGACGTGCGCAAGCGCATAACCTTTGCCATAGAATGGCACACAGATGCGCGCCAGAGCTCGCAATTGCGGGCACGTATGCGCAAAGATACGAGCACGCGCGCACACGTACGAGCCTAATCCCGTTTGGCGCCAGAAAGCATATTTAAAGGGAGTCTGGGCTCTTGTGCTTTGCTGACTGATCTTCAGCTGTGTTCCTGAATCTTGCTCTGATCCTGTGTGTTTTCCTAGTATTTGACCCGGCTTGCTCTTGACCTTGGCTCTGTGTTCTGTTCCTGTACTGATGTCCATCCCTGACCCGGCTCCTTTCCTGACTCTGGCTCTGTCTATGATTTGGTACCTCTCTGCCCGCTTGCTGACGAACCTGGCTATCCCTGAGACCTCGCTCCTGTCTACGTTCCTGGTTGCTGTTAACCCTTGGTTACCTGCCTGGCTGTTACCTGTTCCTACTAAGCTCATTACAGTTTGTTCCAGGCCGCTGAACCCTGCCAAGCTGTTCCCCATGGTCCTCCGGCTCTAGGCACTCGTGTCCCTCTTGTCCTTCGGCTTCCTCTGTTTCACCCTCAGCGGAGCCAGGACAGGAGATATAAGAGAGGCCGACCTCATCAAATCAGTCTTCCATCCGATCCCTGACAGTATCAGTCAGCCAATAATGGAGTCTGAAAGCGAGGCCTCTCCACCCAAGGACTTTTTGCAATCAATCTCTGCGCTAACACACATCGTGCAAAAGTTGCAAGCAGATCTAAGTCGCATGGAAAATCGATTACCAACCAACGCAGAGACTTTGCCACTTTTAGGTTCTTCTGCTGCTACAGATGTAGCTACTCAGACGGAGGCCTATATATCCAGTGGAACCTACCCTATCCCTGAACCCCGAGTGCCTATCCCCGAACGCTTTTCTGGAGATCGCAGGAAATTTCGGACTTTTCGTAATGCAAACTTTATTTTTCTCTCCTCCCAAGAACTTTCTCCACGCAAGATGTCAGGGTGGGATTTGTTATTTCCCTCCTTCTGAATGAGCCCCAATCCTGGGCCTTTCAGCTTCGTGAGCAGCTTGATCCAGCCCTAGCCTCTATGGACTCTTTTTTTCTCTGCCATGTCTCAGCTGTATGCTGACCCCTTTTGTAGGCAGACTGCCGAACAAGAACTCAGCAAACTGCAGCAGGGCCAGATACCTGTGGAGGATTATGTAACAGACTTTCGCCTTTGGAGTACTGATACAGAGTGGAATCAACCAGCCCTTCATCACCAGTTTTGTCGTGGTTTATCTGATGCTATTAAGGATGAACTTGCCAGAGTGGAAGTACCCCCTGTTCTGGAGGATCTAATTAACCGTGTCATTTTGATTGACTGACGGTTACGGGAACGCCAGTCTGAGAAAACCCACAGAGACTCTCCTCACCACAGATCCAATAGTGCCATTACCTGTCTCTCCAGCGACACGACTAGCTCACCCCGAGCTCCTCCTCGGAAAAGTTTTTTGAGGTCCCCTCTGTCTGCAGCCGAACGCCTTCATCGCCAGCACTCTGACCTTTGCCTCTACTGTGGTGATGCCGGCCACTATTTGCGCAGCTGTCCTGTACGGTCACACAAACCCCCTATCAACTGGATCCACACGATGCATCCGCCCGAACCTGACCGGGTTCACCTAACCCTTCCATTCCATCTTCAGCTTGCTGAGAAAACCATTTCTGTCTCTGCAATCATAGACTCTGGTGCCTGCAGCTGCTTTGTGGACTCTAATTTCGCAGCTCGGCACAATCTCCCTCTTTGTACCAAAGAACAAGGGTTCGTAGTACACCTTGTTGATGGCTCTGGTATCAAGTCTGGCCCAGTAACACAGGAAACGGTCCCCATCCTCTGCCTTTCTTCTACCAGTCATGAAGAGTTCCTATGCCCTGGCTGAGGGCACATAATCCCAACATCAATTGGCTTACAGGGGAGGTCCTTTTCTCTTCACCTTAGTGTCTGATACCCTATATTTCGCACGAAGTACGCACCACTCACTTCACCTCTCCTGGCCATCCAGTCTGATCCAGAAACCTCAAAACTTGTTCCTGCAGTCTATCACAAATTTCTCGATGTCTTCAATAAGAAGAATGCAGACTCTCTACCTCCTCACCGGGCCTATGATTGCCTCATAGAACTTTTGCCCGGAGCTAAGATTCTGTTTGGCCGCATTTATCCTCTTTCTGAACCCGAATTAGAAGCCCTCCGTCACTACATTGACGAAAATTTAGAGAAGGGCTTCATTCGACATTCCACATCTTCTGCAGGGGCAGGCATCTTCTTTGTCGAAAAAAAGGATCATACCCTCCGACCCTGTGTGGATTATCGAGATCTTAACAAGATAACGGTTAAGAATCGGTACCCACTTTCTCTGATTCCAGAACTTTTTCAAAGATTGCGAGGGGCACAAGTATTTTCTAAATTAGATCTGAGGGGTGCATACAATTTAGTCAGAATTTGTAATGGGGACAAATGGAAAACTGCATTTCGAACATGCTTTGGACACTATGAGTATCTTGTCATGCCATTTGGCCTCTGCAATGCCCCTGCCACATTTCAACATCTGGTGAATGACATCTTCCGGGACTACTTAGATTTGTTCATTATCGTCTACCTGGACGATATTCTTATATTCTCCAGTTCACTTGATCTTCACAGGTGTCATGTAAAGAAAGTACTTGAAAGACTGCGATTACACCATCTTTACACTAAAGTCGAGAAATGCGACTTTGAAAGACCTTCTATCCAAATCTTTGGACTTGTTATTTCTGCAGAAGGCATCTCTATGGATCCGCAAAAAGTTGCTGCTGTGCTTGATTGGCCTGCTCCTGAAGACAAGAAAGCTATTCAACGTTTTGTAGGCTTTGCCAATTTTTATAGAAAGTTTATTAAAAACTTTTCCGGTATCATTGCTCCTGTCACCCAGTTATTTTTTTTTAATTCTTTATTTTATTTTCATTCTTAATAAATCCTTTTACAAATCTATATGGCTTACATACACATTTATACAGTTTAACACTTTCTTAGCATTATCTTTTAACACGTTATTCCTCTTAGCAAGCTCTCCACAATCCCCCCTCCTTCCACCATATATAAATATATCATAATGTACTTCCCTTCCCCCCTAGACCTCCCTTATCCTACCCACCCCCACCCCCCTCAAAAAAATCATAAAAAAGGAGAGAAAAAAAAAACCCTTCCCTTCCCTCCCCCCAGTGTCTCTCCCCCCTCTCTCCTCCCCTCCCACCTCAAAGGGCTCGCTCTCTATATCTAATGTACGGGGTCCATATCTGTCTATACTTCTCCTGCTCTCTTACTACCATCGTTCATTTTTCCATCAACTGATTTTCCGTTACTCTGTCTAACCATTGTTGTCTAGTAGGCGTAGATGTCCTTTTCCACAGAGTTGGGATACATGCCCTTGCTGCCGTCAGCAGGTGTCTAAGCAGGGAATTTTTAAACTTTGCCGTAGAAATTGGAAAGTCATATAATAAATAGGAGGCTGGGTTGTCACCCAACTCTACCTCTGTAATTTATTTTACCGTGTCCTCAATCATTTTCCAAAATTCTTTAAATTTTTCACATTCCCAAAATATGTGTAGCATTGTACCCTCCTCTTCTCCACACCGCCAGCACTGATCTGAAACTTCTGGGAAAAAACGTTTTAATACGGCGGGGGTCTTGTACCATCTGGTTAAAATCTTATAGCCTCCTTCCTGATATCTAGTGGCTAAAGAGGCCTTATGTGTGAAAGAGAAAATCCTTGTTTCTGGGTCTCTGAGAATTTAGTCCCCAGATCTCTTTCCCATGCTTGTATAAATGGTAATTCTTTTGGGGCTTCTAAGTCTACCAGCAGGCTATACATTATTGAAAGACCATGTCTCAGCGGTTCCCCCTTCAGGCATAGTTCCTCAAACCCTGAGAGCTCTCTAGACGGACTGCCTTGTGGGTTCAATGCTCTAATCGCTGCTCTCAGTTGGATTTGTCTCAATGGGTCCAATTCACTTCTATAGGCCTCGTCCATGTCTCCCCTACTTGTCCTTTGGTTTTCAATCTCAAAGTGTATTAACCTGCTCATTCCTGAGCGTCTTAAATTGTTGAAATGTAAATCTGTGAGACCTAATTGAAATCTAGGGTTTCCCAAAACCGGTACAAGTGGACTTACATGTTCCGAAATTTTAGTTTTCCTAAACTTTCTTTTTATAACTCGTATTGTGGCACCTATTGTAGGATGTTTTTTAACCTCTTGTGGAATATCTACGACAGCGCTAGCTTCCTCCCCCGGGATCCGAATTTTGAACCGCAGATTGGCTGTAACAAGTCTACAGCCTCAGTGCCGGGTGGGCACCTTTTGAAGTAAGCGGCCATTTGGCATTTCCATGTTTTAAACGTTATTTTAATTAAACAGTATCACGCTATTGGCTCCTCCTGGTTTCTTCTTTTGCATATTATCTCTTTTGGAGCGTCTGGATCTAAGATTGAGCTATCCTTATCCCATGTGCGCAGGCACAATCCTGCATATGCTTGTTTGACTATTTTTCTACCGAAAGTGGTCAACAAGCTCTGGTAAGAGCATTTTATTTTCTTTTTTTTTTTTTTTTTTTTTTTTTTTTTTAACCACCTCAGCTTTCTTTTACCAAATTCTAGAGACCAGCTCATGATTTGATGCTTCTTACGTCTCAGGTTGTGGTTTGCATCATGTGTGGTATTTATTCTGCATTCTTTTTTTTTCTTTTTTTTTTTTATACTTAATCATAAGTATTGCAGTTTCTATGTCAGCCAACCAATGGGGCAGAAGGGCCTTGACCCTACCCCCTACTGGTCGAAACCCAGTAACATTTAACAGCAAGGAAAAAAAAATAATTGAAATTATTTTCGCCCTCTCCCCTCCCCCCCATGGCTCCCAGGGGTCTCGTCCTATTCTCCTCGAAGATAACTCCTATCCAATTCAGTCAAGGAAACTATGTTTACATATCCCTCTGATAGTAATCAGTAAAAGGGCAAACGGGAGGTGCAAGTGGGTTGGTTCCCACTTACACATTTCCTGTTCCTAACAGACCCTGACTCTCTCAGCATAGCTCCATGTTTTTTTGTATTCCTTCCATTTTGCCCATTTCTCCCTATATTCCCCATTCCTTTCCAGATGGCTGTCCCTTAGTTCTTCTAGCCTGTACGTTTCCTCTACTTCGTCGATCCAGTTCCAGACATGGGGGCTTTCCTTCTCCTGCCACTTTTTGGGAATGAGTCTCTTGGCTGCGTTTAAGAGATGGGGTAGTAAAGACTGCTTATATTTTTTTACCCCTGCAAGACTGCCGTGGAAGAGCACAGCCCATGGGTCTTTCTTTATCTCCTCCCCCGTTATGACCTTTATTTGGGTCAATATTGTGTCCCAATAGCTTTGAATTTTTGGGCATAACCACCATAAATGGGCCATCGTGCCTATTTCTGAACAACCCCGCCAGCACTCAGCGGGCTGGCTTGCTTTAAATTTATTAGCTTTATCCGGGGTGATATACCACCCTGAGAGACACTTGTAATTTGCTTCGGCTGTGCGAACGTCTATTGCAGATGAGTGGGTTAAATGAATGATCCTCTGGAAAGTGTTTGTCCCTCTCGTGATACCTAACTCTTTTTCCCATTTATCTATAAAAGGTGCTTCTCCCCGAGACCCTATCTTGACCAATATCCCGTAAAGTTTAGTGATAGTGCCCTTTGAATTCTTGGATTTACAAATCCTCTCAAGTGGAGTCAGCTCCGCCTCCGTCCGTAGTGGGCGGGGGAGGTGCCGCACAAAGTGATGCAGCTGGGAATAATGCCACCTATCGAGATTCCAACAGTCCGTTTTGGATTTCAAATCTCCGTAGGTCATTATCTCTCCATCTTTAATGATATCTCCTAAGTGCACTGTGTCTTTCCTAATCCAGTTCCCTCCAACTTTGTTTTCCCCAGGTGCAAAATAAGGATTTTCTTTTAAATTCATTAGTGGGGAATTAGATTTCCCTTCTAATTGTGCCTGAGTTCTATCCCATATTCTTAAAGTGTGTCGTGTTATATCATGTGTTTTGTGATCTAATGCTCTGTGTTGTGTAGGAATCCATATGATATTATTCAAATATTTGCTAGTTAACGCTTTCTCAATTTGCACCCATCTTTTATCTGGCCTGTCCCGAGCCCATTCAACCGCCCGCGATAGGACCGCCGCTTTATAGTAACTTTTAATGTCCGGAACACCCAACCCGCCACGCGGCTTTCCCTGTTTTAGTGTAGAGAGGGATATTCTATGCTTCTTGTTTTTCCATACATAGTTTAGTAGCAAGGTATTTAAAATGCTCAAAAATTGCTGTGGAAGAGCGATTGGTACCAGTAAAAATTTATAAAGAATCTTTGGAACTACCACCATCTTCAACATATTTATGCGTCCGATCCATGATATGGGTTTATTTGCCGTGCTTTTTAATTCGTTCTTGATCTCATTTAATAAGGGAATATAGTTTATTTTATACATCTTCTGTACTGTATTGGCAAGTTTAATACCTAAATACTTTAGTTCTTTAGTCCAGGGAAAGGCACATACTTCCTTTACTAATCCTACCTCGCTTTTATTTAAATTAATATTCAAAATTTCAGATTTATTTATATTTATTTTAAAGTTAGAAATATCACTGTATTGTTTCAATACTTTGGTGAGCTTTGGAATGGATTTGACCGGGTTAGTTACATAAAATAATATATCATCGGCGAACGCCGATAATTTATGTTCCTCCCCGTCTACTCTTACTCCATTTATATCAGGATCCTTACGGATCGTAGCCAACAGTGGTTCCAATGATAAAATGAAAAGAAGGGGTGACAGGGGGCACCCCTGCCTTGTTCCATTTTTCATTTCTAATGGTTCCGATAGCGTTCCATTTATTTTAATTTTTGCGGTAGGATGGAGGTACAATGTTTTGATCCAACGGGACATCCTATAACCTATTCCCATGGCAATAAGGGTCTCCGTCATGAGCCCCCAGTCTACCCTGTCAAAAGCTTTTTCAGCGTCTACTGACAGGAGTAGACCGGGGGATTTAGTCTGCTTGATGGTCTGAAGCAGGAGAATTGCCCTTAGGCTATTGTCTTTGCCCTCTCTGTTGGGTACAAATCCTACTTGGTCGGGGTGCACCAAAAAGTGCATAACCCCCTTCAGGCGTCCTGCAAGGATTTTGGCAAACAGCTTGATGTCTGAATTTAACAGCGAAATAGGCCTGTATCCCGAACAGAGAGAGCTGTCTTTCCCTTCTTTCAAAATTATAGCGACCATGGCCGCTGTTGCTTCACTGCTGGCTTCGAATTCAGAGCCTAGCCCATTAAAGTATTTGCACAACCTTGGAATCAGTATATTGCTAAATCTCTTATAGTACATGGTAGAAAACCCGTCCGGGCCCGGGCTTTTTCCGCCCGTAGTGGTGTTTAATGCTATTTTAATTTCTGCCTCGGTTATTGGGCGGTCCATATTCAATATCTCCGTCTCCTCCAATCTAGGAAGTCCTGCCTTTACGAGAAAGTCTCTAGTCTTTTCCTCCCTTTCCCCTTCCTGCCAACCTGGGTGTTTTATTGTATATAATTCCTCATAATATTTTTTGAAACAGTCCGTGATTTCGGGAGTTTCATAAACCAAGTTCCCATTTTTCCCCTTAATTTTTTCAATGTAATTCCTAGTTTTCTTTTTTTGCGCCATTTTGGCTAAAAGCTTACTTGGTTTATTACCCCATATGTACCTCTCCTTGGAAATGCAGTTTAGTTTGTACCTTGCTTCCTGTTCCATGATTTCCTTAAGTGCATCTCTTTTCAGGGTTAGATTAAGGTAGGTCTCTTTTAGTCTTTGCTCTTTATGTTTGCTTTCTAGGATCTCTATCTCTTTCCTCAGGGAGTTGGCTTTACTTTTCCTTTCTTTTTTTTTTTTAGCGCCCTCGGCAATTAAAATTCCTCTAATGTACGCTTTGTGCGTCTCCCATAAGGTTGCACTGGAAATCCCTGCTGTATCGTTGATAAGAAAGAATTGTTTTAGTTCGGCTTCCACTCTTCTAGCCCCTCCTTCGTCTCTAATCAGGCTATCATCTAGGCGCCACACCGGCCGCTGCCTCTTTTGTGTGGATAATATAATTTTCATTGTTATTGGAGCATGGTCTGACACCGTCATGATTCCAATTTCAGTCTCTGTGATGGAGTCAAGCAGCCCGTGATCCGCCAAGATGTAGTCTATTCTGGAGTACGTTTCGTGGGGAGGGGAGAAAAATGTATAGTCATGTTCTTTTGGATGAAATATCCGCCAAACGTCCACTAATTGGCGTTCGTGTAACTTGTGTTTGATTTTCTGTAAATGCTCATTTTTTGTCACCTTCCCACGGAACGTACTATCTTCTGTCGGATTGAATACGAAGTTTAAATCCCCCATCAGTATTATGTATCCCTCAGCAAAATTATTCAGTTTTCCCAGAATTTTACCTAAGTATTGGGTTGGGTGTACGTTTGGAGCATATATATTTGCTAGAGTATAGATAACATTTTCGAACTTTATTTTGAGAAATAAAAATCTCCCTTCGGGATCCGTCAACCTCGCCTCAAGCGTGAATCCAAAGCCTCTTATAAACCCAATAGCCACACCCCTTGCTCGTTTTGAGATGGAATCACCATAGAACCAAATGGGGTACGCCGGGGAGTATAACTTAATGTTTGCGTCTATGGTCAAGTGCGATTCTTGAATAAATACCACATCCGCTCTGAGTTGTTCAATCTCGGCCAGGACTTTTAATCTTTTGACAGCTGAATTTAGACCCTTTACATTATAGGATAAAAATTTTACTTCTGTCATTTCCTATTACTGGGTCGTTTCCTTGAACGTGCTGGACTTTCTAATAGATCCCCTGGGAGCCATATTCCCTATCCCCTCCCTATTTTGAAGGGGGAGAGAGTTCTCTCCCCTTCCAAACCCACCCCTTGCCTAGGCCAGTGCATCGCCTCTGAACCGTGGGGATCCTCGGTGTCCCCTACCCGTCGGTTCTTTTGGATGAGGTGTAGCACTCAGCGCCCCTCCCACCCATTGTCTCCTGGAATTTCCCAGGGGATCGATCTTATATGTGTGGGGGTACGGATCCTCCCTTCTTATTCCCCTCTCTAGTCACCCCCCCTCCATCCCTCCCCCCTCTCCCCCCCTCTGTGCCCATCTATCCAGGCCACCCCGGGGGGCAGCTATTTTCTAATCGCTATTCAACCCATCCGGGTAATTCAATCGCCGGTATATCCAGTTTACGGCAGAACCCTTCCAAGTCCTCGGGGAATGTTAGTTTAGCTGATATTCCCTCTCTATAACCTATCAGGCACGCCGGGAACCCCCATTGGTAATTTATATTGAATTTCCGCATCTGTTCCAATAAGGGTTTTAAGTGCCTTCTTCTAGACAGGGTTTCCCAGGCCAAATCCGTAAAAATCTGGATCTCCGTCCCGTCATAGGTTAAGGGAGGCTTTCTTCTCAGTTTTTGCCAGATTTCCTCTTTGTCTTCGAAGTGTCTGAACCTGGCAATTATGTCCCTGTACCAATTTCCTCCTCCCTCCCTAGTTTTTCCCACTCGATGTACTCGTTCTAGTTTTAGGGGACCTTCTAAGCCGTTATTTAGGAGGGGGAGGAGCAAATCATTGAGAATTTTCCTCAGGTCTTCCCCCTTCTCCTCCTTGACCGATCGTAACCTCAGGTTTTGCCTTCTATTACGGTTCTCGTAATCTTCCAGACGATATTGCAGCAGCCTCTGATTTTGTTTCATATTCAGATGTTGAATGTTTAATTCTGTTATTTCGAGGTCCTGCTTTTCTATTTTTTTCTCCGCTTCCTCTACCCGTTCCAGCGTATGAAATAGGTCCGTTCTTAGTGTACTGATTTCCTCTCTTATTACATTCTCCAATCTCCTTAACATGGCATCCATTTCCCCTTTAGTGGGGATATGAGAATCCGACCTATAATCTTCCATTTGGCCGACGGCCTGTTCAAGTTCTGCTGAGGTGTCCGCACTTGGGGTTGCCGCCCCCCCTGTTCCCTTCTTATTTGTCCCAGTTTTCTCTGCTTTTTTTGCCAATCCTGGACTCTTGGAACTGCCTTCCGGCGTCATGTAGTGTCTAATCGTACTGGTGGTAGCGATATCTTTAGGGATTTTAGGGGGGGGCCCCCCTTGTTGATCTGTTCATATTATATTTCTTTATCGCTCTGATGCGTTTACCCAGTTTGAACAGAAGGTGGAGAGCCTCACTCCCCCCCCTTTTTTTTTTTTTTTTTTTTTTTTTTGAGAGAGGTTTTTATATCTCCCTGGAGGGAGATTTTGTCAAGTTTCGTGAATGTTTAAATAATTCTTGATGGGCATTTAACGCAGGAGTTGGCCCGAAAATTCACCCGTTTGTGCAATAGTGGGTTTTAGCAAAAAAGGATTGCAAGAAGGGGGGCGAGGGTTGCTCGCCTTCTATTAAAAGGGCGATGCGGCCACTAATTGGGATAAAAGTTTTCTTAAGGTTTTTCCGCTACCAGGAACCTTGCGGCCTCTAGGTGGCACTCATCCTATGGGGTAATCCGCATTTATACCTCCCTCTTTTTTTTTTTTTTTTTTTTTTTTGATTTGATAGCTACTTATGAGCTATGTTCCATACCATACCCTGAGGTATCCACAGGAACTTCGGGGCATACCCCTTCCAGGATGTAACTATATTTTGTGGGGACCTGGGCAATATCTAGTGCTTTTCTGCTTAACCGCCAAGTTATATGTCAACAGTATGTACGCAATCCACTCATAAATGCATTTGTTCTAGTATTGATGAATGTGCCTAGAGATATATAAGGTTTATGCATACAGCATTCGCAGCAGGTACATCTCTGATGTTACACAATTTTATCAGGTTGCCCAGTGTATCCTCTTAATTGGCTCCCTCCTCACGCTTTATATGTCCAACCTTTAGGGACGCTGGAGAAAGAGTCAATAATGGCAGCTCTCCTATCCTATTTCCGTTAGTGGGAGACAGGTCTCAGGTCACTCCCCTTGCTAATTACAGTTCACATAGCAGAGATCAGCGGAGGAGGGAAAGAGCTTCTTAAGTAAAGCCGTTGAACTTTTCCCCTTTTTAGTTCATATCCAGCCTTATTTGATAATATGGGGCGTGTTGGGTGCCTACCCCTAAGATTTTCAACCAGTGCTCCAATGCGTATCACCTTCAAGATTTATCGGTGTTTTATGGGAGCTGTTACAATGTCTCTGGGGTGCCCGAAGCTTTCAACTTATCCGCCAAAGTAAATGATCATAATATATAAGGCTATTGAATCCTAGGTATATGCATTCAAAAGTATCCGTAGAGAGATATAAAACTTGTTCACACAGTGTCACAGCAGGTTTCTCTTTGATAATTCCTTCCTCTCACTTACAGTGACAACAGAATAGGGTATCAGTAAATGAGACAGTAACTACAGCACTCCTGCCCTGTCTCCACCGTCAGGGCCAGGTCTCAGGTTATTCTCATTACCATGGTGCAATTTTATAGCAGGAAAGGAAAAGCGGATTTATATTACCTGTTGCTGTTCATTTTCCCCTTACTTTTCCCAAGGTAGCCTGGCAGCTGGTCTCACTGTGTACAGAGGAGGGAGGGGGATGGCCAACCAATCCGCCGCGAGTGGAAGCCTCCCTGCTAACCCTCCATGCTGTACCTTACCTGCTGCTTCCCTAGTGGGTGTGAGAGGGGCCGGATGGTGAGGGGTTCCCCGAGAGCGGCGGTGACAGATGTAGTCCGAGGGTTGGACGAGCTAACCGCTCAGTAAGCTCCCTCTCAGCGGCGCGACCGCTGCCGCTGGAGCTCCTCCGGGTCTCAGTCCTCCCATCTCCGTTGCCGGGTAAGATCTGTGGCGCGGACTGCTCCTCCCTCAGACGTGCGTGCTTCACGTGCACCACGTCATCCTCGGAAACCCTTGAGCATTATATTTTCAAAGCACCTTGGGTGGAAATTGAAGATTTCAAGTGTGGTGGTGGTGGCATTCTTTCACTTTTGTCTCTAGGAAGATCACAACAATTGAAGAAGATTTGAATATTTTTCTCTTGAATATTGGGACTTTTATTAATATTTACAATTTTTTTACACATTGAATGACTGTCAGGGCACTGCCCTTTACGGTCACATTTCCCCAGTTGGTTCTGGATGGAATTGAACCTGGGACCTGTCCATTGTGAGTCCAGCTCTTTGCCTCTGAGCCACTGCTCAAGTATTACTTTGCTTGCTGTCCCTTGGAGCCTGGTTCTGAACCCATGTTACTTTGGACCAATCAGTGGCCAGTGCGGCCTATTTAAGCCAGCCCCTTCCCCTTTGCTAATTGCTGGTTCGTTGTCCGCTTTACCCTGTGAGAGAACCTTGGAAACCTGTATACCCAGACCTGCTTGACCCGGATTGGACCTTGACGATTCTCTGCCATCTCCTACACTTGACCCCTGCCTGCTTATCGGATTTGCTGTTGTCTCCTGCCCCTTGACCTTGGCTTGCTCTCACGGACTTCCTCTGATCTCTCCAACTCCTGACCCACGGCCTGTGACCCGGATTTGCCTTTGTTTCCTGTTGGTCCCTTCTGGACTTACCTGCCTGTTCCTGCCTGATCAACGACTGTCTCCAGTCCTCTGCACCTGCCCTGTTTTCGTCAGCTGCACCAAGTCTGCCTACCAGTTCCCGGCACAGGTGCCTCCTTGTGCCGTCCCTCCTCTGTTCTAACTCCAGGGAGTGGTCTGCACAGGGTCGCAAAGGTGAGCCGCCCTCAGCATCTCGGCCTCGGTGAGTACTTACCTTAATGGTCCTGACAATGACATTTATGTGTGATCACCGAATGTGCAGTGTCGTCTGCAACTTTTGGGTTTTGATTGTTTATTTATTTTGTTTCCTTATAAAGGTTTTTGTAGGTTTCAGCATACTATTACCAATCAATGGGTTGATTGGTTGTGTTTTTTGCACCACATATTGATTAAGGCTCAACATGTGTGCTATTTAGCGCCCTCTATTTTCACCTTTTATTTTTTTGTGGAATATCTACCTCTTGAATCCACGCCAATCCCTCCAACGGGATCTTCGTGGTTTTTTGTTCCATGAGAATCCAAGGTTTTGTCCTCTGGAGGGCACACCATTCTACCACCCTTGCTAGGTGGGCTGCATCGTAGTAACTCAATGGATCTGGTAGTCCCACCCCTCCCCTTTCCTTTGGTAACGTCTTTGACGGTATTGGTATGATATCCCCGTCAACGTTCCCTTCTTCCCATAACGAAAATCACCCCAATATTCCACGAGAAGGAATATCCCTGGAGTCGCCCAGAAAGCCACACATGCCAAGCTTACTGCTGGAACAACACAGACTTTAATGGTTTTTCTTCTCAGCTTTTTATACAGTCCAAGACATTGAAGCAACAATGAAATCTCCACCCCCCCTAATCACACACTAAGGCTAATTACTAAAACATTCCAGACAGGTCGGCACCGACCGACAATTATCATGTCTAATCACTGCACATTCCTTAAACAACAAACCACCTTCACACACTGAGTTTCCTAAGCAGACGTTTCGTCTGTATCCAGTTTGACACCTATTAACACCTCTGAGAATCACTAGGTTGTAGACAGGGTTATCACACAATTAAAGGCCTTTCAAAAGCTAGCCTTATTTAACATATGAACAGTGTTCACAGAGAGAGATGAATCACACATGAAACACCTGTTACCTGTAACCCACAGCATTAAGTTAGCAGGGAGAGCATTAGACTGAAGCATATAGGCAATTGCATCACAATGGCCCCCCTTTTTCTCCCTGCTACGGCAAACCCGGTTGGACCTTCCCTGGTCCAGTAGGGTTGACGGGTTCAGAGCTTTTAGTCCGAGGTTAACTCCGTTTGGCGTAACTGACCTCCCTTGGCAACTGCTCCCGACTCAGGTATGTCACCGGGTCGTCAGATCACATGCCGGTCAGTCCCCAAGTCTTTGTGTGATCTGCAGAGTCACCAGAAGTCAGTGTGAAGACGGCGAATGGGTCTGTGCGCCGCCATCTAGATGTCCCGCTATGGGAGGGGCAGGTTATGGCTCTGAAGTGACAGTCACAGGAGATTCATAAAAAGAAAAAGTTATATTTGTTGAAATGCTGTAGCACTGGTGCTCAGAGTCCGGGGGGGGGGGGGAGGGGACTCAGAGCCCCATAAGGTCAGCCACCCCCTGCTCCCTCCGCAGCCGCCGGTTCTCCTCTTTGAGCTTCTCCAGCTCCATCTCCAGTTCAAGGAGCCTGGGGGGGTCAGCCCGCTGTGACCTCAGGTGGTTGTTCTCCTCCTCCATGCGGCTTATGCACTCCTCCAGCTCTATGTACTCACGGATCAGATCCTGCTTGCTCATGTCCTGCAGGCTTTCCACGTGGTCCTTCATCATCAGGAACTGGGTGGTGGTGTAAGGGGCCACCGGTGGGCCCTTGGCGAACATCTCGGCCCGCATCTGGGGCGCCTGCTGCGATTCCATCTCCTCCAGTCGCTTCTTCTCCTCCCAGGTCCGCTGGTTATATGACTTCCAGGACCTCTTCTTCTTGGAGGGTAGCTGGCGGTGCCTCTTTCTGCCCAGCTCCCTCCAAGGCCCCTCCGGCTCATGGCTGTCGCCCATGACCAGCTGACAATGGTGTTCCCTGTTGTCCGTAATAACAGATTGTACCATGAGGGCTTCGTAAGGGGTGCCCAATGGTTCTTCCTGACCCAGCTCCTGGGGATCCCAAGCCGAGTCTACACAATGGGCTGCTGCTGGTGGGCGGTACCCAGGTTGAGACCAATTTGACCTGGTGTTGTCATTCATGGGGCAATTCTGCTTGAAGTGACCCAACTGTTTGCACTGGAAGCAGCGTTGTTCGTTGTCCTCCTGGCGTGGGTAGCGAGGGCTAGATGTCATCGGTCTGTTAGGCGGTTGGTATCTAGCGGCTGGTGGGTGTGAGGGCGCCGTTGGTTGTGGAGGTTGTACCCGTGGTGTGACCTGGTTTGTCTTGCGAGTATCCGCATATTCATCCGCCAACTTCGCGGCCTCTGGTAGAGTCATGGGCCTGCGATCTCTCACCCAATCCTTGACGTCCGTCTGGATGTGATTGTAAAATTGCTCCAGGAGCATTAGTTGCAAAATGTCCTCTGCGGTGGTGGCCTGGCTGCTGTTAACCCAGTTAGAGGCCGACAGGGACAACTGGCATGCCCATTCCGCGTAAGAGTCTTTCGTGGTTTTGCGTGAGTCCCTGAACTTCTGTCGGTGGGACTCTGGGGTTACTGCATAACGAGCCAGAAGCACTTCTTTAACCCTGGCGTAGCTATGGATATCCTGATCTGGCACGGTCCGGAAAGCATCAGAAGCTTTGCCTGACAGTTTGCCTGACAATATTGCAACCCACTCTCTTCTAGCTATTCGGTGCAGGTTACATTGTCGCTCAAAATCCGCCAGGTAGTTATCAATTTCACAGTCCTTTTCATCAAAAGCTTTAAAAGCGCTAAACGGAATCTTCCTTGTGTCTGCTGTGCTGTACTCACTGTTCGGAGAAGGTGCGGCTGCTTGTTGGACTGCTGCCAGTTTTAACTGTAGTTCTGCGTCCCTTATTTCTTTAGCCTTCTGTAGTTCTGCGTCCCTTATTTCTTTAGCCTCCTTCGCTAACAGGTCCATCACTCTCAGCACCACATCTGCCGTTGGGTTCGGGCCGAACCACGCTAGCTTCTCTCTCATTAGCTTGTTGGCTGGCGATTCCTCCTCCTGAATCACTGGTGTCTCCATCTCTTGTACTGCTGGCGTTGCTGCAATCCCGTCCTCCTGGTCTATCTCCATTGATTCTGCTATGATGACCCGCTTGGTTTTGTTGCTAGCAATCCTTCCACAAACTTCCAGTAGTTCTTCCAGTGTCTGCTTGGAATCCGGGTGTGAAGGGGAATAGAAGGGAAAAATCCCACTGCTGCCAACCAATTGTGACGGTATTGGTATGATATCCCCGTCAACGTTCCCTTCTTCCCATAACGAAAATCACCCCAATATTCCACGAGAAGGAATATCCCTGGAGTCGCCCAGAAAGCCACACATGCCAAGCTTACTGCTGGAACAACACAGACTTTAATGGTTTTTCTTCTCAGCTTTTTATACAGTCCAAGACATTGAAGCAACAATGAAATCTCCACCCCCCCTAATCACACACTAAGGCTAATTACTAAAACATTCCAGACAGGTCGGCACCGACCGACAATTATCATGTCTAATCACTGCACATTCCTTAAACAACAAACCACCTTCACACACTGAGTTCCTAAGCAGACGTTTCGTCTGTATCCAGTTTGACACCTATTAACACCTCTGAGAATCACTAGGTTGTAGACAGGGTTATCACACAATTAAAGGCCTTTCAAAAGCTAGCCTTATTTAACATATGAACAGTGTTCACAGAGAGAGATGAATCACACATGAAACACCTGTTACCTGTAACCCACAGCATTAAGTTAGCAGGGAGAGCATTAGACTGAAGCATATAGGCAATTGCATCACAACGTCAAGATATCTCGTCGTAGTCTCGCCGATTTTCCTGCCAAGATAAACTTAGTAAATCTGGATCTTAAATCCCTCAGAAACCCTAAGGGAATCTTTACAGGTAGGGTCTGAAATAAATAAAGTAGTCTTGGCATAATGTTCATTTTTATAATATTGATTCTTCCGAACCATATAAAGATTTCCTTATCCTATCTTTGAAAATCTGCCTTGAGCTGTCTCACCAGGGGTACAAAATTTAACTCAAAAATTCTATTCAAATTCTTGGGTATTTTTGTCCCCAAATAAGGTATATGGGAGTCTGTCCACCTAAAGGGAAAGTTTGCCGCTAGTTGTTGCTGTGTCTGCCTATTTATTTCTACTCCCATCGCCTCCGATTTACTGTAGTTCACCTTAAAATTGGACAGAGTTCCATATTCCCCTATCTCCTTCAATAAAGCTGGTAAAGACAGCTCTGGGGCCGTTATTGAGAATAAAAGATCATCTGCAAATGCGGCTACTTTGTACTCAGTTCCCTTTATCCGAAACCCTCTTATGTCTGTGTTTGCCCGTACAGTTCTCAAAAACGGTTCGAGAATGAGAATAAAAATTATTGGGGAGAGTGGACATCCTTGTCTCGTTCCATTCTTTATTGGGAAGTGTTCAGATAATACCTCATTTACCTTCACCCTGGCCAGCGGGCAGGAGTAGAGGCTAGCTATCCAATTTAGCATCCCTTCCCCCAACCCAATATGTTGTAATGTAGCTCTCAAAAAGCCCCAGTCCACTCTATCAAACGCTTTCTCTGCGTCTGTTGATATTATTACTGTTGGCCTTTGATAGAGTTGTGACATATAAATAGTACTTAACACTCTCTGTGTGTTCTCCCTCCCTTCTTGCCCCGGGGTAATGTTTGAAAATATCTTCAGATCTACGTTCAGTAGAGATATTGGTCGATAACTAGGACATAAAGTAGGATCTTTTCCTTCCTTAGGTATAATAGCTATATGTGCCCCTAATGTTTCTCTACGCATCGGCTGACCCTCTTTTAACAAGTTAAAGGCCTCTAAAAATTTAGGTGCCAATTTTTCATGGAAAGTTTTATAATATAATAAAGTGTATCCGTCTGGGCCTGGGGATTTACCTGGTTTCATTTCTTTGATTGCTTCCAGAAGTTCCTCTAATGTAATCGGCCCCTCCATATTGGCAATAATTTCTTCTGGGATTTTGGGCATTCCTGACTCCTTAAGGTATTCCTTTACTCTCTCCTCTCTTCTCTGAGTCTTTGCTAGTGTGGATTGGGTTTCTAGTTGATACAGACCACTATAATATTCTTTAAAAGCTTTCGCTATTTGCTGCGATGAGCTGACTAACTTATCTCTTTGAGTTTTTATTTTTTCAATATGTTTTTTCGCTCTTGTTTCTCTCAATGCGTTCGCCAGCATCCTGCTTGGTTTGTTCCCATATTCATAGTATGCCCTACTGCATCTACTTAATTTGGCCTTCACCTTCTCCATGAGTAATACATTTAATTTATCTCGGAGGGACGTTAATCTCTCTTCGATATGTGCTTTTTGTGATGTTTTATGTTAATTTTCAGCTATTCGGATCTCCCCAAGCAGGCGGTCTAACTTTGCATTGAGAGACCTCTTTCGATGTGCCCCAAGTGAGATAAGGATTCCTCTCAAATAGCTCTTATGTGCTTCCCATTTACATAGCAGCGATGTTTCATCATCTTTATTTATTTCAAAGAACTTTTCTATTTCCTGATTTATCTTACTCTCATATTCTGGATCTTTAATTAGTGATTTGTTAATCTTCCAAATCCACTCTCTGGGACCTGTTACCCCCCAATCAATGGTACAGTGAACTGAGGCATGGTCTGAAATCGTAAATGAGCCAATTGAGGTTTCTCTTAAATTTAACAATACGTTTTGGTCCAGAAATATGTAATCGATTCTTGTATATGTTTTATGTTTTGGTGAATAAAAACTATAATCTCTCTCGTGAACATGCAAGGTCCTCCAACTATCTACTACCTGTAAGTCTTGTAAAATTTTCCTTGCCTTTCTCAATTTGGTATTAGATATAAACAAAGAAACAAGTGTGTAGGTGAATGAATGACTTCCTCTCGAGCAACAGTCACTCACAATCCCATCAAAGTTTGTAGAAAATAAAAGGGGTTAGCATATATCAGGGGAAGAAAATCAATTCCTCTCCAAATATAGGGATTTTTGATGTGAGGTGTGTTGCTCTTGGTATCAAAGGTAGGCGCACAAAACACAAGGTTTTTAGTAGTATCAAAAATAGTTTAATTATATAAATATAAAATATCATATTTCATACAGTTATTAACATAATGAGATATACATGATCAAAACCACATTTACATGATTAACAAAATAAAGGGGAAAAGGGTTATTTTAAAAGGAAAGTTGATGCGAGTTTGCCAACTAGTTTCGCACTAGATGTGCTTCGTCAGGGCTTGCATAATATTCCTGTTCCTTTATTACATGTAGTGGTCTGTGTATGACATAGAGATTCATCATTAATACAAGTATAATGCAGTAATTTAGTATCTTAAACTTTGAAAAAATGTGTTTAACACATGTATATACAAAGGGGGTATAATGCGCTTACCACTTCCGTTAAAAAGCTCTGAGAACCGGGCAGAAAAACCTGCCTGAGAGTCAGCGAAGGAGCACTTGATGCAGTCAGGAGATTAGCTACTCCACTTGTAATCAGTGGAAGCCAGATCCACTTGATTTGAGCAGGTGCGGACAATATAATGTTTGTGAGGAGTTCACCACAAGAAAGAGGAAGAGATACAGATAACAAAACGTTGTATCTATATCTCTCCTAGAGAAAGGGGATAAAAGATTGAAGAAGTAATGAAAAAATATTGAAAAAATATGTGTATATATATATTTTATATAGATAGCGTAGATATCTATATATTTAATAAATATAGATAGAATATCCAATGAATACTTAGTGGAAATGTTACCTCAATAGCAGTAAGATTAAAATTGATGCTGCCAGTGGGGTCCAACGAAGTTCCCAATAGGTTTCCAAATAGTTCTATAAGTAAAAGGTACGTATATATTTATATATATATCAATGAATTAACCTATAATTAGATAAGTGAATTCAGTGCCTGTGGCTAAAGGTCACAGTAAGGCAACTGTCTGTTTATAGGTAAATAAAGAAGTAAAGGTTTTTTTTTTTTACCTTAAGTAACCAGTGATAGGGAGCATATAATGACGTGTCCTGTTATAATGGAGGGATATAATGCCTCAGTTGTATTAAAATTAGGAGTGATGCTGACAAAATGGTCCAAGGACAATACTGTGTATTTCCACTTAAATTCTATAGATAAATAAAGAAGAAAAAAAAATTAAACTAGTGCATGTGGCTAAATAGCCTAAGTGGAGCACTAAGTCTTAGGACCAAAGGGTGATTACCTTTACTGGATAGTAGCAGCGTAAGGATAAATAGAGCAGTGTGCTAGCGTCCCGCATGTAATGTGTTGTCCTCCCTCCAGCCGTCCAGGTCAGCGTCTGACATGTGTATCGTCAGCGCTGACCTTAATAGCAACATTTCTACCGGAAGTGAAAAGAGTCATCGCTGACCCCTGGCATCACTTCCGGTCCACGTGTCCCAAAACGGTAGCGCGCGCAGGTGATGCGCTCCAGCATGATGACGTAAGCCGGAGCGCATAGGGAAGAGACATATCCTGATCGTCTCTTACCAGCCAAAGACAAACAATTGGCTGGGTGTGCGCGCGCGTCCCATCTGTTGATACTGATGGGAACGAGAGGCGTCTGAAAAACCGCGCCCCCTGTGTTGGGACCTGTGATTGGCCACACCACGGTTGTGTAGAGTCCAACCTCCCTTCGCATCAAGAAGCCCCCTGCATATGGAGTCGCATGGTTCAGAGCTCAGAGAACGGAAATAATAATTTAATAAAGAATAATAAATAAAGCATATACAGTTAAACGTATATTTAACTTTAGAGAAACATACCAGAGTATATTATTAATTTCTCACAATTAAACATCCAAAAAGGGTTAATTTTTACATTGCCTAATCTGAGGAAAAGATTGATAGAGGCAGTGTCCATGATGGTAAATATTATTAGAGGTTTTAGTGCTATCCAGCTATTTCATCATACAGCAGGACAGAACAAGAAAAAAATATAATCAAAACAAATACAAAATAAAGCAAAGCAAAGTCAAATAGAGCAAAACAAAGCAAGACACAGCAAATACAGAAATACAAACTAAAGGCAGAAAGCAGAGCAATAGAGCCATAAATCCTCAAACAGATAAAGAGTCATATAATTATCAGAGGATTCACTAAATATATGCAGGACCGATGTATAGACAGACCTACAGGTGACCCATATATGGCAACTTATATTAAATTATATATCTAGGGTCTTTAAATGGCATCTCTGTGATTCAAACCAGTGATAAATGATTATATATAAAGGAATAATAATAAACAGCCCATAGGCTTCCCTATAAAAAGGGTTTGAATGACAGAGATGTGTTAAGCCCTGGTGAGTATGTGGCTCGTTGGTCAAAAATCCAACGGGCCTCGCGTTGGAGGATTTTTTTGTCAAAATCCCCACCTCTTTCTGGAAGGGGGATGACTTCCAACGCAAAGAAAGAAATAAAAGATGGGTCATAGCTGTGGTGCAAACCGACGTGTTTACAGATAGGGGTATAGAGCAGTCCTGCATCTAAATAATAAAGATGGTCCTTAATTCTTCTTGCAAATGCTCTTTTCGTCTTTCCTATATAAAATGCGCCGCAGCGACATTTTACAAGGTATACAATACCTATAGTGGTGCAATTAGCATGCCTCTTGGACTTGAGGAAACCTCCTCTAGGGAGGGAACAACCGTCTCCTTCCTCAATCCAAGGGCAGACATCACAATGTCCACATTTGTAGGTACCCGGTATCTCAGGCTCCTGGAAAGCCGGGGCGTCAGGTACCAGGTGACTGTGTGTAAGGCCGTCTTTGATGGACCTACACTTCCTATAAACAATTTCAGGTCTCTGGGAAATGTATTTTGAGATAATGGGGTCCTCGGCAAGAAAATGCCAATTATGATTGATCAATTGGCGGAAGATGTTTTGATCAGAACTGAATGTGGTTATGAGTTTCGTTGTAGGGTTAGGCTCGTTTTCCCTCTGCTTAAATAATAATGTATCTCTAGTGTTTGTCTTAGACTTTATATACGCTTGTTTAAGAACTTTTTTGCTATATCCTCTCAATAAGAGTCGTGAATAGAGCGCAAGTGCCTCTTTTTCAAAATCCTCCTCCTTTGCACAATTACGCCGAAGTCTCAAGTACTGACTGTAGGGGATGCTTCGCACCAAAGATCTTGGATGAGAGCTAGAGTAGTGTAGAATAGTGTTTCCTGCTGTTTCTTTTCTATACAGGTTAGTGTATAGGGTACCATCATCATTTATCGAGATTGTTAGATCAAGGAAAGGGATACTTTTGGTATCCGACTGGATAGTAAATTTTAGATTGTAATCGTTAATGGATAAATATTCCATAAATTTACCTAATAGGTCCGCGCCACCAGTCCAGACGACTAAAACATCGTCGATATACCTCCGCCACAATAGAATGTGGCGGAGGTATATCACGGCGGAGTCATCAGAAAAGATGGCTCTTTCCCAACCCCCCAGGTACAGGGTGGCATACGATGGGGCACAAGAAGTCCCCATCGCCACACCCTGTACCTGGAGGTAGGTTGAGCCATTAAAGACAAAGACATTGTTAGTCAGTATGTGCTCCAGTAAAGTCGTGACGAAATTACAAAGTTTCCAGTTATTGTGATCTTGTTCACGCAAAAACTGAGAAATAACCTGGATCCCCTTTGTGTGAGGGATACTAGAGTAGAGGGCCTCCACGTCTATTGCTGCCAAAATTGATCCTGGGGGTACGCTCATACCTTCAACTATTTTAAGAAGTTCCAATGTATCTTTTAGATATGATGGCAATGCCATCACATGGGGTCTCAGTTGCATATCTACATACTTGCTTGCAGTTTCCGTGTGACTGCCTATACCCGAGATGATAGGACGACCAGGTGGGTCCCTGATGTCCTTATGTATTTTGGGCAATGAATAAAACGTAGGAGTTATGGGCCACTTAATCTCTAGATATTCCCTAAGGTCTTGATCAATTAGACCTTGCTGGAATGCTAGTGAGATCAATGAAACATAGTTAGATCTGGCTTTTGGAACATCATCTTCCGATATTATTTTGTACCAGTTGCCGTTACACAAGATTTTGTCACACATTCTGATATACTGAGTCTTGGTCATTACAACTACGTTACCCGCTTTATCGGAAGGTTTTATCACCAAATTACTATTGCTAGTGAGTTGGGTAAGTGCTTGTTGTTGTTTTCTTGATAAGTTGTTATCAGAAATTTTAGGGATTACTAGATTTTCAATTTGTTTCCTTGTTTGCTTAAGAAAGGCCCATACTGCTGGGGAAGTTTGTAAATTAGGGAATTTTTGTGATTTTGTCTTGAACTTGCATGGTTCTGGGATCGGTTCTATTTCTAGTTCAGCTTCATCAGAGAGATCAATTAGATCTTCCGAGCTCTCGTTTTCATCCAACAGTTGGATTAAGATTGTTAACGCTCTGAAGTCTTGTACTTTGAAATCTTTGTATAGTTCCTCTTCCCTACAGGCTATACGTCCCCTGTCGGTGTCAAACATAAATTTATATGTAAGGTTTCTAGCAAATAAATGTAGATCTTTAATTAGGGTAAATGTATCCACTTTTTGTGAGGGGCAGAAACTGAGACCCAGTCTCAGCACCTCAATTTCAGTGGGGGAAAGATTGTATGTCGAAAGGTTTACAATATCTAGTCCTGAGTCAGCTGTATCTGTTTGACTACAAATGGGTCAATTTTTCCCAGTTTCATTGTGGGTAGTGGTGTTGATGGAATTAGGCAGGGTCCTAAAGGGATATTACCTGAGTTGGTTGGTCTATTACTAGTTTTGGGAATTGCTCCCTGTTCTTTTTGACTTGTAGTTTCCCTCTCAATAGAGAACATTACCAAAGGAGTGTTACCCACCACCAGGTCACCACTTGTGTCTATTCCCAGCTCTTGGTTCTTTTTGGGTTGGTCAATGGGAACCTGAGGAGAGACCATGCGTTTTTTAAGTGTCCCCCCTTGTGCATTATGCCCACCACCGTTACCGCGTTTGGGTGCACGTCCTCGTCCTGCTGGTCCTCGAAAGGTTTTTGAGGTGGTTCTCTGTGAAGAAACAGAAGAAGATGAAGCTGATACATCCGAGTCAGACTTATATGCAGTGGGTTCATATTGATTATTACGTCTAAAGGTTTTCTTTCCCTTCTGGTTAGGATTATGATGCCATTTATATGCGTAACCTCCTGCAAATGCTAATTGGTCCTTATAGAACTTTTGATCCTTCCTCATGATTACGTTCTTGTTATAGTTTTCTAGATATTGTAACAAATCGGACTCCTTTTTCTGATATTCACTGCTGGAAGTTAAATGATTACTCGAACTACGTAAGTTCTCAATTTCCCTATCCAGTTCTGCAAGATCAATGATGTGTTTGTCCCTCAACATTATCATCATATTAGAGGAGCATGTATTTAAATTTTCCTCCCATTTGTCTTTTAATGCCGATTCAGTCATTTCAAACGTGGGGAAAATTTGCACTCTTAATCCTTGAGGATTGACCCTTTCTTTCAGATATCGGTCAAAGAATCGAATGTGCCAACCTAAGTTGGATTTTCTTTCCATTAATTTTTTAAGTTTCAGGAAAAAGACATCAAGTCCTACTTCCGTTTTCGCTTGGGAGTTGTAAGAATTTTGGATGGTATCCAAAAACTTTTCCCAATCCAAGCCTGAAAATTGTGACATTATACGAGATGGAAAGAAAGGGGAAAAAAAGAAAAAAAGAGAAAAGGAAAGAAAATTCTCTCCCCTCAGTACTTATACATAAATCAGACCAAAATTGTGCAATCAGACAATGTTGAACCTAGGCTGTTTTTTAGAGTTTCATAAACAATTCAAATAATAAATCAAATGTTTTTTGTTGTCACCTTAGTACTGGAGGTCATTCATCACTCAATTGCGGGTTTTACACCCAAGATAAAAACAAAGAAACAAGTGTGTAGGTGAATGAATGACTTCCTCTCGAGCAACAGTCACTCACAATCCCATCAAAGTTTGTAGAAAATAAAAGGGGTTAGCATATATCAGGGGAAGAAAATCAATTCCTCTCCAAATATAGGGATTTTTGATGTGAGGTGTGTTGCTCTTGGTATCAAAGGTAGGCGCACAAAACACAAGGTTTTTAGTAGTATCAAAAATAGTTTAATTATATAAATATAAAATATCATATTTCATACAGTTATTAACATAATGAGATATACATGATCAAAACCACATTTACATGATTAACAAAATAAAGGGGAAAAGGGTTATTTTAAAAGGAAAGTTGATGCGAGTTTGCCAACTAGTTTCGCACTAGATGTGCTTCGTCAGGGCTTGCATAATATTCCTGTTCCTTTATTACATGTAGTGGTCTGTGTATGACATAGAGATTCATCATTAATACAAGTATAATGCAGTAATTTAGTATCTTAAACTTTGAAAAAATGTGTTTAACACATGTATATACAAAGGGGGTATAATGCGCTTACCACTTCCGTTAAAAAGCTCTGAGAACCAGGCAGAAAAACCTGCCTGAGAGTCAGCGAAGGAGCACTTGATGCAGTCAGGAGATTGGCTACTCCACTTGTAATCAGTGGAAGCCAGATCCACTTGATTTGAGCAGGTGCGGACAATGAAATGTTTGTGAGGAGTTCACCACAAGAAAGAGGAAGAGATACAGATAACAAAACGTTGTATCTATATCTCTCCTAGAGAAAGGGGATAAAAGATTGAAGAAGTAATGAAAAAATATTGAAAAAATATGTGTATATATATATTTTATATAGATAGCGTAGATATCTATATATTTAATAAATATAGATAGAATATCCAATGAATACTTCGTGGAAATGTTACCTCAATAGCAGTAAGATTAAAATTGATGCTGCCAGTGGGGTCCAACGAAGTTCCCAATAGGTTTCCAAATAGTTCTATAAGTAAAAGGTACGTATATATATATATATATATATCAATGAATTAACCTATAATTAGATAAGTGAATTCAGTGCCTGTGGCTAAAGGTCACAGTAAGGCAACTGTCTGTTTATAGGTAAATAAAGAAGTAAAGGGGGGTTTTTTACCTTAAGTAACCAGCGATAGGGAGCATATAATGACGTGTCCTGTTATAATGGAGGGATATAATGCCTCAGTTGTATTAAAATTAGGAGTGATGCTGAAACCTATTGGGAACTTCGTTGGACCCCACTGGCAGCATCAATTTTAATCTTACTGCTATTGAGGTAACATTTCCACGAAGTATTCATTGGATATTCTATCTATATTTATTAAATATATAGATATCTACGCTATCTATATAAAATATATATATACACATATTTTTTCAATATTTTTTCATTACTTCTTCAATCTTTTATCCCCTTTCTCTAGGAGAGATATAGATACAACGTTTTGTTATCTGTATCTCTTCCTCTTTCTTGTGGTGAACTCCTCACAAACATTTCATTGTCCGCACCTGCTCAAATCAAGTGGATCTGGCTTCCACTGATTACAAGTGGAGTAGCTAATCTCCTGACTGCATCAAGTGCTCCTTCGCTGACTCTCAGGCAGGTTTTTCTGCCCGGTTCTCAGAGCTTTTTAACGGAACTGGTAAGCGCATTATACCCCCTTTGTATATACATGTGTTAAACACATTTTTTCAAAGTTTAAGATACTAAATTACTGCATTATACTTGTATTAATGATGAATCTCTATGTCATACACAGACCACTACATGTAATAAAGGAACAGGAATATTATGCAAGCCCTGACGAAGCACATCTAGTGCGAAACTAGTTGGCAAACTCGCATCAACTTTCCTTTTAAAATAACCCTTTTCCCCTTTATTTTGTTAATCATGTAAATGTGGTTTTGATCATGTATATCTCATTATGTTAATAACTGTATGAAATATGATATTTTATATTTATATAATTAAACTATTTTTGATACTACTAAAAACCTTGTGTTTTGTGCGCCTACCTTTGATACCAAGAGCAACACACCTCACATCAAAAATCCCTATATTTGGAGAGGAATTGATTTTCTTCCCCTGATATATGCTAACCCCTTTTATTTGGTATTAGATATATTATAGGACCCCTTGGAGGAATCCAATCTAGGATCTAGTACCATGTTCATGTCCCCTCTCTGTCCCGGATTACCACCTCCGCAAATCTTTCCAAAGCAGAGATCGGGTCCCCATTTGGGAGATAGACATTCACTAGAGTAAACTTTTGCTCGTTTAATGTCCCCTTCACCATGAGGAATCTCCCTTCCTCATCCGTAATTACTTTAGATTCTTTCCATATTATACTTTTAGCCAACAACATTGCTACTCCATTAGCTTTTGAGGTCTGAGAAGCCCCCATGTATACTACTGGGAATCTTTGACACTTCATCTTGGGTATCTTATCTTTTCTAAAATGCGTTTCTTGTAAAAAAAACTATTTGTGATTTTAATCTCCCTAATTCCATTAGTAATTTAGATCTTTTTTCTGGAATGTTTAGCCCTTTTACATTGTAAGTGGTAATATTTATTCTGTTCATCCTGAATCCCTTTCTCATCCCCTCTCGTATTTTCTCCTAGAGACTCCTAAGTCAATAGGAGCCTCGGGACCCCAAGAGGTAAAAGGAGAGGAAGAGAGAGATCGGGAGAGACACGGAGAGAAAAAAAAAACACCTTTGTATTTCGGACTCTAGTCCTCTGTCCAAGTATCAGAGTATTTTAGTTGGCCCTGTACCGTGGAGCACTCTAATCTAGTGCTATCCCGCGGTTACTGTGAGGCACAAAAAAAAATGTAAAAAAAGAAAAAGCCCACGAGCGTCTCCGACTTCCCTCCACTTGGAGGAGAGGCGCTCTAGTGGGGAAAAGTGTAGAAGCATTGCGGAGAGTCCTTACTTCTGCCCGGGAGCATGTGTCCCATCTATTTTTATTAAACCCGTCCCCCCCCTTGAGTCTCCCCCTCCCCCCCCCCCCCCCCCCCAAAAAAAAAAAAAAAAAAACAGGGGGATGGGAGGCCGGGGAGAGTCATCCCCCCCCCGAACGTCTAAACCACGCAAGATAAATCAGATCAGAACAGATAAGATCCTTTACCAATATATCAATTACAAAGTCATGAAACCAAAAAAACACTGAGTTACACATAGAAATTCATCGGGAAGATACCTGTCATGGACCTTGAGATATTAAAGTGTTTCTACTTGACATCTGTTACACAGGAGAGGGACATTCAATGCAAGGCTTTTGAAATGCTAAGTGGAACCAGCTGGTGAAATACCTTTTATTGTGTTCTGCAGGTTAAGAGCGGGTGTCGGAGACGGTCTGTCTAGCTAGAATCGGGGCTTGAAGGTTAATTGAATCTATTATGTATGTTTGAAGATGTATGTGTTTACACTAAGGGACTTTGTATTGTTCTAAAAGGTTAGAAGCCTGTCAGCTGTATTGAATTAGCATTCTATTGTCTAAAGCAATGTAACCTCTCAGAGGTAGTAATTAAGTTGACCGGGTTATTGTGTACATTGATTACTCCCTGGGGCTTCTGTCTCAATACACAAGTCTTTCTATCCAAGCTATTGGACCAATCCCTGTTGACTATTTCAAGTCCTCATTTGCATGGTCAAGGAGGACCTGAGTGAAGACTGCATACTTTACAATTGACCAATGGGAAAGCGGTTGTTGGGGGTGGGATGTACCAAATTCTGTATAAAAGTGTGCTGTGTACTTGAAAATAAAGAGTCCTGTTTGAACTTACATACAGCCTGCCTGGTGTTTGTTCTTAATGGGTCCGAATGGCACATAGCTGTAATTCGGATCCCGGAACCTTGGATGACTGGACCATCAGACGCTGCAATCTGCAAGCTGACTCACTGGTAGCAGAGGAGTGTCGGGAGAGCAGAACTGGGCGAGAAAGGATCTCGTCACAATACCTCTTCCATAAATACAACATAAACCAATCAAACATGCCTTCCCGCGGGAGGCTGTAAGGATCCTCCCTTATTACGAAACCTTGCTTTCCTCTATAATAATCTTATGGTACTTCCTACTTTTATAACAAGGATATATTTGATCTCCTTTTTATTCCCTCTTATATCTCAATCCCCTTTCCTCCCCCAATACTCAAATCTCCTCTCATTCTCATTTCCTCCATTCCCTCCCCTCTCATTACCTCACACTCAACGCATTCATCTTCCCACCATTTCAACCCTAGCTTTTTTCCTCTCCTTTTCTCCTAAGTCCCCCTCCCCCCTTCTTATTCCCTCCCCCCTCCCCTTATCTACCCCAAAACGCACACTCAAAAAAAAAAAAAAAAGGGATATCCCTTAGAGACCTCTAAACGGTCACTGATGTCGTGTATTGTTATTACTATATATTACTATATATATTACTATTCAAAATCAAAATCAAAATCGTGTATAATGTGTTCTATGATGTGTGCTATATCTAACTTTAATATTTATTAATATTATTAAGGTGACTGTGTATGTGTGTATTTGTGAATTCTTTACCTATCTATATGAAATTATAAAATTCTACTATGGAAAAAAAAAAAAAAACTTTATACTTGTCCCTAATGGAACCAAAAAAAAAAGATTAACTATTACCACCCCCTAGCTATCTAACTCCCACTTAACTGCCCCCCATTCCACACATCCCACTCCAAACAGATCTCCCTCAAAAAGTAACCCACCCCCCCCCCCCAGGCTTTAGAAGAAATGCATCTATCTTGGGGCATCTTATACAACTAACCATATTACAGCTTATACATATTATACAACTAAACATATTACTTTATACTGTATGCTGCATTATGCTACCCCAAGTATCAATCCTGCTTTGTATACGATGTATACGATTAGGAAAAGAAAGAGAGATGGAGAGAGAAAAAAAAAGGAGAAGAGATCTGAGAAAGTCAGACAAATAAAAAAATAAAAAAATTTAATTTTCCCTAACCAACTTTCTATAGACAAATCCACATATCCACATATTTTTTCAGAAAATAGACATCTAATCACTAAATGTCCCTAAGTGCCAGTGGGGGAAGAAAAAAAAAGGATCACAACTATCCAATCTCATCCATAGAGAAAGTCCTAAAAAAAAGGGTTGCTCCATAGAGGTCTATATTAAGTAGTATCCATCCGATCTGAGTCCCTTCTCTATCAATCAGTAATTTTATAGCATCTGATTCACTTAGGGGGTCTCTCCATTACTACCGATATGTCCAGCCAGTTAGGGACCTCTATTGGCTCCGAGCCCAAAAACTCAAAAAATGTTAGGAGCTGCGAGGGATCCCTCAGATGATAGCTCTTCCCTTCCTTTTTCACATTTAAGGCCAGTGGGAACCCCCATCGATATATGGCTCCATTATAACATATATAATCCAACAGAGGTTTTAGGACGCGTCGTCTGGATTTAGTTTGCCAACACAGGTCTGGGAATATCTGTATATCAGCGCCCTCCCATACCCCTGTTGTGCCTTCCTTCCATGCTGTCCTCAGTATCTCCTCCTTCATTCTATAAAAGTGAACCCTACACAGCACATCTCGGGGGTTACTCTGGTCATGATACCGTATTGTAGGGACTTTATGTACTCTATCCAATTCAAGCAATGTGTCTGTTTTTTCTTTTAGGATTTTATTAAAGATGGTGGTAACCACTTCCCTTAACGCCTGGCCCTCAAAGTTCTCTGGAATGCCCTTGATACGTAGATTGTTCCTCCTATTTCTATTGGCGGCTTCTTCTGACTGCAATTGCAGCCTAACCATATGCTGCTGCTGGTATAATAGCTTTTCCTCCAAAGCCGACAGTCTGGTGTCTGTGGTATTTTGTTGTTTCTCCAGACCCCCCACCTTTTGGTCAACCTCCCCCACTTTAATACGTATTTCTTCAATCTCGGCCCTGATTGTACCTGTGATATTTGTTAATATGTCCTGAATATCTTCTTTGGTTGGAAGAGCCTGAATAAGCCTGCTGAGTTGCCTAATATCTGGGGACACTTCTTGTACCCCAGTGCATGTCTCTTGGGTATTTTGCTTATATGGACTTTGTTTTTCCAGAGACCCCTCCCGTGGTCTAGGCACTTCTTTATTCTGCTTGTGATTCATTGTCTCTATATCTGGGATAATATGTTGAGATAATACCCCCAGTGGTAGCTGTAACTGATCACAAATTAAATGCCGTGCTCCTAGTGGAGAGATAAGGGTTAACGTGCTCGGTACCTTTATTGTAGGCTGATCGAATGTTACATCCGAGACCCCCGTCAGCTTTGAACTCTCCCGCACCGAACCTCCAGCCTGTTGTATACTCTCCTCTGCAATTTTATCTGGAGGTATGCTAGGTATGCAGATTGTAGTGGCGGTTATTACGGGCGCCGGTAAAATACACTCTGTGAGTGATTTCCTCCTTATCTCCCTGCAGTGCTTGAAACTCGTCCCTTCTCACCGTCATGTAACGTGTGATATACAAGTGGACGGGCTGGTTGGACTCTCCTCTGCAGTTTTTTGCGGCGATCCGTCCTCGCCGCGACATCAGCTGCCACACGCCGCTCTCCTCCAGATCGCGGGGGGAGATGGAGGGGGGAACCAGGCTTGTTTTTCGCCGCTCTCCTAGACACACGCACCCCGAGCTCCGCTAGACTCCCCTAGCGTGCGTGCTTACTCCGCCATGCTTCCGACACTCCCCCCGGAAACGGAAGTCCAAGCCTGCACTGTCTCCACACTGAGCTGACTCGTGAAGACCCCTGTCACCAAGTTGACTAAACAACATACTTCTTTCAAATGGACTTCCGAGGCACAGGATGCCTTTGAAAAATTAAAGACTTTGTTTACGGGGAGGCGTGTCCGGATGTGAGCAAGGCAGGACGTGCTCTGTGAGAGCTCCGCATTACTCCTGCTCATCCATCCGTTTTTGGAGCGATTTGAGCCCGGTTTTCGGGGACTATACCCCTGTACCTGGTGGGGGAACGTGTGGACATGAGAAGGGGAGCAGCGAAACATGGCCACCAGACCCCAAAGAGCCAGCGTCAGACTCTCTCCTCACGTGGCCCAGACGAGGCCTCGCCCGCCGCCATCTTGCATCCGCCTGCTGTAGCTGGCAGCGCCAAGAAGCCTGGGAGCAACTCGGCTCAGATGGAGGCTCCTGAACTGCTTTTCCAGGCGGAAGATCCCCAGCCTGTACCTCCGGTCCAGGATCCGGCTCAGGAGGCGATCACTCGGCCGATCCTGGAGGCGATCAGCGCTAGCAAGGCCGCGGTCATGGTGAGCATTGATCACCTTGCCACAGAATGCACCCTAATCAGACATGACCTAGACAAAATCAGGGGGAGGCTGACAGAGGCTGAGGGCAGGATCTCTACAGTGGAAGATGAGACTCAATCCCAGGGGAATCAGCTAGCAGAGCTGCAGGCCGTGGTGAGGCTTTTACAAGACCGCGCAGATGACGCCGAAGACAGACAAAGGAGAAATAATGTCCGCGTGGTGGGGCTCCCAGAGGGGGCGGAAGGCCCACAATCTACCACCTTTGCAGAATTTTTTTTCAAACAGCTCCTGAATCTGGGTGAGAGACCACCAACATATGTGGTTGAACGGGCACATAGGGTACCTATGGGAAGGAGGCCCCCTGGTGAATACCCACGTCCCTTTCTGGTGAGATTCCTTAATTACAGAGACAGGGATATGATCCTGACTGCATCCAGGAAGGCCCAAGATCTGAAGTATGAAAATACCAAAGTAATGCTTTTCCCTGATTTCTCGGCTGAAACACAGAGAAGACGGCGTTCCTTTAATGATGTCAGGAAACGACTGCGAGAGAAAAACATACAGTATAGCATGCTTTATCCTAGCAAACTGCGGGTTTAACATCAAGGTACTGTGAAATTTTTTGACAACCCACGCGCTGCATGTGAATGGCTGGATAGGAACCCATGAGGAAGAATCGATGCAAGATGAGTATTGTTTTATTCCTGGGCTCGTCAGGGCTATAGGTTAGCTGCACTGTACCTGGCCACAGTGTTTATTTTTGGGTGGCAGGGCCTAGAAGCCTATTACTTTTTTCTGTGCATCCTACTTCATTACGTTTGCATCGCAGTGCAGTACAGTTCTTTCCCTTTTTATTTTTATTTTGTTTTTCCCTGTTACCTGATGCTGAAAGACATATTTATATTCTTATTTTTCTGATACAGAGGGGTTTCTATATTCTTCTACTCCTGTTGCACTTCCCTTTTTACCAGTTTTCCTGAACAATGCATGGGGAAGCCAGATTGCACAAGATGGCTGCTGAATAATTACACACACTATTAACATGTGTCCTATGTGCACTATCAGCCTGATGCCACTAGATGGCGGGGCTGTACTGTTCTTCTCTCCCCGAGGTATTAAGTCCTGACTGTTGGCTCCACGTTTTAGCGGAGCTCTTTAGGGTTAAAGTAGAGTTTTTTTTTCTTTCTCCCTTTTTTCTTGGTTTTTACTGCTGGACATGTGACTGTTCGGAGGACCTTTCAGAAACATCTAATTTTTGGGTGTTTGCATTGTTTTTGGGTTGAAGCTGCATACCAGATGAAGGGGAGTTTTCTTGAAGCCTTTTTGCTTCATGGTTCACTTTTTTTTTGTTATTGAAATCTGGTATAATGGCAGGGGGGGGTGGGATGTTTGGGTTGGGGGGAGGGGGGTTGTTCATGGATGTTGCTTGCTACTCAGTTCTCGGTCCTCAACCACTATGGGCCTTTTCTCAGGGTATGGTATGGTATTCTGCATTAAATTTCTGGGCATATGTCAGAAGCACCTGGGGATTATTTGGTAAGATTGATTATGGCTAATGTGATTAAGGTGGTGTCCTGGAACATCCAAGGTTTAAATAGTAAATTTAAAAGGGCCTCAATGTTCCAGTATCTGAAGTCAGTTATGCCGCATGTGGTCCTCCTCCAGGAAACTCACCTGGAGGGTAGTAGAATTTTGGCCCTACGCAAACATTGGATACAAAAGGCATTTCATGCCACGTACTCCACATTTGCCAGGGGGGTATCTATTCTCATTAGTAGGACACTTCCTTGCACGATCCATCAGGTGATAACCGATCCGGGAGGACGATATGCGGCGGTGGTTTTGGACACGGGTAACCGCAAAATGTTACTTATAACTGTGTATGTACCACCTTTTAATGTACAATTATTATATGATCTCTATGTTAAATTGGCGCCACATACTCATCTGCCGCTCCTGATTATGGGGGATTTCAATGCCACAATGGCGGAGATAGACTCCTCAAACCCTGGGCGAAGTGGGTCCCAAGACCTGACGGCATGGGTTTCCATGGCAGGTTTAACTGACATATGGAGAGCTAGGTGCCCAACCACGGTTTGCTATTCCCATCTTTCACATACACACCGCTCCTCGGCTAGGATTGATTTAGCATTTGGGAACCAGGCTATGATGTCTTATGTGAGGGGGGCGGAATACTTGGCTGGGGGTCTATCAGATCATAATCCGCTAGCTGTCTCCTTGCTTTTCTCGGCAAATGGGGGGGCGAGGAGTTGGAGGCTGTCCCCGGGCTGGTTACAAGAAGAACAGGTCTCTACACATTTGCTTGAGTCGGTCGATAGTTACTGGGCCCTGAATGTGGATTCGGCAGACCCGCCAGTGGTCTGGGACGCCTTCAAGGCGGTAATTAGAGGAGAAGCTATTACGGCTATTAAGAGAGTAAGAGTAGACCAAAATGCTGAAGTTCTGGGGTTACAAGAAAGGGAGCGCGAATGTGCGTCTGTCCATGCCACAGCCAAGACTGATGACACGTATACTGCCCTGCTAGAAGCTAGGCGCAGGCTTTCCTTACATTACTACGACCTAGCACATACTGAAGCTAACCACAGGGCGAACTCGTTATTTTCGGAAGGAGATAAAAATGGCAAACTACTGGCCAGGTTGGTAGCGGATCAAAACCATATTGAACATATCGCAGTGATAAGGGGGTCAGCGGGTGAACTGGTTAGGGACCCCTCTGCGGTGATGAATGAGTTTCAGACATATTTTTCTGCCCTATATGCTCCTATTCCGCTGTATGACCATGAGGAACTGAGAAACCTACTGGGCAGCCTGACTCTCCCCAAACTTACTGTAGAAGAAAGTTTGACCTTAGACGCGAAAATTACCAAAAAGGAGGTAGAGGCGGCAATTTTTGATTTTCCACCTAATAAAGCGCCGGGGCCGGATGGTTTCCCGGCGGACTTTTTCAAATTGTACGCGGAACAATTAGCCCCTAGGCTAACGACCTTGTTCGCCTGTTGCTTGGAACACAAGATACTCCCTGCGTCTATGCTAGATGCATATATTATCCTGTTACCTAAGCCAGGCAAGGACCCCCTGGAATGTTCGTCTTACAGACCTATTGCCCTTCTTAATATGGATCTCAAAATTCTGACAAAAGTCCTGGCAAAGAGACTAGCTCAGGTTATATCATCCCTAGTGGATGTGGATCAAACGGGATTTATGCCGGGTAAGTCCACAGACACGAATCTAAGGAGACTCTTTACGCATTTACAGCTCCCCAATTTGGACTCGTCCTGTAGGATAATAGTTTCTATCGATATAGAAAAGGCCTTTGACTCGGCGGACTGGCATTTTATGCATACAGTCCTGGAGTCAATGGGTTTTGGTCAGGCGTTTAGACAGTGGATCAACTTGCTTTACAGTGTGCCTAGGACGGCCATTCGCATGGGAGGGGCTACTTCTGAATTTTTCACGATAGGGAGGGGCAGGGCTGTGGAGTCGGAGTCGAGGAGTCGGAGTCGGGGGAAATTTTGGGTACCTGGAGTCGCAGTCGGAGTCGGCAAACAATGCTCCGACTCCGACTCCTACTAAATTTAGATTGGAATAAAAAAAAAAAAAAAAGCAAGTTTAAATGTCCCAATTCACTAAAAGTTATAATTAATGACTTCTCTACTATAAGAATAAAGACCAATGCATGCAGTGCCTCACGTAACCGCAAAACAAACACGTTAAGTGACCGTGAAGAAGCATGCTTTTCATGTGCTTCACTATATGGCACGCAACGCACAATTAGGAGCTGCAATACTTATACTTTCCATAGTGTTGTGTTCTGCTTTTACAGGGAACGCATGTTAGAGAACCAGTAAGTGTCCAAATAAAAAAATTCCAACAGGAGTTTTATAAAGCACTAAAAGAAGTTGAAAAGTATGATCGCTCATCAAAACTTACTGTTGAAGAAGCCATCCTTGTTTATCCAGAGATCGTTAGTGATGTGGCCAGAATAGTTACTGCAATGTCAGTGTCGAAAGATTATTTTCAGCCCTAAAAATAATAAAGCCCTGGTTCACACTGGGTACGATTTGGAACGATTTGACATGTCAAATCGCATCTCAAATCGGCGGCAATTGTCGGCAATGGCACTGTCCTAATCAGTGTGACGCCGCATCTGCGATTTCAAAAAGTAGTTCCTGTACTACTTTTTGCGATTTCGGGCCGAGATTTACATTAAATTGTGGCCGGAATCGCGGCAAAATCGCAGCCGCGAAATCGCGCATTTTACCGCGATTTTGAATTCGCAGCAGTGTAAACCTAGGCTCAGTCTGACTTAAGAGCTTCTATGAAAGAGGATCTGGCAGAGGCAATTCTCTTCCTTAGAACTCTACATTGAATTGATTTGCATTTGCTAAGCCTATAACTACATTTCAAGATTAATATAAACCATTTCTAGGTTTTACAGATTTTGTTTTTGGTTCATTATATATAAGCTTTGTTTTTGTTCTAAAACAACCAAATAATGTGGTTTGTATTTTTGAACTGGTAAAGATCCTGTTCCTGATGTTTATGCCTGCTGCTACTATCCAGCCACTTGATTGTTTTCATTGTATTTGTCTTTTGCTTAAACTGTGCAATACAGTAGACTGTTGGCTTCCCAGCCAGTAGTCCTGTGGTAGGTTGCGTTTCTTTCCCTCAAGGAATGTATAAAATACATTCGCATATTAATACAGAGGAGTCGGAGTCGGGGATTCGGAGTCGGAAGTACATAAAACTGAGGAGTCGGAGTCGGAACATTTATCTACCGACTCCACAGCCCTGGGGAGGGGTACGAGACAGGGCTGCCCCCTATCGCCCTTTTTATTTGCCCTTATGATGGAGCCCCTAGCAGTGGCTCTGAGAGCGTCGGAGGAGGTGAAAGCCATCAGGGTGGGGAGTATAGATGAGGGACTGGCATTATATGCTGATGATCTTCTTCTGTTTTTAAGGGATCCTGTGGATTCCTTGAACGCTGCTTTAGATATAATGGACAAGTTCACTAAATTCTCCGGCCTGAGAGGGGAAGTCATCCATACTGCCTGTAGATGAGGGGGCTAGGGCAAAAGCGAATCCCGACCTGCCTCTTCAATGGGTCACGCAAATAACCTATCACTGATTGGTAGGATTAACCTCTTAAAAATGAAAATCCTCCCAGTTATTCTATACTTTCTGAGGAATGCTCCGGTTTGGATACCGAAGTCCTTCTTTCGGAAACTTGATAGTCTTACTAGCTCGTTTCTCTGGGCTCCAAAAATGCCTAGGGTGGGGTTGAAAGCCTTACAAGAACCATGGGGTCAGGGCGGATTGGCGCTTCCGGACTGGCGCAAGTATTACTTGGCTGGTCAGCTGGTGTTTGTTCACAGATGGTTGAGCTCAGATGCGGGTGATTCAGCCACGGCGCTCGAGGCAGCTCATCTCGGATCATACGAGTCTCTCCGGTTGGCCATCCATAGGGGTACGGGCAGGGACCTTCCTCTTACACATTCCATGAAAGCTACGATTAAGGCCTGGGAGGAGGTAGAGAAATTGGCCTCTCCAAGCTATAAAGGGGTTTCCCCCTCAACACCGCTGTGGATGAACCCTAAACTACATCACTTTTACAAACTGGATGATGCACCCGGGTGGGCGTCTAAGGGGGTTAAACTACTCAAGGATGTTACTCGGGACGGGGAACTGCTAACATTTGATCAACTGAAAGCCAAATACGACCTTCCGAACTCGCAGTTCTTTCGATATCTAAGCCTGAGACATGCATATCAGTCACAATTCGGATCTCAGAAGGTTGAATCTTTCCCTTCTAGGTTGGAAGACTTACTGATGACTGAGGACCTGCCTAAGACTTTGTCAGTAACCTACAAAGAACTGTTTAAAGCGAATCCCAAAGCGTTACTCAAGTGCAGAGAGAGGTGGGGGGAGGAGGTTCCGGGAGTACAGGGGGAGGAATGGGAGGAAATGTGGGACCGTCCGTTCAAATACTTAGTGGCAGCAAGGGACAGGCTAATCCAGTTTAAATTTTTACATAGAATATATTATACCCCAGCCAGATTGGCACGGATATACCCATCGGGGCCGGCCGAGTGCTGGAGGTGTACTTTTTCCCCTGCTGATGCGCAACATGTGTTCTGGACGTGCCCCCAGATCCAACAGTTCTGGACTGGGGTCACGGCCTGTATTGCAGAGGTGCTGGGGGTTCCGGTCCCACGGGAAATCAGTGTCTGTTTACTAGGTCTGGTGGAAGAGGTGGTACCGTCTAGGGCTCACAGAACATTACTGAGTATCTTACTGTTTTATGGGAAGAAAGCCATTTTGCTCAAATGGAGGAATTCAGGGGCCCCTGAAATTGCTTTTTGGAAAGGTTTGGTGAACGCTGTGCTACCCTACTATAAAGCAACGTACCTATCACGGGGTTGTGTTGGGAAATTCGAGAAGGTGTGGAGGGCCTGGTATGAATCAGACCACACGGTTGGGTAAAGGACAGTTGGCTAATGTATGAATAAGTATGTATAAAAGCTGGCCAGAGGACTTATTCTAGGTGTTTCGGGGCTGCTGTTTGTGACATACCACAGAGGGGACTATTTCTGCTGAGGTTGTCTCGGGTTAAGGCTGGTTGGGGAAGGGAACTGAGTAGAGAGGGGTGGGGGGGGGAGTTCCACGGGAGTTTTTGTTGTAAATACGCCATCTGCGATGGCATAGTTTTTATGTGCCCGGTCATGTTGGCCGACAATTAACCTTGGAGATGTGCCAAGGTATGTTATTTTGTGCTTTTCTTTTTTGTTGTATGTGCATAAAACCTTTAATAAACAGAAATTTATAAAAAAAAAAAAGACTTTGTTTACTTCTGCCCCCATTCTAAGACACCCTGACCCTGCTCTGGCCTACGTGCTCGAGGTAGACGCCTCTGAAACGGCTGTTGGGGCTATACTATCTCAAAGACAGGGGGCTAAATCTTTACTCCATCCGATTGCCTTCTTCTCTAGGAAACTGAACTCTTCTGAAAAGAGTTATGACGTAGGGGATCGTGAACTATTAGCCATAAAAGCCGCCCTAGAGGAATGGCGCTATCTGTTGGAAGGGGCTGCACATCCTATCCTTATTTTTACTGATCATAAAAACTTGGAATATTTAAGAACTGCCAAAGGCCTAAGACCCCCGACAGGCCAGATGGGCGCTATTCTTTTCACGTTTCATTTTTCATCTTACCTTCCGCCCTGGATCCAAGAACGGTAAACCCGATGCGCTCTGGCGCATGTTCTCTGAGTCGGCCCCACCTCCTGAACCTGACACTATATTACCTGCCAAAAACTTTCTACTCCTGCAGGCTGATGTGATATCCCAAATCAAGGAGGCAGTTGCTAATCATCCCCCTCCTCTGGATCTGGATATTCAACCAAAGGATGAGCTCTTCTTCCACAAGGAGCAAATTTTTATTCCTGAGCAGTTTAGAGATCATATCCTCAAGAAATGCCATGACCATCCACTTGCCGGACACTTTGGTATTCACAAAACCTCTGACCTAGTGTCCCATTTTTTTGGTGGCCTAATTTATTGAAAGATTGTAGAGATTATGTAAGGTCCTGCTCCGTATGTCTCAGGAACAAGTCTGATCGTGCCAAGACCTGGGGGTTGTTAGAATCTCTTCCTGTACCTGAAAAACCTTGGAACATGATTTCCTTGGATGTTATTGTGGAACTCCCCCTGTCCGAAGGATTCACCACCATCTTTGTTATAGTGGATCGTTTTTAAAAAATGGCCCATTTTGTACCTCTGAAAGGAACCCCCTCTGCCTCTGAAACCGCTTCTGCATTTGTTAAGGAGATCGTGAGACTGCATGGCGTTCCAGCAAACATTACCTCAGACCGTGGGGTACAGTTCACCTCCAAATTTTGGAGGGCCTTATGTAAAGCCTTAAGGATTGAACTATGTCTTTCATCTGCTTATCACCCGCTTATCACCCGCAGACCAATGGTCAGACCGAAAGGACTATTCAGTCCCTGGAGCAATACTTGAGATGTTTCTCATCCTTCTCTCAGGATGATTAGGTGTCCCTACTCCCCTTGGCAGAATTTGCGTATAATAATTCTGTTCATTCTGCTATCAAACAGTCACCCTTTTATATTAATTATGGGTATCACCCTTCCTTCTGTACCAGCTGTGCAAGAGAGACTGGACTTTTTTACCACCAATAATCAACTCTTGCGAGAAACGATCCTAAAGTCACAGGCGGCTAACAAAAAGTTTTTTGATAGGAAGAGAAGAGGGAACCTGAACTTGAAGCCAGGAGACAGGGTTTTTCTGTCCACAGCTAACCTAAAGTTGAAATGCCCTTCGAAGGAAATTTGCCCAACATTTTTTCAATAAAAAAACAGATCAATTCTGTGGCTTTTGAATTATCCTTGCCAAGCAGTTTAAAGATTCATTCTGTGTTCCACATTTCGCTGCTCAAGCCTACGGTCTCTAACCCCTTCCTAAATCGTGGCACCGAAGCCCCTGCCCCACTACTGGTTGAAGGAAGTGAAGAATATGAGGTTGAGGCTGTTCTGGACTGCAGGAAGAGGGGAGGTCGGACTCGGTTCCTCATTAAATGGAAAGTTTATGGCCCTGAGGATAACTCCTGGGAACCAGCCTCCAATGTTCATGCTCCCCGGTTGATACAGACCTACCTCCAGCTTCATCCTGAAAAACAGTCTCTTGTGGGCATCCGGAGGCTGCCCCTAAGGGGGGGCAATGTCAGGGAATTCCTGTGAGACGTTTTGCACACAGACGTGCGCAAGCGCATAACCTTTGCCATAGAATGGCACACAGATGTGCGCCAGAGCTCGCAATTGCGGGCACGTATGCGCACAGATACGAGCACGCGCGTACGTACGGGCCTAATCCTGTTTGGCGCCAGACAGCCTATTTAAAGGGAGTCTGGGCTCTTGTGCTTTGCTGACTGATCTTCAGCTGTGTTCCTGAATCTTGCTCTGATCCTGTGTGTTTTCCTAGTATTTGACCCGGCTTGCTCTTGACCTTGGCT
The DNA here is from genome assembly GCF_905171775.1 of Rana temporaria. Taxonomy (NCBI): domain Eukaryota; kingdom Metazoa; phylum Chordata; class Amphibia; order Anura; family Ranidae; genus Rana; species Rana temporaria. Next base: position 322,139,168 of record NC_053492.1, read on the forward strand.
CTGTGTTCTGTTCCTGTACTGATGTCCATCCCCTGACCCGGCTCCGTTTCTGACTATGCCTCTGTCTATGATTTGGTACCTCTCTGCCCGCTTGCTGACGAACCTGGCTATCCCTGAGACCTCGCTCCTGTCTACGTTCCTGGTTGCTGTTAACCCTTGGTTACCTGCCTGGCTGTTACCTGTTCCTGCTAAGCTAATTACAGTCTGTTCCAGGCCGCTGAACCCTGCCAAGCTGTTCCCCAGGGACCTCCGGCTCCAGGCACTCGTGTCCCTCTTGTCCTTCGGCTTCCTCTGTTTCACCTTCAGCGGAGCCAGGACAGGAGATATAAGAGAGGCCGACCTCATCAAATCAGTCTCCCATCCGATCCCTGACAAACAGTGAGAGTGGACACCCTTGTCTGGTACCCCTACCAATTGTAAAAAAATCAGAAACTGTTATGCCTACCCGGATTGCCGTCCGAGGATTATTATTCTTTTTTTTTTATTATTATTTATTTTAGTTGTCACACATACAGAGAAATAAAACATTTCATTAATCCATCAATCATATGAGCTCCAACGAATCCATTAAAAATCCAATTAACAGCGTTACTCCTATCTTAAATACATCCACAAAAAAATTAAAAAACAATAACTAGTTATTTGAGATAGTCCCCATTCTATCTTCCGTTAGACCTGCTTCTCTTGTATGCCCTGACAACATACTTTACTAAAAAGAAAAACCTCTACATATCTCAAGAGGCAAAAGGAGAAAGTAAGAAGCCCCATAAGGGAAAGAATTCCAAAAAAAAAAAAAAAACATGCTGATAGGGGAGGGGGAGTTGGAGGGGGAATGCATTGAGGTAAAAGTGAGTTTACTATACCATCATCCAGGGAAGCGAGGGCACCCCAAATGCCCCCCACTCTTCTCTTTTTCAAATACTCTCAGGAGCAAAGAGGGAACTCCCTTCCTCCGAGAATTTAAATGTATTTCATTGGCCCCAAGTTTCTAAATATGTCTCCTTTTGATTTTGAGCCAATAGTAACAAATCCTCCATCCTATTAACCTCTTCAATTCGTGTGACCCATGTATGAATTTTGGGAGGGCTCATATCTCTCCACTGCCGTACGATACATGATCTAGCAGCGTTAATAAGATGGCACAAAATTTATTTACTATATGTTTTCCCCAGTATGTTTGAGACATGTAACAAAAATAAGGCAGGATCTTCTGTGAGGTTATACTCAATAAATTTCTGTGCTATCTGCAGTATCTCCCTCCAGAAGTACTCCAGTTTTGGGCAGGACCAAAAACGTGGAGTAGAGTCCCTTCTTGTGGATATTGAAGATTTCAACGCAAGATTTACTATCTGCCTATGTTGTGCCTGGGTGAATGTCCTGTCTAATGTTATTTCCCACTTTCTTATACATGGGGGGACTTAGTCCTCTTGGGGGGCAACCAGTAGTGCATACATTTGCGAGATTAAGTGAGAGCAAGGCCCTGTCCCCTCACATAGTGGTTCTAAGGCCCCGTACACACGAGGGGATCTCCGCTGGAAACGGTCCACCGGACGGTTTCCAGCGGAGATTCCTCCTTTCGGATTTGGATCCGATGGCTTGTACTCACCATCGGATCAAAATCCGCGCGGAATTCTTCTGCGGTGACGTGTCGCGCAGTCGCCGCGATGATGACGTGCGCGACGCTGGAAGGTAACTACTTCCACGCATGCGTCAAATCATTACGACGCATGCGAGGGAGGGGAGCGGACGGATTGATCCGGTGAGTCTGTACAGACCACCGGATCAATCCGCTGGACCCGATTCAAGCGGATAGATTTCTTAGCATGCTAAGAAATTTATATCCGCTTGAAATCGATCCGGCCGTGAAATCTCCGCGGATAAATATCCGCTAGGCCGTACAGACGACCGGATTTATCCGCTGGAACTGATCCGCGGATCAATTCCAGCAGATAGATCCGGTGGTGTGTACGAGGCCTAAGGGTGTCAATGTTCGTTGAAATCTGTCCGGAGGTGGGAGAGTGTTAAGGAAATGTCGCAACTGAGCTCCACTCCAGAAATTAAGACCAAAACGGTCGTTGGATGAGGTTAGTTCAGGTAATTGTTCGGGTCGCTATTTGTATAAAGTGCAAGGCCTGAAAACACTGAGTCTGCAAGTTTCCTGAAGGGTCCCTCCTTCTTTCCCAGAGGGAAACAAGGATTCCCTACAATAGGGTACAGGGGGGAGTTGACAGATGATAATAAAGTGGTGGAACATATTCGAGAGCAAATACGCAGGGTAGGGCCCAAGGTTGGGTGCTTTTTGAGAGCTGAACTCCGGTCTCCAAAGCACCAAACTGCATGACGCAATGGAGCCTCAGACTGTGATTGCTCGATCTTTGGCCATATTTTAGAGCTTGCATGCCTACACCAGTCTACTAGCCGCGCTATATGAGCCGCCTGATAATATTTCTGCATATCTGGTACCGCTACCCCCCCATATTGTTTAGGTATTGCCATTAGACGGTGTTGAACTCTGGGACTTTCATGGGCCCAAATTAATTCAGTTATCTTATTAGTCTGCTTAAAGAATTCTGAATGGGTAGAGTTTGAAAGAGATAGGAAAAATTAGGCAATATTGACATTTGTATTATGTTACATCTACTGAACCAAGAAAAAAGGCCCTGATGCCATTTAGAAAGTACAGAAACAGGCTTTTTCAAATCTCACTGTGCCATTACATTACATTCCTCACTGTGCCATTACATTACATGCCCCCACTGGGCCATCACTTGCCCCCCCCACTGTGCCATCACTTGCCCCCACTGTGCCATCACTTGCCCCTCACTGTGCCATCACTTGCCCCTCACTGTGCCATCACTTGCCCCTCACTGTACCATCACTTGCCCCTCACTGTGCCATCACTTGCCCCTCACTGTGCCATCACTTGCCCCTCTCTGTGCCATCACTTGCCCCCACTGTGCCTGAACTTGCCCCCCAGTGCAATCACTGCAAACACTCACTTTTTTGCAGGCGGTGACAGTCTCTGTGCTGCGAGCGCGAGCGTCAATGATTTGAAAGCCGCGCCTTCTCCTCAGACTGTCCTGTGTTAGGCGGAACACAAATCTTCCCAGCAGCGCCTCTGTTCTGTGTTCCGCCTATCGCGGACGTCTTCTCATGTTGTCCGAGGATGAGAAGGCATCTGTGATAGGAGGAACACAGAACAGAGGCGCTGCTGGGAAGATTTGTGTTCCACCTATCACAGAACACTCTGAGGAGAAGGAGCGTCTTTTAAATCATTGACGCTGGCAGCACTGAGACTGTCCCCAGCGTATAAGACGACCCCCGACTTTGGATGCATGTTTTTGCATCCAGAAAGTCGTCTTATACGCCGGAAAATACGGTAATTTGAGTCATAGTCATAGATACACCCATTGCTTCTGACTTGGGCATATTCATTTTTTAAATTGGACAGTGCACCATATTGGTCCAATTCTCTTAGTAGGTTCGGCATAGATATAACAGGTTTAGTAAGGCAGAATAAAATGTAAATCTCTGGTTATTAACCCCTTAATATCCGGGTTTTGCCTGACCTTATAAAGAAATGGCTCTAAGGTGATAGCAAAAAGGAGTGGTGATAAAGGGCACCCTTGACGGGTACCGATAGAGAAAGGTTCAGATAGAACTCTGTTTGCTATTGCTTCTATTTGTGCCTCTGGCCTTGTGTATATGCTTTTACAGTTTTTGTGAAAAAACTTTGTGACAAAAAGTGAGGTCTGCAAAATACTCACCATACCTCTCAGCAAATAGATTGGGGTGTCTACTTTCCAAAATGGGGTCATTTGGGGGAGTTTTGTGCCATCTGGGCATTCCATGGCCTCCGAAACTGTGATAGGCAGTGAGGAGGGAAATCAAAAATGTACACCCTTAGAAAGCCTGAAGGCGGCGATTGGTTTTTGGGGTCCTGTATGCAGCTAGGCTCCCAAAAAGTCTCACACATGTGGTATCCCCGTACTCAGGAGAAGTAACAGAATGTATTTTGGGGTGTAATTCCACATATGCCCATGGCATGTTTGAGCAATATATCATTTAGTGACAACTTTGTGCAAAAAAAATTACATTTGTCTTTTCCCCGCAACTTGTGTCAAAATATAAAATTTTCCATGGACTCCACATGCCACTCAGCAAATAGCTTGGGGTGAAAAAAAATAATATATTAATGGGGGCACTCAAAAAATGTATAATAAAATAATGAATTGATTACTAATATAAACACCAGCCTGCCCACACCATCTGAATTGCTAAAAAATAGTGTGTGAACCTATAAGAAAAAATTAGAACAGATAAATTAGTTTTAAATGATAAAGTGCACTAGTAAAATGTAAACCACGGGTATTGTTGTGAAACAAATATGAACACCACTGTGTAAACCCGATTAATATATTGACTCTAAACCCAACTGAATGGGACCAGAACCATAAAGTGATGCTGCTTGCAATGCAATTGCCAAACCAAAACAGAACTGAACCAGTCCTAATAAAGTCCTTGAAAATAAATTTGTGCAAGAACACGATAGTGACAATCTTGATAGTGGTTTTCTTGAAAAACATCCATTGAAGGAACCAATCCAAAACTTAAAGTGACTTACTACATTCACCTTCATCACAGTTGCAAACAATAATCGACACCCAAAAGTGCTCAAGGTAAGGATGGCAGCTTACCAGAGCACATTGACCCTTTTAATTAAAAAAGAGGTCTAATGTGCTTGTTGTTATAATGGATGATGACAGATAGAGGGATTTGATGCAGACAAGATCAGAGCTTCTTACACACTGGCAGGCTCAAATCAGGATATGCAAATAACAAGATAGAGCGAACATAGTGTAATCCCATTTTAATCGGAGCTCCACCCTAAAGTGGAACTCCTGCTGATCGGAACCCTCCCCCCTCCGGTGTCACATTTGACACCTTTCAGGGGAGGGGGGTGCAGATACCTGTCTAAAGACAGGTATTTGCATCCACTTCTGGCCACAGTCTGCGGGCAGGACGTCACCATCCGTCCCCCCGCCCCGTTGTGTTCTGGGAACACTCGGCTCCCAGAGCACAGTGGGAGCCAGTCAGCAGGCGCAGTGCAACTCGCGCATGCGTGGTAGGGAACCGGGCAGTGAAGCCGGAGCGCTTCACTTCCTGGTTCCCTCACCGAGGATGGCGGGGGGGCAGCAGAGTGACGAGCGATCGCTCGTCCTCTGCTGCGGACTGCCCTTTACTCCAGGACAGGTAAGTGTGCCGATATTAAAAGTCAGCAGCTGCAGTATTTGTAGCTGCTGACTTTTAATATTATTTTTTTCAGCGGACATCCGCTTTAATAAAAAAGTTTAAAATACAAATAACATGCCAAGTGGCCGCTTACATTTGTAGGTGCCTCGAACCCGGCACTGAGGCTGGATAGCAGTTACTATGGCTGAGTACACAAAGTCCCGTTATGGAGATGCCTGGCATGCATTCCACCTGTGACGGCGGTGAACCAGGGGGACCGTAAGTGACGTAATCATGTGACCTAGTTGTGCCTCGACAGCTGTTTCGTTGTGCACGTCATCAGGAAGCGTGCTTGGGTCACGATAATGCTTCCATTATAAAGGCTTGTCAATTAAATATCTTATGGGCGGAGTAGGGAATTGGATCATCCAGCCTCTGACCCGGGTCCTCCCATCCCATACAAATAGCATGGAAACTGACTAATTAGACACATATTCCTCTATGCTAAAATAAACTACCTGTAAATCGATATCGCATGCAAATAGCTATTTACTCCAGAATATTATGCAGATGACAACATATTTTTTTTCTAATTTTTTTTTTAATGATACCAATCCTATAAACGAAAATATATAGTTACATTAGAGTTAAAAATTACCATTAAAAATATAATTATAAAAATAAATATACATTTTGTGAAAATAAGACACAAAAGAAAGAGGGAGGGACTAATAATTAAATGATGCAAATGCTTCAGACACCCCAATATTGGTGGACCTGAATACAACATTACTCATTAGTTAAAAAACAATTGAGGTCGACTTGCAGCAGAAGAGAAAAACCTTCAATGATGTTCGTAGACGGCTCCGTGATAAGAACATAAAATACAGCATGCTTTACCCCAGCCGCTTGCGGGTCCAGCACAATGGAGCAATCCGGTTTTTCGACAACCCAGCTGATGCAGATAACTGGTTGATCACCTTGAGCTGAAGGACTCTTCCCATAAAGTCACCTGATGCACGGATTTCCCACATCCTTGCCTGCTGTATTCTACTAAAATTTCCTGAACACACCGGAGCCACCTCAAAGGTATCCCAACACGTGATTCACACCTGAACTCCATGGCTTGTTGTTTTCTAAGAATTGGAAGACCCTGTGCTCTCTATCTATTTGGAGAACCTACTGCCGGTCCCTCCTACTGGGATGGGATACATGTCCCCTCAATCTCACCTACTGTTATCTATCTGAGAACTTCCACGATAGGTGGAAAACTGCCTTGTTCTGTTGCTAGTAAACGCTTAAGGGTTTACTGTTTTTAGTTCTGGGTACAGGCCCGATCTGTTCACTCCCACGTTTCAGGGATGCCTTCAGATGAGGGCAGGACTGACACCTCGGTGTCCTCATGGGTATTGTTTATTAGTTATGTACGTTTCTATGTTTGTTTGTTTGGTCTTACATTGGTCATGATTCCGCCTGGTACAGGCTCCCTGGGTCCTTGCTGCTCCTGAGATGTGCACCTATGCCCGATACGTTCCTCCTCCCTTCCCCCCCGTATCCCACTACACAATGACAGTGTGTGACACCCCCGCCTTCAGTGTACTGTCCTGGAACGTTCAGGGGCTAAATTCAAGAGGGCGGTACTCAAGTACCTGAAATTACACTCCCCACATATTGTAATTCTGCAGGAAACGCATCTCATGGGCAGCAAGCTACTGGCACTGAAAAGGCCATGGATCCAGCGAGCCTTCCACGCTTCCTACTCTACATATGCCAGGGGGGTCACAATCCTGATCCGTAAATCTTTTCCATGTGTGATGGAACAGGTTCACACGGATCCCCTGGGCAAATATGTGATAATAGTGTACACTGTATGGGGTGTTCGGTATATTGTGGTGGGAGTATACATCCCCCCTCCCTTCTCCCCCTCCACCCTATACGCCATTCTGGAGAAGATCACCCCATACTGCCCTGCCAGACTGTTACTCATGGGTGATTTTAATGCCATTATGGCCCCTGACCTGGACAGGCCTACCCCTCCCAAACAGTTCTCTACTGATTTGCGCTTATGGGCAGAGACACTAGGTGTAACAGAGGTGTGGAGATGGGAAAAATCCCACAACCAGAGCCTACTCCTGTTTCTCCACCACACATACAAGACTTCCTCTCGCATAGACCTCGCCTTTGCCAACGCAACCATGCTGACTGATGTACTGGTCGCCTCCTATTTGCCCAGCGGGCTCTCAGACCACTCTCCCCTTCTCCTTAGCATTCGCTCCCCGTCCTCCCACACTGCGCCCCCTTGGCACTTGGGGACTCACTGGCTCTCCCATGCTGACCTGACGGATTCCATCCCGCCACGCTTAGCGGAGTACTGGGACCTTAACGTGGGGTCCTCCTCCACAGCGGTGACCTGGGATGCCTTTAAGGCCTTTACTAGAGGGCAATACATCTCCTCTATTGCTGGGATCCGTAGAGAACAGGCTGCTGCCATGACTGCCCTATAAGCTGCTGTACAGTCCCAATCAGACATCTATGCCGCTGATCCGACCGGCTCGCACTTTGACTCCTTGAATGCTGCGAAAAGCGACCTGCACCTTCACCTCACCGAGGTTACCAGACTTGACTTTTACCGAAATAAGCAAAGGTTCTTCGAACAGGGAGATCGTAATGGTCGCCTATTGGCGATGCTGGCGCAGCACGACAGGCCCCTGACAGTGGTTCCCAGCGTGGAGTCGCCTCTGGGGGGATCGGTCTCCTCTTTGCCTGATGTACTGGAGGCCTTTTGCCAGTACTACAGCTCTCTCTACTCCTCAGTGCTGCCTCCAGACTTCCAGTCCCTGGACCTTGCACCCTGGCTGGATCCCTTGACACTTGGCTGGCTTTCGGATCAGGAGCGGGAATCCTTGGTGAGGCTGATTAAACTAGCTCCACGCTTTTGTACTGCCTGTGAAAACCAGAAAACAAAAGCCAGCTCCCCTGTAAAGGGGGATTTCTTCTTAGAGGTCAAAAGCGGGCCGGCCGGTAATTGAGGCCGTGGCTTTGCGTCCTTCACAGAAGGAAGCTGAGGCCTGCAGAAGGAATCTAGGAGTGGCCATCTTGTGGTGGCCGTTGGCATTACAGATTACATTACATTACAAGTAGCAAAAAACAGCAGTTCTAATGTGTTTTTTCACTGCTATCTCCTCCCCTCTAATTAGAACCCCCAAACATTATATATATTTTTTATTCTAACACCCTAGAGAATAAAATGACAGTCGTTGCAATACTTTTTGTCACACCGTATTTGCGCAGCGGTTTTACAAGCGCACTTTTTTGTGGAAAAAATACACTTTTTAAAAAATAAGACAACAGTAAAGTTAGCCCAATTTTTTTTTATATTGTGAAAGATAATCTTATGCCGAGTAAATTGATACCCAACATGTCACACCTCAAATTGCGTCTGCTCGTGGAATGGCGACAAACTTTTACCCTTTAAAATCTCCATAGGCGACGTTTAAAAACATTTTACAGGTTGCATGTTTTGAGTTACAGAGGAGATCTATGGCTAGAATTATTGCTCTCGCTCTTCTAATCGCGGCGATACCTCACATGTGTGGTTTGAAAACCGTTTACATTTGCGGGCGCTACTCACGTATGCGTTCGCTTCTGCGTGAGAGCTTGGTAGGATGGGGTGTGTTTATTGGCCCCTAACTTTTTTAGCTGGCTCCTAGATTCCAAGCAAATTTGTCAAACCCTGCTGTACACTTACTGTTGATGTAATATTAAAATGATGTCTCCAGTCTAAATGTAATCAGTAAACATGGATACAGACCTGAAAGGAACAGAGGGCGTAACGTTAATAGCATTTTGACTGAAGGGCTATGCAGATAACAATGCTTGATTTTAATATAGTATTCATTTCCAGTTCTTCGTTGAGCCCTTCTGGAGTAAGCACGTTCAGTGCATAGATTCAATATGTTTCTCTATGGCAAAAGCGCTGGAACCTTTCTGCCATGGACAAACCACCAGGTACTACTCAATCACCCACACTTTTAGATCATCTGTAGATTTTGCGTGGTACTCTGTGAAATGTCGAGTCACATTGTGTTTATCTCTGCCATCCTCAATGAAGTGGCAATTCTCTCCGAACCGCTTCCGGAGGGCGCAAGGACAAGTTAAACAGTAAACTACATATTCCGAGGAACATGTGTGAAAACCCTTTGATGTTATACATTATGTATTACCAGTTTACCTAGCAACAGTGCTACATACCCGTAATTGAGAGGAGTGTTAAGTTAGGGAGTGGAGCTGATTTAGATCTAAGCTTGCTAGGTGCTACACTACCTTTAATGTTGGATGCTTTCCTGTATGCAAATTTCGGTTTGTTCTGTATATGTTCATTAGGATGAGGATCTTGTAGCGGTATGGACCAGTGTTTGCGGGGTTATATGCTCCATCTGTCTATGGCGGTTGTGGAATTGTGTGGTAAATGTTATTTTGTGTAGCTCACTCTTGGATGGTGACAAAGTAGAGCTGGTAGTGGCAGCCATATAGCTTGTATAGGCCTCGTCGTCTAGGGAAGGTCGAAATTCTTTTTCAATAGATTTTAGTTTGAGAGATTCTTCTTGTATCTTATAATCGCTCTCCTTTGTGCACATTCAGCACAGTGACAGGGAAAACTATTTTAGGAGAACTTCATACATTGATGTCTTCCAATCCGTGTTCAGCATTGCTTTTACCGGTGATGTGATTACTTTTCACATTTATCTCTCCTCCCTACCCAACAAAGTATGTGTGTGTGTGTGTGTGTGTATATATATATATATACATATACATATATATATATATATATATATATATAGTGTAAATAAAAATTGTCTTCTATGGCGGCTTTGAAGAACAACTAAAGCGACATGGGATATATCATTTTTGAAGATAAGGAAAAGCAAGGTGTAAACAGGACTGTAAGCTAACCATTTTATTTAGTGACAGGAGCTTTGTCTAGCATTCAGAGAGCTTTAATAAAGCGTGTAGGAAGCCTTGTTTTGAAGCAAGTGTAAACTAGCCCTTATGCCGCGTACACACAACCGTTTTTCGGGTTCTAAAAAATTACGTTTTAAGGGTCTAGAAAAAACGAAGTTTTTTTTTAACCCGATCATTAACACATTGCCTACACACGATCGTGAAAAAAAAAATGCTCTAGCAAAGCGCGGTGATGTACAACACGTACAACTGCACTATAAAGGGGAAGTTCCATTTGGATGACGCCACCCTTTGGGCTGCTTTAGCTGATTTTGTGTTAGTAAAAGACGATTTACGCTTACTCCATTATGAACGGTAGTTTTACCAGAACGAGCGCTCCCGTCTCATAACTTGCTCTGAGCATGCACGGATTTTTCACGTCGTTAAAGCCCACACACGACCATTTTTTACAAACTTAAAAAAAACGACTACGTTAAAAATGTCGTAAAAAAATAGAGCATGTTCGAAAAAAAATTGCCCATTTTTTTGAACCCGAAAAATGCTCTGAAGCCCACACACAATTGTTTTTAATGTCATTAAAAAAAACTTAATTTTTTAGAACAGTGGTGGAAGGCATACATAGTCCTACATTAAACGGTGTCCTGACGTCTCCGGGGCGTTCTAGGAGTATCCAAAGGGAAAGGGATGAAAGGCACACCGATTAGGAGCCGTGTAGAGCTGACTGCGCAGGCGCCGTATAGAGCCGACTCACGGTTCGGCTACTTTCGGAAAGTCGTGACGCGTCTTATCCGCCGGGGGGAGTTTTTCTCAGGCACGTCAATCATATGGGCGAAGTCCCAGATGACATTGCGGCACTGCACAGGAACGCCCACTCCCGCGGGAGCGAGTACCCGTAAGCCGGGAGGAAAATACCGATAATACCGTATGTACACCCCAAAAAAAATAAAACGTCATGCTGTACATGTTTGAGGTATACTGAATGTAATGTTATATACTTGTTTTTTGGGTGAACCTCCGCTTTAAGTACCACCAGCTCTATTTGTGGGAACAAAATGATTTTTTTTTTTGTTTGGGTACAGTGTAGCATGACTGTGCAATTGTCATTTAAACAGCAACGCTGAAAGCTGAAAATTGACTTGGGCAGGAAGGGTGCCTGGTATTGAAGTGGTTAAAGGAGCCAACGTACAGCTACCACGGCCCGCAGGATCGTGCAGACCTGCCGCAGTATATTGACGGCAGCAGGTCGGCAAGTGGTTAAGCTGACAGACAAGCATTACTGCAGAACCATGACATGGTTTATGGAAAATTGCTCTATTTTTGCCAATTATTTCACCTACTCTCCAACTTTATGACTTATTGCTTTATTACTCTACATTGTGCTTTACCCAAACAACTTGTAAAGTCTAATTTTACATTGTAATTTTTATTTATCTTAGTTTTTGCGGCACGAAATGTTGGCAGATACCAAAGTAGCAAAACCGAAAACTCTCCAGATAGCAACCCGTTACTAAAATACCTTACAATGAAAATAAAGGCAACAGGTCCTATTACTGTTGCAGAATATATGAGGGAAGTTTTAACAAATCCATTCAAGGTAAGAGTCGGGACTAGTCTTAAGAGCAAATTATAAATTGTTATGATTGGTACAGGGGTCTATGTTTAGATTTTTTTATGAATGTGACTAACATTCTCACAGCCCCAATGAAACTTGCCATATTTTGTGTAATGTACCGTATATTTCGCTCCATAAGACGCACCTGACCATAAGACGCACCTAGGTTTTAGAGGAGGAAAACAAGAAAAAAAATATTCTGAACCAAATGGTGTAATAAAATATTTTCCAAGAGCCCATGAAACGCAGACTGACCATTGCCATGAAACGCAGACTGACTATTGCCATGAAACGCAGACTGACCATTTACCCCCTGTCCATAACTCACATCTGCACACCCACCCATGCACAACCCACCTCTGCACCCCCCCACCCTTCTCCAACTCACATCTGCACCCCCTGTCTACAACTCACCTCTGCGCCCTCTTTCTGCAACTCACCTCTTCACCCCATGTCTCTTGCTCACTTCTACACCCCCATCCTTCTGCAATTCACCTATGCATGCCTTCCCCTTCAATGACCACAGCTCACTTCATCACACTTTCCCCCTTTTACAGCTCACTTCTGCACCCCTAGCCACAACTCACTTTTGCACTTTTTTTTACAACTTATCTCTGCAACCCCCTAACAGCTAAGCTTTGCATCTCTTTATCTCAGCTCCCTCTGTATCTCCTCAGCTTTGCATAAGCCCCCAACAACCAACCCCCTTCTTTCTGGCTTTACCCACGTGTACAGCACTTGTGGCTGCAACGCTTTTCACTTGCCAGTGGCAGGCATGGGGTCGTCAGGCATCGCCATCCGGACATCCGAACTGTCTCTCTGTTGCAGCACACCTACGCTGAGACTAGATGCCACGGAGGAAGGTAGGCGGAGCCTCCGTGAGTTGCTTGGAGTGCAGCCAATCACTGGCCGCTTATGGGCGCTAGTCCCCGCCCTCCCTCCCCGGCCAAGTCAAGCTGTTTCATCACTACAGACCTGCCTGGGGGTCTGTAGCTGGCCAGGGACAGTTTGTTTGTCGGCGGGAGCCGAGACTCGGCAGAAGGGGGATTCTTTTGTGCGGAGATGCAAAGTGCACTCGGCGGAGGGGCGGTTCCTTTCGTATATTCACACTATAAGACGCAGAGACAATTTCCCCTATATTTCTGGGGGGAAAAAGTGTGTCTTATAGTGCGGAAAATACGGTAGTTATCTCCAATGATCTTCTCTAGAGCCATTTTCTGGCCATAATGATTTTTTTCTGATTTGAGGAATTTAAAAAAATACACATTATGGCCCCTAGATGGCGCTTAAGGTAATACAAGATAATTACAGTGCACAAAATATGAATGCTTCGTACCACAGCTTTTTCTATGCATAAACCCTATAGTGTTTTTATTGTTCATTGCATGGTTACACGGTTATAATAATATAAATATTCTTCTTATGGTTATTACATTATTTATGTAATGTAAAGGAAATATATTTTTTTATGATTATATATGAACCCACAGCTCATTTTAACGACATCAGTATTCTCCTTTTTGATTTTTTTTCTTTTCTGCCATGGTTTGTATATTTTTAACTCCTCTCTACTGTAGATTATTTCATGTCATTCAAACTTTAAAAACTGCTTTTTCAAAAGAGCTTCTTGATGATCAGGTATGTGCATGATTGTCTGCATTCATCTTTGTTATTATCAAAATGCACATGCAAAGTGGGTCAGCACTTAGGTGCATGTCAAACCAGCATATTGATGTCTTCTAGTGAATGTTAAGATGCACAGTGTTGCTTAAAGTGGTTCTACACCTGAACTATTTTTTACTTTTTTGCATTCCCTGAAATTTTATTGCACTAAGGTAAAAAATGTCTCTTACCTGTTTTAGACTCACTCGCCCCTAAACACTTACCTGAGTCCTCTGTCGATCCAGCACTGTGCCTGGCTGCAGCTCCTTTCTCTTTTCTTCCTGCTCTCCAAGGCAAACCCTGTAAAGAGGGAGTGGGAAGCATGGCTAAGCCACGTTGTGTGTGTCTAGGGACACATACAGCCCAGCTTGGGAGCCCGTCCGCATGTGTGCCCCCATAGCACACACCAGTGGGGAACCACCAAAGAAGAGGTAAGGGAATGTTCTATGCATTATCGATGTAGGCAAGTATAACATCTTTTTTATTTTAATAAAAAAAGTTGTATTTTCTACCACTTTAACCTATTAAGCATATTTATAAAGCAGTAAATGTGAAAGTTACTGCATACGGGCAGCAAACTCTCTAAAAACCTTTGTTCTAAAGGGTAGATCCCTGTTTTAGGAGAGGTATAGAAGTGCAAGGACTCTGGAATGTAATTCTAGGACCCTGGAAATGTGTCTGTTTTATACTCTTTAATGATGTCACCTTGCTATCCTATTATTTCTGCATGAGATGTAATAAAATTCCCTATTATACTGACAAAGGAGATGTTAATTCTTCAATTACGTAATGTTTTAAATATAAAAATAGTGAATAAATAATCGTTATATAAATCAATTACAGAGTTTGTATAATGTAAAATTCTAAAACCAGATTACATGCAGATAATAAATATATATATTATAATAAAGATTATATATATATATATATATATATATATATATATATATATATATATATATATATATATAATTTAGCTACATAGTTGGTAAGGTTAAAAAAAGACCATCAAGTCCAACCTATGTGTGTGATTATATGTCAGTATTACCTTGTATATCCCTGTATGTTGTGGTCGTTCAGGTGCTTATCTAATAGTTTTTTTAAACTATCGATGCTCCCCGCTGATGCCACCTGTGAAAGGGAATTCCACATCCTTGCCGCTCTTATGCCGCGTACACACGATCGGTTCAACCGATGAGAATGGTCTGATGGACTGTTTTCATCGGTCAAAAACTTGCTTTAAATTTAACCGATGGATTCCTAACCGATAGGTCAAAACCGATCGCATGCTCAGACTAAATTAGGGGACGGAGCGCTCGTTCTGGTAAAACTCACGTTCGTTTTGGAGATGGCACATTCTACATTTTTAAAATTAGTGCCTCGTTTATTGCAGCGCATTTATTTCTTCGTTCTATTGCTAGAATAAATATGTTGTTTTGCTGATGGTATTTAGACAGAGTTCTCCCATACTGACTTATTTTATTTGTTGCTTGTGATCTCATGAATATTTATTTTTTTGTTTAAAAAAGCCAAATCTCCAAAATAATTTTTTGTAATCCACATTTTTTTTTTAAATTTCATGTTTTTATCACAACAATGTTTTTTTTTGGAGAATTTTTTGTTTTTGTTTTTTTGTTATCAAGTTATCACAACATTCCCCCCCCCCCCCTCAAGGAGGTTGTGTCCTTTGTTAATTACACATTGTATTTCGGAAATGTTTGATGGCTATTTACCAGAAAAACACACTAGACAAGTATTTAACTTAAATTAAATCTCCATTTATTCTGGATAAAAAAAAATCAACATGAAGGGCAACAATTGACCAATCAGCCAAATATATGCAGACTTTGGACACCAAAGGCACATTCCACCATGATAAACAACAAAATCAATAACATCAAGAGTCCCTCTAATTTGGGTCACAATGTGCTCCCCAAATCCCAGATATCAGAAGCAGCAGCAGATGTCATACATGACCCCAAGCTGTGGTACTACAACAACCTCAGTTTTCTGGCAAATCATCTTGAAGCCAGGGAATCACTTTCTGGTCTTCCTTGCAGCGTTCCTTCCACAGCTCCCTCCACGGCCCCTTGCAGGTGGTGAGAATGTGGCAGCAGGAGGAGGAGACTGGGCCAGGTCACTGAATTGTGTGGTCTCAGTCAGCAGGCCCCTTCTTCCCCTCTGTATCACAGATGCTATCAGATCCTGGGCCTGGCCCCTTTGTCGCTGCTCAATTGCTTGCAGCTTGTTTGCAATGTATGAGCTGTAGCCCTCAACAGGGTTAAGGGGGGCCCTCATGATTTCAGCTGCCTCCCTAATAATGCGCAGAGACTCCTCCTCCAGCTGGGACATGCATTTTTGTTGTGCGCATCTGGAGGGGTAGGCACATGTAATACAGTGCTGCACAAGTTGTGCACAGAATAAAAACGCTAAAATAAATAAATACATTTTTACCTGAAATTTTCAAAAACGCACAAGTTGTGCACAGGATAAAACCCCAAGCAAAAAAAACATTTGTGTGGCTTCTTTTTTCGATTCTCAAAACCAGTTTGTACATTTAAAAAGTGAGTGATTACTGTGACAATTGTGGTTATTTACTAAAACAGAGAAATACATTTGGCACTACAAGTGCACTAGTTGTAGAACCAGGGAGACAGATAACAGAAACCCAAGCAAGAATGACAAAACTGTAATTTCAAATATCCAATTATTATTATTATTTTTATTTATTTTTTAATTAAAAAGAAATGTGGTCTGGCATAGCAATGGACCCCCTACCTGCGAAGTATTCAACATATTTGTCACGTGCATCATGAGCAGTTCGGGGGGCCAAGCCAGTACAGCCACTGTCCAGGCCAATTAGGTTAGATGCTGGTTGTCCGGCCTCAGGCCCAATGTTCGTAAGATATGTGTCGGAATGCCTGCGCAAAAAGTTGTGCAGAATGCAACAGGCAAACACCACAGTGTTCATTTTATATTTTGCTGTCTGGAACAGGCGGAACCAGCTGGCCATTATCCCAAAGGCATTCTCGACAACCCTTCGGGCTCTGGCCAGCCGGTAATTAAAAACCCTCCTCTCCGGGGTGAGGGTTCTCTGGGGAAACGGCCTCATCAGGTGTGGACCCAACTCGAAAGCTTCATCCGTGACAAACATGAAAGGGACTCCCTCCACATTCTCTTCATCCTGTGGCAGTGCCAGGCCACCAGTCTGGAGACGTTGGGCGAACTCCGTGTGCGCGAACACTCCGCCGTCAGACATCTGGCCGTTCTTCCCTATGTCCGCATACAAAAACTCATACTGTACCCACACTACCGCCATCAACACAATACTATTAAAACCTTTATAGTTGTAATAGTACGACCCCGAACGGGGTGGCGGCACTATGCGGACGTGTTTCTTGTCTATTGCCATTGAGAAGCCACAGTCTGCCATTCCTGTGGCGTGGAAGGAAACTGGAGTCAAACAAAAAAAAGAAATTATTACTTTGGCACATAAACATTGCAATCACAATACAAAATACATCCTTGTCCAACATCAGTATAACATTTATTATTGGAGTGAGTATTTTCACGCCAAAAATAAAATAGGCCCACTTATCAGACTCCTCACCCCTCTGATGGGCCATTAAACATTTTAAGGGTAGGGGGGGGGTTCTAGCTCAGTTTAGGCCCAGAAAAAAATAACCTCTAGAACTCTGCCTAAATTGAATGAGAAAAAATACATTGGGACACATTTTAAGGGGGGGGGGGGCAGAACTTCAATGGAGCAGAAAAAAATCTGGTTGGAAACTAGGAGACTAGGCTAGGTGTGTTTGGGCCTAGGATAGCATGCTGGACAGGTTAGTGAAGGGAAAGATGCATGTAGGCCACAAAAGTACCATTTAAAGCTTACAACATGCATGGGGACAAAGGGGACATTCACAGCATATTATAATCAGGGTAATTAGGGAATAATGAAAGAAATACAAGACATTAGCATACATTAAAGACATAGATTGTGATGTGAAAGGAGAAAAATTACCTTAATATAGTCCTCCTGCATCACTTGGATGATGGCAGAACACGTCTCCGGTATGATGATCCCCAGCGCCTGGGGGGAGATGCCTGTCGAGAACTTGAGGTCCTGCAGGCTCCTCCCAGTCGCCAGGTACCTCAACGTGGCAATAAGCCTCTGCTCAAAAATGATGGCTTGGCGCATCACAGTGTCCTGCCTCGTTATAAAGGGGGACAGAAGATCAAAAAGACGGTGGAAAACGGGGTCCGTCATACGGAGAAAGTTCCTGAAGTCCTCAGGATTATTCTCCTGGATTTCCCTAAGCAGAGGCATATGAGAGAATTGGTCACGCTGGCGCAACCAATTCTTGGCCCATGAACTCCTCCTCGCCCTGTTCACGGCCACAGATCTAGCAACAATATGAACTGCAGAAGACTGCCCATACGCAGCACGAACTAAAGCATGAGAACGCGCCTCCAACATGGCTTCAAACCGGTCGGCTGGTCATAATGCACTTAAAACAGAAAGCAACCAAGTACAGCAAGACCTGTAATGAACGCACTGAAAAACAAATATGAGCGGACAGGAACGCACTGAAAAACAGATACGACCTGACTGCAAGCACTGAATGACAAATACGAACCCACAAGAACAAACTGAACCCGAGAAAACGATCTGCAAAGCACGGAGACTGAAAAGCGGGAATCGGCTCTAACCAAACTTTTACTAACACGCAGTAACACGGAATTAGCAAAAGCAGCCCCAAGGGTGGCGCCATTGGATTTGACCTTCCCCTTTATAGTGCCGGCGTACGTGGTTTACGTGTCCACCTTCTGACCCGATCGGTTATTTAACCGATGGTGTGTAGGCGCGACGGACCATCAGTCAACTTCATCAGTTAACCGATGAAAACGGTCCATCGGTCCATTGTCATCGGATGGACTGATCGTGTGTACGTGGCATAACAGTAAAGAACCATCTACGTAGTTTAACCACTTAAGCCCCGGACCTTTAGGCAGCTAAATGCCCAGGCCAGGTTTTGCGATTCGGCACTGCGTCGCTTTAACAGACAATTGCGCGGTCGTGCAACTTGGCTCCCAAACAAAATTGGCGTCCTTTTTTCCCCACAAATAGAGCTTTCTTTTGGTGGTATTTGATCACCTCTGCGTTTTTTTTTTTTGCGCTATAAACAAAAATAGAGCAAAAATTTTGAAAAAAATGCTATATGTTTTACTTTTTGCTGTAATAAATATCCCCCAAAAACATATATAAAAAACATTTTTTCCTCAGTTTAGGCCGATACGTATTCTTCTACCTATTTTTGGTAAAAAAAATCGCAAGAAGCGTTTATCGATTGGTTTGCGCAAAATTTATAGCGTTTACAAAATAGGGGATATTTTTATTGCATTTTTATTAATTATTTTTTTTTTACTACTAATGGCGGCGATCATTATGGCGGACACTTCGGACAATTTTGACACATTTTTGGGACCATTGTCATTTTCACAGCAAAAAATGCATTTAAATTGCATTCTTTATTGTGCAAATGACAGTTGCAGTTTGGGAATTAACCACAGGGGGGGTGCTGAACGTGTTAGGCTTCACCTAGTGTGTGTTTACAACAGTAGGGGGGTGTGGCTGTAGGACTGATGTCATCGATTGTGTCTCCCCTATAAAGGGGATGACACGATCGATGCGCCGCCACAGTGAAGCACAGGGAAGCCGTGTTTACATACGGCTCTCCCCGTTCTTTAGCTCCGGGGAGCGATCGCGACGGAGCGGCTATAAACGAATAGCCGCGCCATCGTCCCGGATCGCTCCCCGATCGGACCCCCCACCCGCTAGAAGGCAAGGACGTATATATACGTCCTTCTGTCTGTCCGTGCCATTTTGCGGACGTAAATAGTCGTGCGGCGGGCGTTAAGTGGTTATGGTTAAACCTATTTTCTTCTCATTTTAATGAGTGTCTTGTTAAACTCCCTTCTGCAAAAAAGTTTTATCCCTATTGTGGGGTCACCAGTATGTAATTTGTAAATTGAAATCATATCCCCTTTCAAGCGTCTCTTCTCCAGAGAGAATAAATTCAGTGCTCGCAACCTTTCCTCATAACTAATATCCTCCAGTCCCTTTATTAGCTTTGTTGCCCTTCTTTGTACTCGCTTTATTTCCCGTACATCCTTCCTGAGGACTGGTGCCCAGAACTGGATAGCATACTTCAGGTGCGGCCAGGCCAGAGTCTTGTAGAGTGGGAGAATTATCGTTTTATCTCTGGAGTTGATCCCCTAGTGGTGTGATTTATTTATAAGCTAAAGATTTGTGGATAGACATAGAGAAGAATGCTGATTAATTCATTATATATGGATAGAATTACAATTTCCAAGAACACAGTCAGAATTAGATAAATCCAAAACCTTGCTCCATTCTTTGTAAAGATTGACTATGCATCCACTGTACTTTCACTCTAAAAAGTTTCTTCTTCTTCACATCTCATTTACTAGTTTGAACATTTACAGTATTTAGGCCAGCCCAGTACTGGCAGTAGAAACTGATCCATGTGGCAATGGGATGTACAAAGGAAAGCAAGCCCCTTTCCACATTGGAGCACCATAAGTTGTGAAGGCTGAGGAAGGAAAAAATCTTTTTTTGGATGCTATTTTTATATCTTTGTTTAACTACTTGAAGCCCAGCCAATTCTGACACTTCGATCCTACATGTAAAAATCAAATGTATTTTTTTTTTGCTAGAAAATTACATAGAACCCCCAAACACTATATTAGCCAGATTCAGAAAGACTTACCACGGCGTATCAGTAGATACGTCGTCGTAAGTCCGAATCCGCACCGTCGTATCTTTAAGTGTATTCTCAAAATGAGATACGCTTCTCAGTTGCTAAGATACGACCGGCGTAAGTCTCCTACGCCGTCGTATCTTAGCTGCCTATTTACGCTGGCCGCTAGGGGCGTGTACATTGATTTACGCCTAGAATATGTAAATGAGCAAGATACGCCTATTCACGAACGTACTTGCGCCCGATACGCTGTTTACGTAAGGCGTTTTTCCGGCGTAAAGATAAACCACCCAAAAGATGGGGCAGCCCATGCAAGGTATGGACGTCGGAACAGCCGTCGTATTTTACGTTGTTTGCGTAAGCGTACATGAATGGGGCTGGGCGTAGGTTACGTTCACGTCGAAAGCAATGAGTATTTACGACGTGATTCTGAGCATGCGCCGTACGATCGTCGCTTCATTTACATGGGGTCACGATTCATTACCATACAACACGCCCCCTACCTGCCTATTTTGAATTAGGCGGGGTTACGCCAGGCCATTTGCGATACGCCGACGTAACTTAGGAGGCAAGTGCTTTGTGAATACAGTACTTGCCTCCCTATGTTACGTCGGCGTAGTGCAAATGGGATGCGCTACGCCGACCTAAAGAAGCGCCGCTCTACCTAAATCCGGCTATAAATGATTTAATAGCAGAGACCCTTGAGAATACAATGGCAGTCATTGCAACTTTTTATCTCGCATTGTATTTGCGCAGCAATTTTTCAAACGCGTTTTTTCGGGGGAAAAAACAGTAAAGTTAGCCCAATTTTTTAGCATAATGTGAAAAACTAAGTTACGCAAGTAAATGGATACTTAACATGTCACGCTTCAAAATTGCACATGCTCGTGGAATGGTGCCAAACTTCAGTACTTAAAAATCCCCATAGGCAACGTTTTAATTTTATTTTTTACTGGTTACATGTTTTGAGTTACAGAGGAGGTCTAGGGCTAGAATTATTGCTCTCGCTCTAACGTTTGCCGCGACACCTCACTTGTGGTTTAAACACCATTTTCATATGTGGGCGGGACTTACATATGCATTCGCTTCTGCGTGCAAGCACATGGGTACAGGGGCACTTTAAAAATGTAATTTTTTTTTATTGTTAATTTTACTTATTTTTTTATTTTGACACTTTTAAAAAAAAATAAAACATTTGATCACTTTTATTACTATTCCAGGGAATGTAAACATCCCTTGTAATAGGAATATGGCATGACAGGACCTCTTTACAGTGAGATATGGGGTCAAAAAGACCCCACATCTCACCACTAGGCTGGGAAAAAAAAGATCAGCGCATCACAGCCGAATTGGCCCCATTTTTTGAACGCAGACGCCGGGCGTAACGTCATAACATCGCGCCCGGCCTCTGACGATCATAGAGACTCCGGTGGAAATCTCTATGATCACAACCCGGCTCCAGCGGATCCTGTCTCCGATTCACCGATCGAAGCTATGAGTCGGGAGAAGCACCGGAGGGCGGCACGTCCCCTTTTGCCACCCGTAAGAACGATCAAGCGGCGGAACAGCCGCTATGATCATTCTTATGGTGAAGGAAATCGCCGTCTGAAACCGGTAATATCTGAATGATGCCTGTAGCTGCAGGCATCATTCAGATATACCACCACAAAGCCCAGGACGTCATATGACTTACTCTGGGCGCCAAGTGGTTAAGGGCAATAGTGGCTGCCTGCCCTGAAAAAGTTGAGTATGCTTTGAAATGCATTGATAATTGAAACAGTCTATAATTATTTGCAATGATTATTATATTTTTGATATAAAATGAAATGCATGATTGTAATGCTGATGTGGTAAATAGGATCGCAGTAGCTATAATGCCTTTTATGCTGCCAGATATATGCCAATTCACTGTTGCTTTTAAATGGATTTAAAAATACACCAATTTTTGTATTTTTATATATAAGAAAAGATAGAAAATCTGACTTGTTGTTTTGTCTTAAAAGTCCCAGTGTTTTTGTTTTTTTTCTATTGACATTTGAAGTGGGACATAGATACTTTTTACTTAACACCCAATTACATTTATTGACCCATTCCCTTTGAATATATTTCTCACATTATTTAGAATATGGTTTGAAAATCAATGTATTGCAGAAATCTGTAACAACCAGTCACTGTTATTCAGACAACATAAACATTTGAAATGTCAAGTTGCTTCTTACAAGTTACAGTGGTTACAAATAAGCATTGTATCTCCCATATGTTTGACATCAAAGGCAATCTCAGACAGTTTAAGTAAGGTCTAAATAATTATACCTGTATATGCCTTACACATTAGATCATAATATGTGTATTTTCATATACAGTATATTGTATATATTTTTGTTGTAGCACTTATACCAAATTCTGTGTCTAACTCCAGATCTGTTTCTTCAGGGTTATTATATGCACCATGACATGCTGGGAGAACATGGAGATTTTGTTACATCCCCTGAAATAAGTCAAATCTTTGGAGAGGTATTTGTATGAACATACTTCTAATGTAATGTGATCTCTTGTAACCAGGGCTTTTTTTCTGGTTGAACTTGGGGGAACTCAGTTCCACCACCTTTGGCTCAGGCCCTTTGGTGCCTGCTCACCACAATCACTTGTAAACACAGAAGTCTGGTTTCTGTGTTTACAAGTGACAGCTCTGCACTCTGTGTGTAACCCCCTGAACTCTGCACTCTGTATGTAATGCAATTCTGGTATTTAATGCCCCTTTAAGACCCTTCTACTGTTTTTGAAATCTGAACGGGGCGTGGTTGAGTTCCTGCACCTATTTTCTGAGAAAAAAAGCTCTGCTTGTAACATCCAGTGAGTGCTAGCAGAAGATGGATGTATGTGATCATTTGCATCTTTACACTGCTCTGTCATGCACAAGCTTTGTGTTTTAGCAGAATAATCACACAATTATAGTGTATTCTTTACTTATTTCTGATGTACTTTTTTTAAGTACATGGTTTAAAGTGTATGTAAAACCTAACTATGAACTTATCTTATTTGCTCGCTTTGTTTCAGGTAAATATTTTTATTTTGTTATATCTACATTTTGTTAGGTGAAAAAAAAAACACCTGTGTCATCTAAAGGAGCCTAATCTGCCCTCCCAATTTTTTCTTTGGACCACAAAACACCTCCCTTTTAAGCTGTGGACATGCGGAGAAGGGGGGAGTTGTTCTATTGTTCAGCATAAGAGATTGAGACGGGGCCAAATATTTGCAATTTCAGTTAATAGAGGCACTGTGCTGTCAGCCAACAACAGGAATGATAAATGTTCGGGTGTTAAATGGTGTTTATTTTGGTCTTGCAGAGTCTTTATAGGCATTAAACTTGGGTAAATGTGAATGTTTTGGCACTATGTACTGGCCTTCTTTTTTTTCCCTCCAAGGTAAACTAAAACAAGGGCACAGTTAAAATGGAGGTTCACCCGAAAACTTAATTTTTAACATTAGATTGATACTCATTTTGTCAAGGGGAATCGGGTAGTTTTTTTAAAATCGAAGCAGTACTTACCGTTTTGGAGAGCGATCTTCTCCGGCGCTTCCGGGTATGGGCTGCGGGACTGGGCGTCAAATTGAAAGAAGTCCATCTAGTTCAACCAATAAAAAAAAAAAAATTGAAAACGTCCATATACACAATCTTATACCCACAGTTGATCCAGAGGAAGGCAAACACAAGAAAAAGAAAAATTCCGTTCTGATCACCCCGGAGGCAACCTAATAATTCCCGGATCAACTACCCCTGGTGTTACTACCTATAAATGTTAAAGCGTTTGTTAACCCAAAAAGTAAAAAAAATGAATTCTGCTCTTTTAAGCATGCTATATAACACAGTGCTTGTACTGTGTCATTTGGCCCCCTGTAACTTTTTTAAAAAAAATCTGCGAATACCTCATATCAGAGCCGAGATCGCGATCACATGACCGGCCAGCTCTCTCCTCCTCCCCTCCCAAGTGACCTCAGCAGGGGAATCTCGTTCCCTCCCGCTGCATCTGTCAGAGGAGGAAAGGAAAAAGGCGGCCGGTCATGTGATTTCAGATCTCGGCACTGAAATTAGGCATTTGCAGCATTTATTTTTATAAATCACACACAGAGGGGGACACTACAATAGGAGGCAGATGGTGTATACAGGTTAAAGTGGCTTAACCACTTCAGCCCCGGACCATATTGCTGCTCAATGACCGGGCCCCTTTTTGCGATTTGGCAATGCGTCGTTTTAACTGACAATTGCGCGGTCGTGCGACGTGGCTCCCAAACAAAATTGGCGTCCTTTTTTCCCCACAAATAGAGCTTTCTTTTGGTGGTATTTGACCTCTGTGGTTTTTAGTTTTTGCGCTATAAACAAAAATAGAGCGAGAATTTTGATTTTTTTTTTATATTTTTTACTTTTTGCTATAATAAATATCCCCCGAAAAAAAAAATGTTTTTCCTCAGTTTAGGCCGATACGTATTCTTCTACATATTTTTCGTAAAAAACCCCCGCAATAAGCGTTTATTGATTGGTTTGCACAAAAGTTATAGCATTTACAAAATAGGGCAGGAATATGCAATTAGCGGACCTCCAGCTGTTGCAAAACTACAAGTCCCATCATGCCTCTGCCTCTGGGTGTCATGCTTGTGGCTGTCAAAGTCTTGCTATGCCTCATGGGACTTGTAGTTCTGCAACAGCTGGAGGTCCGCTAATTGCATATCCCTGAAATTGGGGCTCGTTTTATGGCATTTTCATTAAGATTTTTTCTTTACTAGTAATGGCGGCGATCAGCGATTTTTATCGGTACTGCGACATAATGGCGGACACTTTTGACACATTTTTGGGACCATTGGCATTTTTATAGCGATCAGTGCTATAAAAATGCATTGATTACTATAAAAATGCCACTGGCAGTGAAGGGGTTAACACTAGGGGGCGAGGAAGGGGTTAATCATGTTCCCTGGGTGTGTTCTAACTGAAGGGGGGTGGGACTGACATGGGGAAATGACAAATTGCTGTTCATACATTGTATGAACAGACGATAGGTCATTTCCCCCCCTGACAGGACCAGGAGCGAGGTGACGTATAGCTACGTGACCTCACGCAGAGGAGCCGACCTGCCGCCGTATAACTGCGGCGGCTGGTCGGCAAGTAGTTAAAAACCACTTAAATATACGTTATATTTTGTGCATTTAGGAATACGTCAAGCTCTTTTTAACCACTTAATCACCGCCCTAAGTGGTTAAAGGCGGTTCCTTAACTCTGGGAGGATGTCCTCCCAGAATCGCGCTCCTGCGCGCCCCCTGGGGCACGCACACGGGAATGTCCTTGACTGCCGGGTCCGGAGCGATCACTTGTAAACAAACCGGCGTCATGTGATGACGTCGGTTCCTCCCTCCCCTCTCTGTACCGAACGGTACAGTGTGGGAGGAGAGGGGAGAGAGTGGCGGCAGCACGAGTGTTGTGGGCTGGATCTGTGATAAATGCAGTCACAGATCCAGCCATCCATCCCTGCTCAGCCATCCCTGCCCCATAACAATACTCTGCAACATAACCAAACTGTGCAATACTCTGCAATACCCCACAATACTCTGCAATACCCTGCAATACCCCAGAATATCCTGCAATGCCCCGCAATACTCTGCAATACCCCGCAATACTCTGCAATACCCCACAATACCCTGCAATGCCCCGCAATACTCTGCAATACCCCGCAATACTCTGCAATACCCCACAATACCCTGCAATGCCCCGCAATACTCTGCAATACCCCGCAATACCCTGCAATACTCTGTTTCCCAGCCTAGAAGTGAGATATGGGGTCTTATTGACCCCATATCTTACTGTAAAGAGGACCTGTCATGCCATAATCCTAATACAAGGGATGTTTACATTCCCTGTAACATGAATAAAAGTGATCAAAATTTTTTATTTTTGGCGGAAAAACGTGTCAAACTAAAATAAAGTAAAGTAAAGTGAACAATAAAATATATATATATTTTTTAAAGAGCCCCTGTCCTCGTGTGCTCGCATGCAGAAGCGAACTCACACGTAAGTCCCGCCCACATATGAAAACGGTGTTCAAGCCACACATGTGAGGTATCGCTGCAAACGTTAGAGCAAGAGCAATCATTTTGGCCCTAGACCTCCTCTGTAACTAAAAACATATAACCAGTAAAAATATTTAAAACGTCACCTATGGGGATTTTTAAGTAGCGAAGTTTGGCGCCATTCCACGAGCGTGTGCAATTTTGAAGGGTGACATGTTGGGTATCTATTTAGTCGGCGTAACTTCATCTTTCACATTATGAAAAAGAATGAAGAAAAAATACTAATTTGCTAAATTTTATAACAGAAACAAAAGAAAAATTAATTTTTTTTACAGAAATTTCAGTCTTTTTTCTCTTATAGCGCAAAAAATAAAAAAACCCAACAGTGATTAAATACCACCAAAAGAAAGCTCTATTTGTGTGAAAAAAAGGACGAAAATTTCATTTGGGTACAATGTTGTATGACTAATTGTCATTCAAATTGTGAGAACACCGAAAGCTGAAAATTGGTCTGGTTATTAAGTGGGTTTACGTGCCTGGTGGTCAAGTGGTTAAAAACAATTGTGGGATTGTTAGAGAAAATGATCTCATATTTTTAAAGTGGAAGTAAACTTCCATCACTAAATTTTACCTATAGGTAAGCCTATAATAAGGTTTACCTATAGGTAGTGTAAATATCTCCTAAATGTGCACCGTTTAGGAGATTTTTTCTGTACTTGCAGCCAGTGGCACTCTGAAGAATTGCCCACCCGTGCCGTTTCATGAATGGCAGCTCCCGCGCATGTGCGGAAGTGATGTCATCACAGCTCCGGCCAGACACAGAGCCAGAGTCCGGGAACCTGGAAGCGCCCCCCCGGCCATTGCATTGCATCGCTGGAATGCTTTGTTTTCAGGTAAGTTTCACATAATGTGCTAGTATGCGATGCATACTAGCACATTATTAATTTACCTTGCAGGTGAGAAAAGAAAAAAAAAACATCCAGTGGTTTACAACCGCTCTAAGTATTATGTGCTCCATGTTTGAAAATACTGTCCTGTGTATGTCTTGTGCAATGTATGCACTCCTGGAACTCCTGTTCAGTAGTGTATACCGCTGCTCTATACAGTGAGGAAAATAAGTATTTGAACACCCTGCTATTTTGCAAGTTCTCCCACTTGGAAATCATGGAGGGGTCTGAAATTGTCATCGTAGGTGCATGTCCACTGTGAGAGACATAATCAAAAAAAAAAATTCCAGAAATCACAATTTATGATTTTTTAACTATTTATTTGTATGATACAGCTGCAAATAAGTATTTGAACACCTGTCTATCAGCTAGAATTCTGACCCTCAAAGACCTGTTAGTCTGCCTTTAACCACTTGAGATCCGCGCTATAGACGAAATACGTCCGCAGCGCGGCTCTCAAGTGCCAAGTGGCCGTTTAAAAACGGCCTTTATGTGCATTACCCGCGCGCGCCACTGGGTGGCGCGCGGCGGGTAAAAACTGTCCCGACGCATCGCCGAAGACCCGATGCGTGTACCTGGCGGCCGCGATGTCCGCCGGGTACACGCGATCGTCGGTGACACGGTAGGTGACAGCAGGAACGTGGAGCTCTGTGTGTAAACACAGAGCTCCACGTGCTGTGAGAGGAGAGGAGACCGATCTGTGTCTCTTGTACATAGAGACACAGCATCGGTCCCCTCCCCCAGTCACCCCCCTCCCCCCACACAGTTATAACACACCCAGGCTACACAGTTAACCCCTTCCTCACCCCCTAGTGTTAACCCCTTCACTGCCAGTCACATTTATACAGTAATTAGTGCATTTTTATATCACTGATCGCCGTATAAATGTGAATGGCGCCAAATTTGTGTCAAAAGTGTCCGATACGTCCGCCGCAATATCCCAGTCCCAATAAAAATCGCAGATCGCCGCCATTACTAGTAAAAAAAAAAATAATAAAAAAAATCATAATTCTGTTCCCCATTTTGTAGGCGCTATAACTTTTGCGCAAACCAGTCGCTTATTGTGATTTTTTTTTTTTTTTTACAAAAATACGTCGAAAAATACGTATCGGCCTTAACTGAGAAAAAAAATAGTTTTTAAAAAAAAAATTGGGATATTTATTATAGCAACAAGTAAAAAAAATATATATTTTTTTTAAATTGTTGCTCTTTTTTTGTTTATAGCGCAAAAAATAAAAACCGCAGAGGTGATCAAATACCACCAAAAGAAAGCTCTATTTGTGGGGAAAAAAGGACGCCAATTTTGTTTGGGAGCCACGTCGCACGACCGCGCAATTGTCAGTTAAAGCGACGCAGTGCCGGACGCTGAGATTTCGCCTGGGAACGAAGGGGGTTTATGTGCCCAGTAAGCAAGTGGTTAAAATGTCCACCTCCACTCCATTTATTATCCTAAATTAGATGCACCTGTTTGAGGTCATTAGCTGCATAAAGACACCTGTCCACCCCATACAATCAGTAAGAATCCAACTACTAACATGGCCAAGACCAAAGAGCTGTTCAAAGACACTAGAGACAAAATTGTACACCTCCACAAGGCTGGAAAGGGCTACGAGGAAATTGCCAAGCAGCTTGGTGAAAAAAGGTCCACTGTTGGAGCAATCATTAGAAAATGGAAGAAGCTAAACATGACTGTCAATCTCCCTCGGACTGGGGCTCCATGCAAAATCTCACCTCGTGTGGTCTCAATGATCCTAAGAAAGGTGAGAAATCAGCCCAGGACTACACGGGAGGAGCTGGTCAATGACCTGAAAAGAGCTGGGACCACCGTTTCCAAGGTTACTGTTGGTAATACACTAAGACGTCATGGTTTGAAATCATGCATGGCACGGAAGGTTCCCCTGCTTAAACCAGCACATGTCAAGGCCCGTCTTAAGTTTGCCAATGACCATTTGGATGATACAGAGGAGTCATGGGAGAAAGTCATGTGGTCAGATGAGACCAAAATATAACTTTTTGGTCATAATTCCACTAACCGTGTTTGGAGGAAGAAGAATGATGAGTACCATCCCAAGAACACCATCCCTACTGTGAAGCATGGGGGTGGTAGCATCATGCTTTGGGGGTGTTTTTCTGCACATGGGACAGGGCGACTGCACTGTATTAAGGAGAGGATGACCAGGGCCATGTATTGCGAGATTTTGGGCAACAACCTCCTTCCCTCAGTTAGAGCTTTGAAGATGGGTCGAGGCTGGGTCTTCCAACATGACAATGACCCGAAGCACACAGCCAGGATAACCAAGGAGTGGCTCTGTAAGAAGCATATCAAGGTTCTGGCGTGGCCTAGCCAGTCTCCAGACCTAAACCCAATAGAGAATCTTTGGAGGGAGCTCAAACTCCGTGTTTCTCAGCGACAGCCCAGAAACCTGACTGATCTAGAGAAGATCTGTGTGTAGGAGTGGGCCAAAATCCCTCCTCCAGTGTGTGCAAACCTGGTGAAAAACTACAAGAAACGTTTGACCTCTGTAATTGCAAACAAAGGCTACTGTACCAAATATTAACATTGATTTTCTCAGGTGTTCAAATACTTATTTGCAGCTGTATCATACAAATAAATAGTTAAAAAAATCATACATTGTGATTTCTGGATTTTTTTTTTTTGATTATGTCTCTCACAGTGGACATGCACCTACGATAACAATTTCAGACCCCTCCATGATTTCCAAGTGGGAGAACTTGCAAAATAGCAGGGTGTTCTAATACTTATTTTCATCACTGTATGTGATTGGGTTGCTTGTTTGAAAGCCCAGGTTTTGGAACTGAACAACAGACAGTACTGAGAGGCTTTGATAGAGCTTGTTGCACACTTATGCCTGATACACATGATGAGATGATCATCTGTTTTTTTTCGCAGCCTAGTCTCATATCTAAAAATAAGAGGTTCCGAACATTCTCGTATGACAGAATAAAAACCTGGAAGTGATGAATGACAGAACAGGCATTGAAATGTAGTGAGGGACCTAGAAGAATATGGGATAGAAACAGGAATTTTGTGAAACGAAAGTGGACATTACTAAGGAGGTCATAAAAACTGCATGAATTGTTAAATTAATGTCATTTAAAATATAAACAAAAGCCAAATGTCTTCAAACCATTTGAGTGAATGGAAATAAACAAAAAATTGAAACCACCCCAATTTATAACTAGCTTTTAAGGTAATGTACATGTGGAAAGACTTCACACAAAACAAATGTATTTTGCAAAACACTTACCAGCTTACACAATTTGCAGTAAAAACAGGTTTTGGTTGCACAATTGCAAATTTTATGTGGAAGTTGCATTACCTCATCCGGTTGGGTTCACACCATTGCGAATTGAATGCGGATTCTCCGCATCCAATTGGCAATAGCAGGAGATTTTGGCTCTCTAAGGAACTGGTTCACATATCTCCGCAGCTGGTTCACATATCTCCGCAGCGGGTCCGGTGTGTTTTGCACAAAAACGCTGTATATCTTTTGGTGTGGGCTGAAATCAGACCTGAAATGGTGAACCAGGACGCACCGGACCTTTGCTGTGAGCCAGATGCAGCAATGGTGTGAACCCAGCATTAGAGGCATCTCTGTATAGTATAGGCCTAACTGTAGTCTATGTGAGCCTCCATGTTAGAACATATATACAGTGCCTTGCGAAAGTATTCGGCCCCCTTGAACTTTGCGACCTTTTGCCACATTTCACGCTTCAAACATAAAGATATAAAACTGTAAATTTTTTGAAGAATCAACAACAAGTGGGACACAATCATGAAGTGGAACGAAATTTATTGGATATTTCAAACTTTTTTAACAAAAAAAAAACTGAAAAATTGGGCGTGCAAAATTATTCAGCCCCTTTACTTTCAGTGCAGCAAACTCTCTCCAGAAGTTCAGTGAGGATCTCTGAATGATCCAATGTTGACCTAAATGACTAATGATGATAAATAGAATCCACCTGTGTGTAATCAAGTCCCCGTATAAATGCACATGCAATGTGATAGTCTCAGAGGTCTGTTTAAAGCGCAGAAAGCATCATGAAGAACAAGGAAC
The DNA here is from genome assembly GCF_905171775.1 of Rana temporaria. Lineage (NCBI taxonomy): Eukaryota > Metazoa > Chordata > Amphibia > Anura > Ranidae > Rana > Rana temporaria. The sequence goes on from NC_053492.1 coordinate 322,170,501, forward strand.
ACACCAGGCAGGTCCGAGATACTGTTGTGGAGACGTTTAAAGCCAGATTTGGATACAAAAAGATTTCCCAAGCTTTATGAGCAAGCGATAATATTGAAATGGAAGGAGTATCAGACCACTGCAAAACTACAAAGACCTGGCCGTCCCTCTAAACTTTCAGCTCATACAAGGAGAAGACCTGTAGCTCTCGATAAATTTAGGGCAGGTATGCCTGGAGGCGGCCCATTCCTGCCTGTATGACCAGATTATAAATTAGTGTTGATAATGGAAGTCTGGTTAGATGGAAGTCGTGATTGGATAAAGAATTGGATGGTTATGGTTCAAAAAAGGATCAAACAGAAACAAAGGGGAAGAGTTTGTAAAATCATATTTTCCATGAGCTGTTATTCAAGAAATCTGTAAAGACTGTGACAACCTAGAGTCCATATAATGAACCCAATGAACTGGAAGCAAGCAAAAATGCAGTCGATATTACCGGTGATTTCAACTGTCCAGACTATGACATTGGAGCTTTTGTTTCTAGACATAATATTTTACTGCTTACTGTGTCCTGCTGTAGAATTTTTTTTAAATTTCTTGTCCTGTAGACAGAACAAAAAATGGGAGGAACTCTCTCCCAAGTGAATGGAATTACCATCCTAGAGTGTTGTCACAGGAAAAGATTGGAGGATGTTTATTCATCTCTTGCTCCTAAAGACAACTTCTATCTCATTGACAGTGGACAGCAGGATAAAAAAAACCTGACAAAGTGTTCTGCCATTTCCTACTCTATCCAAAACCATAAAAAGCCATTGCATACCCTCTAATAAAAGACACGAAAACCAGATACTGCAGCAGGAATTGTCCATATGGTAACAAGAATTCCAGAAATGAAGAACAACCTGGATAAATGAATAGGAACATTTTAGAAAAAAAAAAAAGTTAGTAGAATGGGTCGGGGAAACAATATTGCAAAAACCTGCCTTTGTAAAGAGTGAAATAATATTCTAATGTGGTACAGAAAGACAATCAATGGTTCTATTCAAGGGTGATTCTTTTTTTTTTTTTTAAGAAGAGGGAAGGCTTCTGTTAAACAAGTTTGGCCAGCCTAAACCTAACATTTATAATCAAACTAACGTAAACAAATTTTACTCCATATACCATCCATACCTAAAATACATCTTTTTGGTAAAGTTATGTTTTTACAACACTGCCGCAATATATTGATTGCTGCATGGGAGCATTCATTGAGAAAGATATATTAGAAAGAGGGAATAAGATCCTCATAAAGTGACATTCAGCAGTTAACACAAGAAGAACAGCATTAGGCTGGCCATACATACAAGCGGGTTGAACGAAAGAAAATGACTTGATTCCCCTTTCCACACTCTCAATGTGGATGGGGGCATCCCTCCCATCGCGCTTTTGTAATCTGACAGTGGGAAGACTCATTCGAGATTTTTTTTCCCCCAACAGGCTTGGTTGGTGGTTACAATTAATCTGCCCAAACATGAATCGAAATTTGGCTGGTCCCTGCTGAACCAGCCAAATTTGGATTATTAGTATACAGGATTTATATAGCGCCAACAGTTTGCGCAGCGCTTTACAACATCAGATCCATGTATGGCCGGCTTTACTGTAGAGGCAAAGGTACTTGCCCCAGAAAATGTTTATCAGAAAATGTAAGCAATAAGTAGTATACATTTTTTTTGAATTCTTCCCTATTTTATAATCCCTACTGAGATCTTAAACCAATACTCTGTGCATTTCTAATTAGATATACTGATATTTGTTCATATGTTCACAATTTCAGCTAATTGGGATATGGTGTATCAGTGAATGGATATCTGGAGGAAAGTCAAAATCTCTTAATTTAGTGGAACTTGGTCCTGGAAGAGGCTCACTAATGGGTGACATTTTAAGAGTAAGTAAAACATAAGATGAAGATTTGCACTTTTTCATGTTTTTCTTCTGTAGCCTGCAACTTCCTGAATATGCAAAGTTTTTTTCCCTTTTTCACAGGCTTTTTCCAAAAATCTGTCTTTTAGTATTCTTTTGTATTATGTTTTGTAGTAGAGATACTTTTTCAGATAGGTTCAATGTTTACAAAAATTTTACTGGGATTTTTTAGGGCACCAAATACATCACAATTAAAAATTCATACTCTTTTATTGAAACATGTATTACATGTACATGGATCTGGTATTGAGGGGAATGACTGGAGTAAAGCCTGGACATCAATTGTGAAATGTCCATTCAACACTTCCACCCTAGAGGCCGCTTATAAAGTGCTCCTGCGATGGTACTGGGTCCTGACTATGCTGGCCCATGCTTATCCTGGCAGCAGTAATAGATGTTTTTGGAATTGTGGTCAACGTGGGGATGTCCTATATATATGGTGGTCTTGCCCACGCTTGTTCGGCTTCTGGTCCAGGGGTCTTTGGCCTTTTGCAGACGTTATTTCATATGACAATCCATAAGAATGCCCGACTGGCTCTTTTACATTGCCCTATACTGTGCCTCTTTATGCCCCAGCAGAAATTGGCCACATACCTTCTTATTTCTGACAAGAGAGCCATTGCCCAGGCCAGGAAGACTCTGCGTGTTGCTTTCCAGGGGGTGAGAACCAGAATGACAGCTATGATGATTGATGAGCAGATGTCCAGTATACTGAAGGATTGGCATGCAAAAATCTGGGAACTTTGGATAAGTTATTCCCTTCCATCCCTGGCCCCGACTAGTTATGGTCGACTTTAAACCTTGTTTCGGCAGGTCCCGTGTCCGTGGTACTCGCCCTCTGCCGGGGCTCCTCTTTTCCTGTATTTTCTCTCTCTTACTTTTAAATTTTTCCCTGTTTCCTTCTCCTCTTCCTTTCTGATATGAAGGCTAGCAATGTAGACTGCTGTACTCAAGGGTACAGATTAATATAGTCTATGACACATGCCTAATTTTCAACCTGGTCGTCTATGGCCCTGATTACAGTTTACTGTAAATGTTATTCATTACACGTTCACGCTCTGTTCAATGTCGCCCCTGCACGGGCAAACCATGGCTTCTTACGACTTTTGAAACACCAATAAATATATTGAAACAGAAACATGTTTTAAAGAAATTGTCATAAAAAAACACTGAGGCTAATACACCAGTGTCATGTTAAAGTCACCCGCACATACAATATGTTACACAATAACTGTTTTAATAATCACATTTTGACAGTTATACATATGAAAGCTTGACACGTCTCAATTTCAAAAACTTTCTTTATGAACACCTGACGGACACCTTATATTGGCTGGCTGATCAATTTCGGTGTTATGCCAACACTGTATGTAAGTTTGGGGTTTATTCATTGCACATGCACAGGTAAATATATTTCTAGGGGGGCTATTGACCATGTAAACCATACATACAAAGAAATCAAAACAAATACCTTCAGAAATTAAGTTATGTGTAATAAAATGGAATGACACAGGGAAAAAGTATTGAATACATGAAGAAAGGAAGGTTCAAAAAAGGCATGGAAAGCTAAGACACCAGCTCTAATCTATCAATCAATTATTAGAAAGTAATCCTGCCAAACATATTGATGGTATTTGGTTAAAGAAGGATTTCCAAACTTCTGAGTGTTCCAGTGAGCACTGCTGGGGCCATAATCTAGAAGTGTAAAGAACATCATGTCACCATAAACCAGCCACGACCTGGTGCTTCTCACATGGTTTCTGACAGAGGAGTAAAATGAATTATCAGAAGAGTTGTCCAAGAGCCAAGGATCGCTTGTGGAGAACTTCAGAAAGACCTACAATTAGCAGGTACAATTGTTTCAAAGACAACAAAAAGTAATGCACTGAACCACCATGGCCTGTATGCACGTTCTCCACCCAAGACTACATTGCTAAAGAAAAAGCATGTTGAAACTCATTTAACCACTTCCATGCCGGGCCTATTCTGGCACTTCTCTCCTTCATGTAAAAATCAGCATTTCTTTATCGTACACTATGGGACACAGAGCCTTAAATCATTACATAATGGGTTGTATGGTCACCAGAGGTGATTGGACACTGGCACAACCAATCAAAGACAATTCCCCTCCATATAACCCCTCCCATCAGGGAAGTACCTTCGTTTTTTCGCCAGTATCGAGGAAAATGTGCTGAAGAAAGCTCTGCCTAAGAAACCCTATGAGGGTAGAGAGCTATACTGTCGGTCCATCCAAGACGCTTAAATATATTACACCAAAACTGGATGGTATCCGGACCTCATGGACGAGGTGTCGCCTGTAATGTCTCTCTCTGGAGGACTGGGCTCTGGGGTCCAGCACTTTCACTCTATATGCTAAAACTCCTGGTAAGAGTCTTTTACAAGGCCCAGGGAAGATGTCTCCTTTAAGTAGGAACCCATACCCCTGAAGGTTGGCACACAGACCCTGCCGAGATGGGGGAATCGGCCTGACAGAGAACCTGCGGCGGGGACAAGGTGAGTTAGGAAAAAGTCCTAGGTTTGAAACTTAGTGGGCCGGATTCATATAGGTTAGCAGATCTTTAGATCCGCGTAACCTATCTGATTTACGATCCTCCGCCGCAAGTTTTTGCATATCCGACGCATAAAAGATACGGAAGCGCCACCTAGCGGCCGGCCTGGAATTGCAGCCTAAGATCCGACGTTGTAAGTCACTTACACCTGTCGGATCTTAGGCATATCTATGCGTAACTGATTCTATGAATCAGTCGCATAGATACGACCGGCCGGCCTTAGAGATACGACGGCATATCAGGAAATAAGCCGTCGTATCTCCTATCTGAATCTGGCCCAGTGACTTTTCCTATTTATAGTGGGTGTAGTTTTTTTAATCCGCCACTGGAGGGAGTAAAGAGCTGAGTTTTTCACTCACCAAGCTCCAAAACAGTGTCAGTCCAAACAACAAGCACACTCCTTTCGCTACAAGCTCTGCATTGCCCTCCTCCCTGTTCCACAGAAAGCTGAAGGATCTCCAAACACAGGAGAACACCATGAACCGCAAAGGGGAGCGGAGGATGCCCCTAGGGGGCGCGCTTTATGACGATCTTGGTGGGAGGGGATGGGCCTGAATAGGGGCACGCTTTTAATGACGGTCAGACAGGAAGGAACAAACCTCACATGTCTGGAGCTTCCCTGCAAGAGACACAGCACGTAAGATCTAAGGGGCACGTAAGATCTCCATGTGGTTGGCTGAGAACTCCCAAAGCATAACACACCCACTCTGGCATGAAACTGTGTTATTCGTTGCATACTTATATGTAGATTGCTAAACAAGCACAGTAGTATAGGCATTTGTTGGTACCTTGGCTTTGCTTAGCATTATGTCTTCCCAAAGAAGAGGCTCTGGGAGAAGCAAAAAAGCATCGCCACCAGAGACAGGAGGCTCTAGCCGCGCCTGCTCGGTACCCTCATCTCTTGTAATACCTGAAGTATTTATACAGAATGAGCCATTACCTCTATCAGGAGTTGCAGCCTCTCCTGTTGTGCCTGTGCCTGCATATATGTCATGGATATGCAATAAAGTCTGGCAGCTTTCCATATGTTCATTAGAGGCCTGACCCTCCTGACTGTCTTTTATCACCTTCCTCCCTGTATTGCTCTACCCTAGGCCATCCCAGGAAGCCTATATTAACCACTGCATTGCTAGTCTGCTTTGCTGTTCAACCGTGTTGTTAGCTTTAGTTCCTGTCTGCAGTGTATTACGTTTACCTTGCTGTGTACCATTTTTGGCTCGTCCCTGACTTCTCCTGTTTGCCTGTGATCCTGACCTTTTGCCTGTCCTTCGGTTACCCTTGTCTGCCTGTTGCCCTGACCTCGGCTTACCCATCATCACCGCTTGTCCTGCTTGCTGCTTCCCCTCTCTCCCTGCGGAGCGTGACCTAGGGGATCCCAGGGGTCGCGACCTGGATCCAGCTGCGGTGAAGGCCATCCTCACCCCTAGAGGCTCTGGTGAACACAAAGCTGGGTCTTAGACTCCGCGCCCTGGGCGATCTTGGGTTCACGCTTCCTCTGTAATCGCAGCAGTCGGCCATAGGGTTCACTACCCTGTGGTGCATCCCTGACCCCAACGGGGTGTACTTGTCACCTGGCCACAGGTGACCTGACAGTATGTCACTGAAGACACTTTGGCAACAGCCCTAAACAATTTAGAAGGGAGAATCACTGCATTAATTGCAAAGTCCTCAGAAAAGGCCAAAAAGCGAAGCAGACCTCCTCCTGTTGTTTTAGATCTCCTTGCAGAAAGATATGAGGAGGATGAGGCCCCATCAGGGGATGAGGACTCGGAGGGATCCGAGCTATCAGAGGAACCTTTTTCTGCTCCTCAGGTGCTAAAATTACAGGTGCAATATTATACTGAAGCAGTGCACTCCACATTCAGATTACTATTAGGAGTTAACTGAATCACCTATCTCCTCTCTGGGCTCGTTTAAATCCCCACATGCTGCTTGTGCATTTCCGATTCATCCTATTGGAGAATCTGATTTACGCAGACTGGAAAAACCCAGATAAGCGCTTTTCTCCTCCTAGGAAGTTTGAAGTGCTTTATCCTATGGAGGAGAAGTTTACAAGAAGTGGAGTCTGCCTTCTGTGGATGCAGCGATTTCTTCTGTAAACAAAAGCCTAAATTGTCCAGTGGACAATGCCCAGGTATTTAAAGATCATTCTGAAAAAAGGTTGGAATCTTTACTAAAATCATCCTTCCTCCTGGCAGGCGCAGTAACCCAACCTGTTGTAGCAGCGGTGGGTATGTGTCAGGTCTTAAAGGACGAGGTGAAACAGGGGATGAAAGATCTGACTGCTGAACAGATCACATTTTGGGAGAATATGCCCAGGGCCTTATGTTTTACAGTGGATGCCATTAGAGATTCTAACAGGCATCCTGCCTTATGCTGCAGCTGGTGTTTATGTGCAGAATTCTTTGGCTAAAGCATTAGTCAGCAGAAGCCCTAATGCGAGAAGCTTTTGGCCAGCTTCCCCTTCCATGGCGAACACCTTTTTTGGGAAGATTTGGAGAAATATATCCAAAAGATATTAAGCGGTAAAACTACCCTTTTACCAGAGAAGAAGAAAAACAAGCATCCTTGTTTTAAGCGTTCTCTCTCCCCAGCTCCTGGTAAATATAGCTGCAGCCAGTGGCGATGGCATTTTCAGCCAGCCACAAAAGTTAAGGAAGACCAGAAAAACAAGAAGCAGTGTGTTCAAGGGCTATCGAGCAAAACCCTGAAGTCTCTTCATGAAGAGGCACCCCCGCTCGGCCGAGTGGGCGGACGACTTTGGCAGTTTTTAGCGACATGGCAGACATAAATCCAGGACAAGTGGGTAGTATCCACAGTATCCCTAGGATACAAACTGGAATTTCGAGAAATCCCATCTTCTCAATTCAGAAGCTCAAGACTCTCCAAAGATCCACTAAAAAGAGTGTCCTTCTTTAAAGGATTGGTACACTTGCTTTAGGGGTGATCACAGAAGTACCCCTAAAGGAGCAAGCTTCAGGTTTTTATTCAAACCTCTTTGTGATTCCAAGACCAAATGGAGACGTCAGACCCATCCTGTATCTAAGATCTCTAAACCAGTTTCTGAACATTCGCCATTTCCGAATGGAAACTATTCGTCAGTAGTAGCCTCCCTACAAGGTGGAGAATTCATGGCATCGATAGACATATCAAGGATGCATATTTACATGTGCCTATCCATCCCGCGCACCAAAGATTCTTAGGGTTTGCGGTAGAACATCGCCACTTCCAGTTTGTGGCTCTGTCATTTGGGGTGGCTACCACTCCCGGGTATTTACAAAGTCACTTGTTGGCAAATCTGAGGGTACAGGGCATAGCAGTAACGGCCTATCTAGACGATCTACTTGTCATAGATCAGTCAGTGGCAGGATTAGATCACGCTGTGCTTACCACAATAAAATACCTGGAACAGTTAAGATGGATTGTAAATCTACAAAAATCCTTTCTACAAGCCCAAAAAAGGGTAGAGTATTTGGGCATGATCATAGACACAGCCCAAGGCAGGGTATTCCTGCCAGAACCAAAGATCAAGTCGCTAAAGGAGCTGATCCACAAGGTCAAGGCAAAGAAAAAGCCGTCTACTCGCCTTTGCATGAGGCTACTAGGGAAGATGGTGGCCTCCTTCGAGGCTATCCCTTATGCCCAGTTTCACTCGAGACTACTTCAAGGCAGTATCTTAGCCTCCTGGAACAGGAAGATCCAAGCTCTGGATCTACCCAGGCGCCACAAGTGCGCCAAAGCTTCAGTTGGTGGTTAAGAACCAAGAACTTGCAGAAAGGAAAATCCTTTCTCCCAGTCACCTGGAAGGTGGTGTCTACGGATGCCAGCCTAAAGCCCTGTACACACGATCGGTTTGTCCTATGAAAACAGACCGATTGACTGTTTTCATCGGATAAACCGATCGTCTGTGGGCCCCATCGGTTTGTTTTTCATCGGTGAAAAAAATAGAACATGTTTTACATTTTTCCTGGATAAAATAACGATATAAAAAAATGATCGTCTGTGTGGAAGTCCATCGGTCAAAAATCCATGCATGCTCAGAATCAAGTCGACGCATTGAACTTAATTTTTTAAGTGTTTTATGTCACCGTGTTTTGGCACTGTCGGATTTTTGACTGGAGGTGTGTAGGCAAGGCTGATGAAAGTCAGCTTCATCGCATATCCCACGAAAAAATCCATCGGATTAGATTCCATCAGATATCCGATCGTGTGTATGAGGCATAAGGGGCTGGGGAGCGGTGTTAGAAGAAGCTTCAGCCCAGGGAACCTGGGTCAAGACCGAAAGGAACCTGCCCATCAATATACTGGAGCTGCGGGCAGTATACTTGGCCCTCAGAACCTGGATACACAGGTTACAGGGCCACCAGGTGCGGATTCAATCCGACAATGCTACTGCAGTAGCTTACATCAATCACATTAATCACCAAGGAGGCACCCGCAGTCAGGGCGCCCAGAAAGAGGTGAATCGGATTTTGGTATGAGCAGAAGAACATGTTCCTTGTCTCTCTGCAATCTTCATTCCAGGGGTAGAAAACTGGCAGGTGGACTATTTGAGTCGCCAGCAGAGTAGTCTTTCCACCCCGATGTTTTTCAGGCCATATGCCAGAGATGGGGGACCCCGGATGTAGACCTGCTTGATTCCAGGTTCAACAGGAAGCTGGACAACTTTGTGTCCAGGATGAGAGATCCTCTGGCCTACGGATCAGATGCTCTAATAATTCAGTGGAATCAGTTTTCACGGATCTATGCTTTTCTGACGATCGCTCTCTTACAAAGGCTACTTTGCGGGATCAAGAAGGAAAGAATTCCTGTAATCTTAGTGGCCTCAAATTGGCCCAGAAGATCCTGGTACGCCGAAATAATAAAGATGGCGGTAGGAAAAGCGTGGAAGCTTCCGCTTCATCACGACCTGCTGTCGCAAGGTGCAGTGTTCCATCCTTCCTTACAATAGCTAAATTTGACAGCTTGGCTGCTGAGACCCACATTCTGAGGAAACGAGGGATCTCGGGTCCAGTGCTTTCTACACTTCTTAATGCCAGAAAGCCAGCCTCCAGGCTTATCTATTATAGAGTCTGGAAAGCATATGTTTCAGGATGTGAAACTAACAGATGGAATCCTCAAAGATTTGACATAAGTAGGATTCTTGCCTTTTGCCAACTAGGAGTGGATATGAAATTAGCCCTTAGTACCATTAAGGGTCAAATATCGGCTCTATCAGTCCTTTTTTCAAAGACCGCTGGCATCTCATTCCCTAGTTTGGGCTTTCATTCAGGGGGTACTGCGGATCAATCCGCCAGTCAAGTCTCCCTTGTGCCCATAGGATCTGAATTTAGTATTGTCAGTGTTGCAGAAGCAACCTTTTGAACCTATTCGCCATATTCCGCTGATTCTTTTAAGCAGGAAATTTGCCTTTTTGATTGCTATCTCTTCGGCTAGAAGAGTATCTGTATTAGCAGCGCTTTCTTTCTACGACCCCATCCAACCTTTTTACCAAAGGTGGTGTCGACATTTCATTTGAATCAAGATATTATTTTGTCTTCCTTTTTTCTGAATCCGCAGACAGCGAAGGAAAAGTTATTGCACCCTCTAGATATAGTGAGAGCAGTAAAGGCGTATCTGCAGGCAACCACTCAGATACGTAAAATTGATGTTTTGTTTGTTTTGCCAGATGGTCCCAAGAAGGGACAAGCGGCATCAAAATCCACCATTGTGCGGTGGATTCGACAAGTAATTATCCAAGCTTATGGTTTAAGGAACAAGATTCCTCCTTCTTCTGTTATGGCACACTCGACCAGAGCTACGAGTGCTTCATGGGCAGTGCATCACCAGGCTTCGATGGCTCAGATCTGTAAAGCTGCAACTTGGTCTTCAGTCCATATATTCACCAAATTCTATCAAATAGATGTAAGAGGACATGATGATTCTGCCTTTGGGCGTAGTGTACTGCAGGCAGCATTCTAGGGCTTCTTGTCCGTTTTCCTTCCGGCTCGGATCTGGGTCTCCCCCCCCCCCCCTTCATATTGAGCATTGCTCTGGGACGTCCCATTATGTAATGATTTAAGGCTCTGTGTCCCGTGGTGTATGATAAAGAAAATATGATTTTTTTTAACAGCTTACCTGTAAAATCCTTTTCTTGAAATACACCACGGGACACAGAGGTCCCTATAGCTTGCTACAAAACTAAGGTACTTCCCTGATGGGAGGGATTATATGGAGGGGAACTGTTTTTGATTGGTTGTGCCAGTGTCCAATCACCTCTGGTGACCATACAACCCATTATGTAATGATTTAAGGCTCTGTGTCCTGTGGTGTACTCCAAGAAAAGGATTTTACAGGTAAGTTATAAAAATCCTATTTCTTTTGCTAGAAAATTACTCAGAACCCCCAAACATTATATATGTTTTTTTAGCAGACACCCTAAGGAATAAAGTGGCGGTCATTGCAACTTGTTATCTTGCACGGTATTTGCGCAATAATTTTTCAAACGCCTTATTTTTTTTTAAACGGTTTCATGAATTAAAAAATAACAACACCGTAAACTTAGCCCATTTGTTTTGTATAATGTGAAAGATGATGTTACGCAGAGTAAATAGATACCTAACATGTCATGCTTTAAATTGCGCACACTCATGGAATGGTGCCAAACTTCGGTACTTATATTTTTGACGCTTACATTTTTTTCACAGTTTACAAGTTTAGAGTTACAGAGGAAGTCTAGTGCTAGAATTGTTGCACACGCGCAAACGCACGCGACGATACCTCACATGTGTGGTTTGAACGCGATTTACATATGTGGGCGGGACTTTGCTTCTGATCGCGAGCTATCGGGGACAGGGGCGTTTTTTTTTTTTTTTATCACTTTTATTCCTATTACAAGGAATACAACCCTTGTAATAGGAATGGTTTGTGACAGGTCCTCTTTATGGAGAGATGCGGGGTCAATAAGATCCCACATCTCTTCTCCAGGCTGGAAAGCATGAAATCGGATAAAAAATTCACCGATCATATGCTGACAGCCGCGATCACGGCTTTGTTTACTTTCGGGTACCCGGCGTGACGTCATAACGTTGAGCCCGGGCCTCCAACGGTCATAGAGATGACTGGTGACCATCTGGTCACCGGAAATCTCTATCGTCGTCATCTGGCGCCGGAAGATTCTTTCTCTGGGCCTTCGATGGCACGGGAGAGCCTGGAGAAGCACCGGATGGCCGCGGCGGAACTGCCGCTATGATCATTCTTATGGTGCACAGAATCGCCGGCTGCAAAGAATGATATCTTAATGATGTCTGTAGCTGCAGGCATCATTTAGATTTCCCCCCGAAAGTCCAGGACGTCATATGACGTCCAGCGGTGGGGAAGTGGTTAAAGTTTGCTGCACAACATTTAGACAAGCCTGTGAAATACTAGGAGGATATAGTCTGGTCAGACCAAAATTGAACTCTTTGGATGCCATAATACACACCATGTTTGGAAGTCAAATGGCACTGCACATCACCCCCAAAACACCATACCAACAGTGAAGTTTGGAGGTGAGAACATCATGGTGTGGGGCTGTTTTTCAGCATACGGTACTGGCAAACTTCATTACATTGAATGAAGGATGAATGCAAAAATGTACCAAGACATTGCTGATAAATATCTGCTGCCATCTACCAGGATGATGAAGATGAAACGGGTGGACGTTTCAGCAAGATGATCATCCCAGCACAAAGCCCAGGATACTCTCAATTGTTTTAAAAGAGAGAAAGTAAAGCTTGCTAGAATGGCCCAACCAATCACCTGACTTGAATCCAAGAGATAATCGATGGAAAGAACTAAAGATCAGAGTTTATAGAAGAGGCCCACTGAATCAGTTTTCCCTGTGTCATTCCATTTTATTTATTTATATATATAATATATATATATATATATATATATATATATATATATATATATATATATATATATATATATATATATATATACACTGCAGACTAAACACCTTTTCCCTTGAAGAAAATGTTTTAAATTGAAGCATCCGGAGTGACCTTGAAGTGGAGTTCCACCCAAAAGTGGAACTTCCGCTTTAAGACCTCCTCCCCAACTCCTGGTGGTGAAATGGAGCCGTTGGTGTCTTGTTTGCCGGGTCGCCTTTGTTTCTGTTTTGTTCTGATTATCTGTGGTGACACCCACCTATATTGAAGGGTAAGGCACCTGTAAGAATTGGTAGATTCTCCCAACCATCCATATTTTTTTGTTATACTTTAGTGTATCAGCTTCAATTTGTTTTATGAGAATTTCTTTTATATACAGGATCGCAAAAAAGTGAGTACACCCCTCACATTTTTGAAAAATATTTTTATATCTTTTCATGTGACAACACTGAAGAAATTACACTTTGCTACTATGTAAAGTAGTGAGTGTACAGCTTGTATAACAGTGTAAATTTGCTGTCCCCTCAAAATAACTCAACACACAGCCATTAATGTCTAAACCGCTGGCAACAAAAGTGAGTACACCCCGTAAGTGAAAATGTCCAAATTGGCTACAACAGCGCAACAAGGAAGCAGAGTTGCGTTCCACAGCCGACCAGCCGGATTCAAACATCACGCTCCATAGGACCAGTGCGGCCTCTGGCGTTGAAAGGACGGCGGTGACTGCGGTGATATCTCTCTGCTTACCTTATCTTTTGGCTCATTTACAAGTGATTTCTCTGTACGGGCATTACCATCGGGGATCTATATATTACACATAGGGAGTTTTTATATTTAGATTACTGCACTATTATCTGTGTCTGTGTCTATCTGTCTCATTACATGTGTCCCCCTATGATCATCCGTGACAGAGTTTGAGGACTGAGAGTGATGTACTCAATGGACCAATAACTTACATTGTTCCTGGCTGTGGTAAGCTCCACCCCTGCAGGGGAGATATTCCACAGTTTTCAGTTTCCTTACTTCTTTGGGTGCACTCATCTGATCGGTGTGGGGTGCACTTAACACCTTTCAAGTGATCACTCCACGCATCACTTTTTCAGATCCTCTTTTTAAGCTCCTCCATGAGCTATCTTTACCACTCTTTTTAGCGCCGTTTTATCATTTTTTTACTTTTTGATTCTTTTATATTTGATACTTGGTTTTAGCCATTTTCCCTACCCGGTGTCATGTGACTCATTAGTGTTACAAGGTCTCAGGTGTGAATGGGGAGCAGGTGTGTTAAATTTGGTGTTATCGCTCTCACTCTCATACTGGTTACTGGAAGTTCAACATGGCAACTCTTATTTTGAGGGGACAGCAAATTTACACTGTTATGCAATCTGTTCACTCACTACTTTACTTTGTAGAAAAGTGTAATTTCTTCAGTGTTGTCACATGAAAAAATATAAATTAAATATTTACTAAAATGTGAGGGGTGTACTTACTTTTGTGAGATACTGTATGTTTCAATAATAGTATTCATTTTTAATTGTGATGTTTTTGGTGCCTTAAAAAAAGTTCACATTTTGTAAAAACATTTGTAATAATTATCCAGGCATGTGGTACCCTGACAATCATTGGACTATGTTTATAAGATGTAATGCTTGTGTTATTTTTAGCCATGCAGCTGTTATTTTCAGCTCCCATTGGCTGTCTTTGCTAAAAATAATAGTTATAGCATATTAATATAATATTAGACAAACTTGCCTGCATCACTGTATATATAATGATATTCTGCTCTTTGTTAATATACAATATATAACATAGTTACACAGTAGTTACATAGTAGATGAGGTTGAAAAAAGAAAAGGCCATCAAGTCCAACCAATGGCGCACCACGTCATTGATTTGATTGACAGCAGCGGGAGCCAATAGCTGCACTGCTATCAATCTCCAATGACGAGCCACCTCAAGCTGGGGGAAACCATTGCGGAATCGGGCCCACAGAGTTTCGTGGCTCAGGTAAGTAAAACGGGGGGGGGGCTGGGGGGCCCGAGAGTGCATGGTGTTTTTTCATCTTAATGCATAGCATGCATTAAGTTGAAAAAACATGAACCTTTACAACCCCTTTGAGTTTAAACCTATTTTCTTAAAATTTTAATGAGTGGCCACGTGTCTTTTTAAACCCCCTTCCGCAATAAAGTTTTATCCCTATTGTGGGGTCACCAGTATGGTATTTGTAGATTGAAATTATATCCCAGAGAGAATAAGTTCAGTGCTTGCAACCTTTCTTCGTAACTAATATCCTCCAGACCCTTTATTAGCTTTGTTGGCCTTCTTTGTCGCTCCATTTCCAGTACATCCTTCCTGAGGACTGGTGCCCAGAACTGGACAGCATACTCCAGGTGCGGTCAGACCAAAGTCTTGTAGAGTGGGAGAATTATCGCTTTATCCCTGGAGTTAATCCTCTTTTTAATGCATTAATATTCTGTCAATATTCTGTTTGCTTTGTTAGTTGGTTTGCCGTTGCTGGGCCTATCATTTACTAGGACCCCCAGGTCCTTTTCCATCCTAGATTCCCCCAGAGGTTCACCCTCAAGTGAGTAGATTGCATTCATATTTTTGCCACTCAAATGCATTATTTTAAATCTATATTAAACCTAATTTGCCATGTTGTTGCTCACCCCATAAATTTGTTCAGATCTTCTTGCAAGGTTTCCACATCCTGAGAAGTTATTGCCCTGCTTAGCTTAGTGTCATCCGCAAATACAGAGCTTGAACTGTTTACCCCATCCTCCAGGTCGTTTATGAACAAATTAAAAAGGATTGGTCCCAGCACACAAACCTGGGGGACCCCACTACCCACCCCTGATCATTCCAAGTATTCCCCATTTATCACCACCCTCTGAACTCGCCCTTGTTTTCAAACCATATACTCTAATAATCGAATAAATCTAATAAACGCAATTTTAGTACAAAATGTATTCAGCCACATGTCTTTTGTAAAAAAAAAAAAAAAATGTTGGTAAGCGTATATTTATTGGTTTGCGCAAAAGTTATAGCGTCTACAAACCATCTCTTGTCTGACTTGAAGACAGCTGGTCCTTTGTTCGCTCCACACCATACTTCTTATCAAGCTTCTTCTCCACGATGTTGTCTTTTCTTGTATTAGGCCTGGGGTAGTTTTTGTGCCTTCCATCATAATCATTTTTTTCCAGAATCTTCATAGTTTTCATCTCATCCAGGGACATAGGTGTTGCCTTTTTTTTAAACCTTTGCAGGCTAAATTGTTTGGGAACGACATGTTCCTGTTCTTCAGCCATCGTTCTGGTGCTAAAGATGGCGCCGGTTGAAGAGGGACGGAGCTTGTAAACTCCCATAGAGCACCGCGGTACACCGCGACCCGACACACAGAACGTTGTCACGTACAATTACACTAACAAGACTAATGACCACATTACACTGACGAGACGAAGGATAACACTAACCAATCTACAGAAGATTTGTAACAACTGAAGGTAAGCAGACCAGTACAATAGTTCTAGGGTATTAATTGTTTGGTGTAGTTTGGCAGCTAAACAATGATGCATTGCTTCTTATTACAGGAGCAATGGTGGACAAATTTACCTCACCACATTTGCTGCCACAATTCCTTGAAATGTACTGAGACCTTCCATGCCTATGGAAAGTACACTCCAAAGACTATTCAGACCATCAAAAATGTAATGAAGCGTATACTAAATTAGCGGAACTATGCACTGTTGTGTATTCCAAAGCAGATATATTCTATGTGACCAAAAAAATAGCAAATCTGCGTACTATCTTCAAAGAAGAATTGAATAAAATTAATGATTCAAAAAGATCTGGTGCAAGTGCAGAACAAGTATACGTGCCACGTCTGTGGTATTTTGAGAGTCTACATTTTCTGACTGACCAGGAGGAAGCACGACCCTCTGTGTCAAGTTTAGACAGTGTCCGTGAAAATATTTCAGGAAATGAAGAAGATGGAACATTTGAGGAAATGGCAGACAGTCGGGTAAAGTAATTATATTCTGTTTTATTATACACTTTGATATATACAGATAATGATAATGAAATCTAAATTGAAGATAATACATAACAAATTAACCACACATCAAAATTGTAAAATTGCACATGTACTTTTGTAAAAAAATTTAAGGCAAAAATAACATGACACCTGTGTTTATTACTGAAATAATAGATAAATTCAGCCACTTAAATTTCAACATACCATTTAGAGATTGTTTTGTCAATCTACTGCTCCAGGACCTAGAAAATATTGAATACAATCAAGACGATTCTGACAAGCTAGTTGACTAGAGAGACGTGGTGGGGCACGGCCTAGGTTTAATAGCCCTTCTGTATCATTACGCCACTCACCAGGCATGACATCCCCAGACAGAGTATCTTCCCGGTCCATCATGGATTGTGGCATGTAAGTGGAGCTAGTACGCCTTTGGAAATTATTTAACACACAGCAACAATGAACCATAGTGTCATATTTTGGGGGGACAACATTTATTGGTGTATGGAAGATATGAAAGCATTTGGCCATAATACCAAAAGCATTTTCTACCACTCGTCTAGCACGAGATAACCTGTAATTAAAGATTTTTTGATCAGGTGTAACGTTTTTAAGGGAAAATGGTATCAACACACGGTCAGATAATGCAAATGCATCATCTGTGACAAATACAAAGTTTAGTCCTTCCACTGTTTTCTCTTGGGATGGTAGATTTAGAAGTCTGTTTTTTAAACAATGAGAAAAAACGGTTTTCCCAATTTTACCAATGTCCACAAAGATAAACTCATACTTTGCATTCACGATTGCCATTAGGACAGTGCTAAAGTAGCCTTTGTAATTATAATAGAAGGAGACAGATTTTGCTGGGGGCATTATGCGAACATGTTTCCCGTCTATAGCATCACCACAGTTGGGGAAATTCCAATAGTCGTTAAATTGTTTAGATGTTGCTTTCCATTCCTCCACGGATGCCGGGAGCTGTGAAAGGTAAAAATATGTGTTAAAAACTTTTTTCAGGCTAAATTCTTGATACATTCTTTTATTTTGCTTTATTATACAGGATCTATTTGGCAATGAAACAGACTGTCACATCACCACCAGTAAGCAGGAACAAAAAGAGAAAGACAAGGCAAGAGTCTACAGGCAACTTTCTACTATAAGCATCTGCAGCTTTAAATCAGAAGAGGGATGAATATGACCACCTGGGGGGATTTACTGCCAAGAAAATATGCTGGATGTCGGAAGACCAAAAATAATTACTGGAACCATTACTCATTAAGCTTCTTAATAAAGGGTTAAGAGAGGAGCTTACCACAAATACGCACTTAGCTGAGCACAAAACCACACACACACCCATTCATCGCAACAACCTCAACAAATGAATCAGTGGCACGTACCATTCACACAGCAGGATCGTCCCCAAAAAAACTGGGGACATGATTATCAGTACACATCTTTGTTTTTCAGTTTGACATGTTATGAACTAGTTTGAGTTTACTCATGTTTACAGCTTCAAAATTCAAGGAAGCTAGCTGTACAGTGTTTGAGAGTTAAAAATAAAAGCATTGTGTCATTACCTTTACGTATTCGTCTTGCATGATTCTTATGATATCTTGGCAGGTATCCGGTATGATGCGGCCTAGCGACTGGGCAGAGATTCCAGTGGTGAAAACTTTGTCCAGTTGCCAGAAAACGAAGTGTTGCTACCAGTCTCTGCTCTGCTGTGATGCTACTTCCTAAATAGCTTCCTTTACCTTAGTGCAGTCCTCCTTCACTTACCTCATCCTTCAATTTTGCTTTTAAATGTCCTTATTTCTTCTGAGAAATGCTCACTTCCTGTTCTTCTGTCTGTAACTCACCACCGTAATGCAAGGCTTTCTTCCTGGTGTGGAGAAAGCCTCTTGAGCGGGGAGGGGGCTAGCAGGCAAGTCAAGACACTCTCTACTTTGCAGATAGAGAAAGGAGCTGTGTGTTAGTGGGCATCCTGACACTCCTGCTAGCCCCCTCCCCTCCCCAAAATTGAAGGATGAGGTAAGTGAAGGAGGACTGCACTAAGGTAAAGGAAGCTATTTAGTGAAAAAAAAAATTCCTTTACAACCCCTTTAAGACTGTCCTTTTTTGTTATGAGGGGTGCCACTTGACTCAGTAGCAGCTGAAAGGACTCATCAGGCATCCTCAGATAGTTACGATAATCATCGGGATTGTTTTCCTTGAGCTCTCGAACCAATCTCATGAGAGAAGTTATCACGGTTCTTTAGCCACTCTTTACTCCATAACCTTCGCCTTTTGCTTCTGGGCTCCTCTGCTTGCTGTATATCCATCACTCCAAGCATTACTATGGCAATGGTCCTCTCATCCACATCCATATTGAAGGTGGTGCTGATGTAGGTGATGCAATAGAGATGCTCACTACGCACAAGGTTCGTTCTAATGAACGCACGTTGCTTCTCTGGACGTATACGTAAACCACAGGAAGCCACGGTGCAGAGGTCAAATACATTTTGTCACTTCCTTTTTATATGCAAAAACCAAACAAAAAACTATACATTGATGTTCACAAATAATTTATTGTTCGAAAATCGTTACTTAGCTGATGACGTGATCGTTTGCGCTCACGAACGCATGTTTGTTTTTCGAGAGCGTACTCGCCCGATTTTTCATATAGTGTATGACCAGCATTAGATGGAATACATTTCCATAGTCTGCCCCTGAACTTTACCAAGGATTCATGAGTAGATAAACTTTTTATGAGGATTATAGCAATTTAAGATAAAATATTTTTGGACAAGTGGTTTAGAAGTATTCTTATATTGTACAAATGTTCTGTGTCTGGGTGTTAGTTGGGTGTAGTCTGTTATTACTAAAAAGTTAAAATCAGAGGGCTGGATAGTGGAAAAATTATCCTGCAAATGTTTATTTACACATTTTAGCGGTAACAAGGATATCATTTGCTTACATATCTGGGAGTTTGGGGGGGAAAATTAAGACTTCAAGTAAGTGCTCTGACTATAGATTCCAAACTTTGTTAATTTTGCTTTGTTTATTAATTTTATTGGGTGTTTTCTGTTTTTCAGGTTTTTAATCAGTTTCAATATCTACTAAACACATGTGATATCTCGATACACCTAGTAGAAGTGAGTCCTAAATTAAGTGAAATCCAAGCACTCAACTTAACAGAAAAGAGCACTGAGGCGAAACATGAAGACACATCATCATGTTATAAAACGGGAATAACAAAGACAGGTCTTCCAATTAACTGGTACTATCACATACAAGACGTACCCTCAGGTATTTTATTACATGTTTTGGCTTTAAATCTTTGATAGAATAGAAATGTAATTTCTATTACTGTGCAGATCCAGGAAACAATAGATACACTGGTAAGTAAAACCACACTTTCAATTTATATTGTTAACATACAGATTTTATTTAAATAATGTATATAGCAGTGTGTCTTGTAGTCCTTTACAAAAACATTCATATCGGGCCCCATTTTCAAATTCTTACAATAAAAAAATTTCATAGGTGTTTGCAACAGGGAAAATAAAAGTCAGATCCATTTAATCCTGCTTGTAAATGTTTTGTGTTCAGTAAGGAAATCGTTCACATAAAACCTCATCATCATAGACTGGGAAGATTTTCAGAAACATTCAAGCCCTGTACACACGATCGGTTTGTTCAATGAAAACAGACTGTTTTCATTGGACAAACCGATCGTGTGTGGGCCCCATCGGTTTGTTTTCCATCAGTGAAAAAAAAATAGAACACGTTTTTTAATTTTTCCTATGGATAAAAAAAACGATCAACTGTGTGGAAGTCCATCGGTCAAAAATCCACGCATGCTCAGAATCAAGTCGACGCATACTCTGAAGCATTGAACTTAATTTTTTTCAGCACGTCGTAGTGTTTTACGTCACCGCGTTTTGCTATTTTGACTGATGGTGTTTAGGCAAGACTGATGAAAGTCAGCTTCATCGGATATCCGATGAAAAAATCTATCGGATTAGATTCCATCAGATATCCGATCGTGTGTACGAGGCATCAGAGTTGTTGGTTGGAAAAAAATTCAAGATTCTAACACCAATAGGAAATGTCCACCTACTATGCCTTGTTCTACCCACATTTTATTAAACGCTTATGTTTAGTTTTCATAAGATCTCTCAACTTTTATATGTTTTCTAGTCACATCTAAATCTAGCAAACAGTGAGCATATTTGCAGGATTGATTTATTACAATCAGAAGATTGACAGCCTATTCTATAGTTACTCTTTCTCTAAATTGGTTTGCTAAAATCTAACATCACGGTCCTTATTAACTTTCGAAGCATGTACTATATCTTAAAAACCCTGCATTCTTTCTGTAAACCAAATATTGTGCCACTAAGCGTGCTGCAGTATATCTGTGTGAGAAGGTCAGCAATTTGTTAACCTGGCTATGACCTTGACCCTAACCTACATCAAGCCTTGATCTAGTCATTTTACAGTTATTTTTTTTACACACAATTTTATGTTTGTTTACATTCCCCTCTTTTAACCGCTTGCTGACCAGCCGCCGGCATCATACTGCGGCAGGTCGGCTCGTTCTTGCAGACTGTCGTAGCTGTACCGTTGGTTCCTTTAAATGGCCACGAGTGATTGCAGGCACGAAAGGCAGTACAGGGACATGTGTGTGTAAACTCACACATCCCTGTTCTGTTCTGAGAGCAGATGCAGATCATGAGTTCCTACAAGCTGGGAACCACGATCTGTCATCTCCTATAGTGAGTCCACTCCCCCCACAGTTAGAACACACATTAGTGAACACAGTTAACCTCTTGATCTCCCTGTAGTGTTAACCCCTTCCCTGCCAGTGACATTTACCCAGTAATCAATGCATTTTTATAGCATTACTCGTTGTGTAAATGCCAATGGTCCCAAAAATGGGTCAAAGTGTCCAATAAGTCCGCCATAATGCCGCAGTCCCCAAAAAAATAGCAGATCGCTGCCATTATTATAAAAAAAAATAATAATAATAAAAATGCCATAAATGTATCCCCTATTTTGTAGATGCTATAAGTTTTGTGCAAACCAATCAATATACGCTTTTTGCAATTTTTATTACCAAAAATATGTAGAATACATATTGGCCTTAACTGAGGAAAAAAATAGCTTTTTAAAAAAAAAAATTGGGGCTATTTGTTACACCAAAAAGTACAAAATATTGTTTTTTTTTTTCAAAATTGTTGCTCCTTTTTTGTTTATAGCACAAAAAAAAATGCAGAGGTGATCAAATACCACCAAAACAAAGCTGTATTTGTGGGGGAAAAAGAAGGATGTCAATTTTTTTGGGGTACCAAATGGTACGCGCAATTGTCAGTTAAAGCATCGCAGTGACGTATGGCAAACAATGGCCTGATCATTGAGCAGCCAATTCTTCCGGGGCTAAAGTGGTTAATGGGGAGAAAAATATATATTTCTGGGCCAGTTTTTCATTGACATTAAAAAAAAATTAGGAGATATCTATTACCATTTATCATTAAATAAAGACTCATTATATCTTGAAAAAAAAAAACAGAGGTATAATTCACCTGGATACACTAAGAGAGGATATCCGCCGGACCGTTTCCAGCAGATAAATCCTCTGGCGGATTTGGATCTGATGGCTGTACACACCATCAGATCGAAATCCCCGCGGAATACATCCGCGGTGACGTGGCCGCGCCGTCGCCGCGACGATGACACGGCGACGTGTGCGACCCTGGAAGGTAAATACTTCCACGCATGCGTCGAATCATTACGACGCATGCGAGGGATGGGAGCGGATGGACTGATCCGGTGAGTCTGTACAGACGACCGGATCAGTCCGCTGGACTGGATTCCAGCGGATAGATTTCTTAGCATGCTAAGAAATTTTTATCCGCTGGGAATCCGTCGGCTGGATTTTTATCCGCTGTAAAATGTCTGCTAGGCCGTACACACGACCGGATCTATCTGCTGGAACTGATCCGCGGATCAATCCCAGCGGATAGATCCGGTCGTGTGTACGGGGCCTAAGTAGTTGCGACAATATGTGTAGTTTTGCTAACATATGCCAAACTTGCAAAACTGGGTTCAGGCCTTAAAATGTGTTTTACTTTCATGCAATAAAGGGTCCAGTTCTCTTGGTTGGAAAAGAGATTAAAAAATATTCCTCAATTATTCGTGTTTATCTGACTAAAACTGTTTTTTGTTTTTTTTTTAGTCCTAATCATAATCAATAATTGGAAAATAGTAAAAAAAATCACTACACACTAACTTTAAAACTGGCATGCTTTAGATGTAATTTCATATTTATGATTACGTTTTTTTTTAAAACATAATTTTGTTATATCTATATGTTCTTTTCCGTTTAGGTTACACGTTTTACATTGCACATGAATTTTTTGATGCTTTGCCCATACATAAATTACAGGTACCAATTTATTTTTAATAAATAAAAAATTCCTTGTATGCACAGCACATACAAATTAAAATGCTTTTCAAAAATGTTTTACCACATTACATAGTAAACATGTCCTGCAGCGACTGCCAAAAGACAAAACTTTATTTTATTATGAGCCACTATATACACAAATGTCTTCCACACAACACATAACAAAATTATGAGCATGAAACCTTTTTTTTTCTTAATTTTTTAAGCCATCATTATGTTACTTCCATCATTGGCACAATAAGGAAATACCCAAGCATTCATGCATCAGTATCAGAGCTCTCCAATCTCAGTGCAGCTGAGATAGATAGTACAACACTGTTAGGCTAGCCATAGGTCTGAGACAGTAATCAACTTATTACAGATAAAACAATTGTGACATAAACATGTAAGCCCATACTGGCTAAGCATGCATGCTGATGACTAGACACTTCTTGCACCATTTGTAGCTTAAAGTGTTACTAAACACAGGACCCTGATTTCACTATATCTGGTCTCCCAGAAAACATAGAACATTGGAATGCAATAATTTTAGTAAATATAAACTGCTAAATACCTTTTCTCATTAGCAGTATATAGCAGAATGCTTTTACAGTTTAATCTTCATGTCTTTCAACTGTAAGCAAATGAGATGTGAGCCCAGCTGCATATCATGGACTTTGGGAGGGTGAACTTTGGGAGGCTTCTCCTTCACTGCATCTATCTGCTTATTGATGTGCAATTAATATGCGTTTGTACCTAAGTATTAAACGAATAAGAGGGCCTACATTTTTTCTTGAACAGAGGCCCTTTGCAGGGTGTGTCCACCACTGGTGGTAGCCCTTGCGCAAGCAATTCCCAATCAATTTATTATCAGCTGTCTCATATTTATGATAACAAGAGACATGCATGTGGTCTCATGGAGCAACAACTCCTTGCTCTTTGTGATCAACAGTATTGTAGGGTAATGTTTTAGTAAACATGCTACTAGCAGTCCTGACGGCAGACAAAAAAAGTAAGGGGCAGATCCACAAAGAAGTTACGCTGGCGTATCTATTGATACGCCAGCGTAACTTCTAGTTTGCTCCGGCGTATCTTTGTTTTGTATCCACAAAACAAGATACGCCTGAAGCTGTGCTAGATCCGACTGGCGTACATCTTAGTACGCCGTCGGATCTAAGGTGCATATTTAAGCTGGCCGCTAGGTGGCATTTCCGTCGATTTCCACGTCGAGTATGCAAATTAGCTAGATACGGCGATCCACGAACGTACGTCTGGCCGGCGCATTTTTTTACGTCGTTTGCGTTCGGCTTTTTCCGTGCTATATGAGGCGCAGCCAATGTTAAGTATGGCCGTCATTCCCGCGTCGAATTTTAAAAATGTTACGTCGTTTGCGTAAGTTGATCGCGAATAGGGCTTTGCGTAGTATGACGTCACCGTCGTAAACATTGGCTTGTTCCGGTTTAATTTGGAGCATGCGCACTGGGATACCCCCACGGACGGTGCATGCGCAGTTGAAAGAAAACGTCATTTACGTCGGGTCAAGACGTATTTACATAAAACACGCCCCCATCACATCCATTTGAATGGCGTGCCCTTACGCCGCCAAAGATACACTACGCCGCCATAACTTACGGCGCGCATTCTTTGAGGATACCAAAAAAAAAGTAAATTACAGCAGCGTAGTGTATCTTAGATACGCTACGCCCAACGCAAATATGCGCCGATGTAAGTATTTACTTTATAGAAGTAAGTTATACATATGTTGAAAATACAACCAAAATTACATTTATGCACCATCTTCCTTTTGCAACAGTATAATGTACACAATAGACTGCATATCTTAAATTCTCATGAAAATATTGATTATACAGTGTTATTCACAATGAGTAATTTTAATGTACATGTCAACAACATGTTTTATATTTGATTCGATAGTAAATCCTGAACATATTTTTAAATTTCCATACAGAAAATGCAAGATGAATGGAGAGAAATATTGATTGATGTTGATCCAGATATTCCACAAAAATTAAGATTTGTCCTTGGTTCTAGCTGTTCTCTTATTGCAAAAACCTTTGTTCAGGTATTTGTTTTTTTATTTTATAAAAAGATATTTTTCCTATGGAACCTAAAGCATAATTTAAACCCAAAAACATAAATGTAATATTTCTTCTATCACCTTCCAGGACAGCACACCAGAGAGATGAGGGCTCCTCCCTACAGGAAACACAATCAATTGACAGTTTGTTATAAGTCCCCACCCTTCCCCTTGCTCCTCAGTATTGATTGTATTTCTCCCGAAAACAGCGACACGTTTGTTTTGTTTGTTAACCTGGAGACGGTGAGGTCGAAAGGTACCCCTGTTGAGGCAGGTTCAGGGAGGCCGGGGAGGGCTGAACTAACCTGTAGGCTCAGGCCAGCTCACAGGTCGCCCCAAAGGTGTGCACTAGCGCTTTGAGCTGCGGTGAAAAAGCCATCGCTTTAGTGCCAAGAAACGCCGCCACGATACTGCTCTCTCCTTCCTGGGGGGGGTTGCCGCCATTAGGAGCATTGCGCTCCAAGCCTCTCTCTGAGAGAAACAGGAACCGCGTCACAGGAGCGTGGGCGGTTCCTTACAGCGCAACCCGGAAGTGACGCATCGGCGTGGAGAGCAGCGTGGAGCGGTGGAAGCGGTCGGCGGCGGATAAACCCTGACAGAGGTACCGACAAGCCAGGACCCAGTCAACCTCCTCATGGAAGAGGACGGGAAGACGAGCGCAACTGCAGGCAGATCCAGATCGGGGGTCGATGAGTGCAAGCCCCCCTGGAAAGGGAGGAAAGAAGGGAGTGAGAGTTCCTGTAATTCAGGATACAGCCGGTTCCGGTTGCCTTCCTCATTCTCTATCTCTTTTCTCCCCAGTACAATCCAGCAGTCTCAGAGTGGGAAGGAGTAAAATTACATTCTTTTATGTCTCCTGTCTTACAGAATCCCCAGGCGGAGCCCAGGAGGCCTCTATTCAGTCTCCTGACGCAACTGGGCATAGTTCCTCTAGAAAATGTGGGAACTGTAAAGATAAACTCCCTAAAACCCATTCAAAACCGTTCTGCTATAAATGCATAAATCAATTAGCTGGGAAGGAGGCGGCTGCAATGATGAAAAGTTTTTTTGTGTCCATGCAGACCGAAATGTTAGCAACCGTTAAAGCTTTCAGGGATGCAGCTGGTCAGGCAGTACAGAGTCCTGACACAGAGGAACCTGTCCCTAGGGAAGGTACGTCCTCCCAAGAAAGTTTATTTGCAGGACCCAGTGCCTTTTTTCCGCCCTCCCAGACACTTCCCCTAGGTCAGATAGAGGAAAGTGACATAGTGAGCCAAGTCAGATCTAGACACAGCTCAGAGGGCGAGGAGGATAGAGACTCCCTTAGCCAGTCCCAGGAGGATGTGAGACTGAGGAAATACCTCTTTTCAGCAGAAGACCTTGACAGTCTCCTTCAGGCAATCTATGCCACAGAGGAGATCCCAAAAACCCCTAAGGCAACCTCAGCACAGGATAAGGTCTATAGGGGACTGAGTGATACTCAGGACAGGGTGTTCCCTCTCCACCAATCCCTTAAAGAGTTAGTCTTATAGGAATGGAGGGAACCTGAAAGGAGATTGATCACACAAAAGACTTGGAAAAGGAAATATCCCTTCCACCAGTCTGATGAGGAGGTTTTCTTTAAACTCCCTAAACTGAATGCGGCCTTGTCGCAAGTTACCAAACTGTCTGATCTCTCCTTTGAGGGCGCGGGCAGTATCAAGTGGGCTCCCCTTCCAAGGTTCGCTATTGT
Source organism: Rana temporaria (assembly GCF_905171775.1). Classification (NCBI taxonomy): domain Eukaryota; kingdom Metazoa; phylum Chordata; class Amphibia; order Anura; family Ranidae; genus Rana; species Rana temporaria. Next base: position 322,197,188 of record NC_053492.1, read on the forward strand.
TTGGCAAAGGCCTAGATGATGTCCTAGCTAGGTCATCAGAAAAAAGCAAGAAGTTTCCGGTAAAACCCAAGAAAGAGGGTTTCAGGAAAACTTTTCGAGGCCCCCCGGGGCAAACTAAGCAGAGAACCAAAAAATAACCCAACAAGCGTTGGATTCATGGTAAGGGGAATAGAAAGAACAATCTGCTCTTCCCCTCCCCAAAAACCAGCGATAAACAACCCAAGTGACGCCAAGGTCAGAGTGGGGGGGGCGGCTGTCCCAGTTTGCACCACAATGGGAAAAGATTTCAGACAGCACCTACATCTGCAAGATTATAAGAGAAGGTTATCGTTTAGAATTTCTGACAATCCCCCCCCCCCCCATGATCACTCTCACACATCCCCCCAGGGATGCCCTAAAAAGGGCTGCCCTCCTGGAGGGTATCCAGTAGTTGGCAGAACAACTAGTAGTAGTACCAGTGCCAAAAGAAAAACAGTACCGGGGATTCTATCCCCATGTATTTGTAGTCCGCAAACCGTCAGGAAAATTCCCGCCTGATAGTAAATCTGAGAAACCTGAACAAATTTTTGGAACGCAAAAGATTTACTATGGAAAGTATTTACTCAGTAAGAAAGAACCTCATGAAGGAAGCCTTCATGATGACCTTAGACCTCAAAGATGCCTACTTGCGCGTGCCAATTCACGTGGATCATCAGGCATATCTGAGGTTCGCAGTCGTAGTCAGAGGAGAAATCCTCCACTGGCAGTTCAGAGCACTACCGTTTGGCCTAACATCCAGCCCAAGGATCTTCACAAAGATCCTAGCGGAAGCAGTAGCCTTTCTGCATCTTCAGGGGGTATCCCTTGTGCCGTATTTGGACGATTTACTGATCTCCAGACAGTCAGCTTCCCAAGTCCTGTCAAATACCGACAAAGTAGTAGCTGTACTAAAAGGTTTGGGTTGGATTATCAATGTAGAGAAATCCTCCCTCGAACCAGAACAGGTAAAAACCTTTTTGGGCTACTTAGTAGACACCAAACAGCAGATGCTCTTCTTGCCAGAGGACAAAGTGGAAAAATTAGCTTCAGCGGCAGGGAATCTGATAAGAACCCCCAGGCTCCCCAGAAGGACTATACTGAGAACCCTAGGCTTAATGTCGGCAAGTACACCAGCAGTAGTATGGTCACAACTGCACGCCAGGACACTTAATTTCTTCTTTCTGTCCTCCTGGGACAGAAAGAGGGAATCCCTGGATCAAGAAGTGCTGCTCACCCCTCAGGTCCTGTCATCCCTAGAGTGGTGGACAATTCATCAAAACCTAATAAAGGGTCGTCCATGGGCTCAGAGGAACCCGCTAAAGGTGACTACGGATGCCAGTACATGGGGGTGGGGTGCCCACCTAGAAAAGAAAAAAGCCCAAGGGAAGTGGAACAGCTCACTAGCTCGCAGGTCATCCAATTACAGGGAGCTCAGAGCAGTGGGGGAGGCCCTGAAGGCCTTTCAGGAGGACATCAAGGGCAGAGAAGTTCAAGTGAGCTCCGACAATGCCACAGTCGTAGCCTACCTGAATCATCAGGGGGGTACCAGGTCCAGTCCCCTACTAGAACTATCCAAGGAAATCCTGGATTGGGCAGAAGGAAAAAATATCTGAATTTCTGCCATACATATAAAGGGGACAAGCAATATAGAAGCAGACTTCCTCAGTCGTCAGCAGATAAGACAGGGGTAATGGGAACTGAATCCCGAAGTATTTCATGCCCTGGTTCTACGGAAATCCGTAAATAGACCTGTTTGCCAACCGGCAAAACAGAAAAGTAAACAGATATTTCTCGACCTCCCTGGAACTAGAGTCCGAAGGTTTGGATGCGTTGACCCAGACTTGGCATTACAGGCTGGCATACGCCTTTCCACCCTTGGCACTGATTCCGCAGGTTCTTCAGAAAATCAGCAGGTCCCCTGGCCAGATTCTTCTGATAACCCCGTGGTGGCCAAGGAGAGCGTGGTTTGCGAGTCTAAGATCCATGTCGGTAGTGGAACCACTGAGACTCCCGAACAGGGTAGATCTCCTCAGGCAGGGGGGGCCAGTATTTCACCCAAGGCCGGAATTTTTTCAGTTAACAGCCTGGTTAGTGAGCGCCAGATCCTGAAACGGAAAGGCTGCTCAGAGAAGGTGATAAGTACCCTTCTTTTGAGTAGAAAACCAGTGACTAGGAAGATCTATTCAAAAATCTGGAAGACTTTCTATTCCTGGAGTAAAGAAAGACAGGTGACCTCATCGTCTGTCCCAGTTATCCTGGACTTCCTCCAAGACGGGGCAGACTTGGGGTTAAAAGTCAGTACCCTTTGGGTTCAGATAGCAGCCCTCTCAGTCTATCTTGATAGAAGATTAGCTAAAGAGGACCTTATTAAGCGTTTCCTGCTAGCTAGGGAAAGAGTTTCCCCAATCCTTAAAAACAGTTGTCCACCTTGGGACCTAACTAGGGTGTTAGAGTCGTTATCTATTCATCCGTTTGAACCTATAGATAAGGTTCCCTTTAAATTCCTAACTTTAAAGTTAGCCTTTCTGTTAGCCATTACTACAGCTAGGAGGGTAGGGGATCTGCAGGCTCTGTCCATGAAAGAGCCCTTCCTGAGGGTGCAGCCAGATAGGATCACTCTCAGGGCAGATCCCGTATAACTACCTATCCTTATTTCATAAGACGCAAGACATAATATTGCCGTCCTTTTGTACTGAACCAAAGAACGAGAAAGAAAATAAATGTAATTGTTTAGATGTAAGAATATGTCTTCTTAATTATCTGGAGAGAACAAAGAGTTTTAGGAGATCCAATCACCTTTTAGTTCTATATGCCGGGCCCAGGAAGGGACTGCAGGCATCAAAAGCCTCAGTCTTAAGATGGATAAGATAAGCTATCTCAGAGGCTTATCTGTGTGCTGGGGTCCCAGCTCCAGATAATATCAAGGCTCATTCAACCAGATCCTTAGCAACTTCCTGGGCTGAGAAAGCAGGGGCCTCCTGGGAACAAATCCTCAGCGCGGCTACCTGGTCCAGTCATCATACATTCCTGAAGCACTATCGTGTGGAGATGTTGTCACAGCAAGACCTGGCTTTCAGTCGGAAGGTCCTGCAAGCTGTGGTCCCACCCTGAAGGTAGGCCTGTGGTTACTTGATTATTCTCTCTGGTGTGCCGTCCTGGAAGGTGATAGGAGAAAACCTACGTTAGATCTACCGGTAACGGTATTTCTACGAACCTTCCAGGACGGCAGGCCTACTACCCGCCCTATGTGGAAGGGGAAAGAATAATCTATACACTAGGTGGTAAGTACCTATATGGAACAATGTCCCTTGTGAACCAGTTCAGGATTACTTTAATACATACTGAGGAGCAAGGGGAAGGGTGGGGACTTATAACAAACTGTCAATTGATTGTGTTTCCTGTAGGGAGGAGCCCTCATCTCTCTGGTGTGCCGTCCTGGAAGGTTCCTAGAAATACCGTTACCTGTAGATCTAACGTAGGTTATTGCAGTTTACGTGTCCTTTGATGTAGTGGCTGCATTCCTTCTCTTTTTTAAGTTTAGGATATTTTTCAGCATTTACAGAAAATGCCTAGTAACAACCTCTCTGATGTTATCGCGTACAATGCAGGATCAGCAGTTCTGCATTGTATGTGAGGATGTTGAGGGTGTAACTACATACCAGGAGCTGACAATCGCAAAGCAGAGCACCTTCTGCCAGCTAAAGAAGAAATTACATAAGTATTTTTCCATACTCTTTACCCCTAACCTAAACTAGCAACTAAGCTTGAGCAAAGGGGGCAACTAAATAGTTTCAATGGTGACTGGAAATTGGTATTGAAGCTAATTTGTAATAGACAAAAATATGAAGCTACAATAACTGTCGGCTTCTAGGCACCATAAAGTCCCAGACTGTTTTTACTTGTTTCAATAACTATCCTGATAGTGCTGCTGTGTGCCCCAACATATTCTGTACCCTGGGGTATGGGAAAGGTAGATTTTTCTGTCTAGCAGGGTGCAGTCTGGCATCTTATAATGCAATCGTTACTATAGGTTAATACTTTTGTTTTCACATTTTGTTTGAATGTATACATAGTTACATAGTTACATAGTTAGTCAGGTTGAAAAAAGACACAAGTCCATCCAGTTCAACCACAAAAAATAAACAAACAAACAAAATAAAAAACACAGTACAATCCTATACACCCAACTCCATACCCACAGTTGATCCAGAGGAAGGCAAAAACCCCCAGCAGAGCATGATCCAATTTGCTACAGCAGGGGAAAAAATTCCTTCCTGATCCCCCGAGAGGCAATTGGATTTACCCTGGATCAACTTTACCTACAAATCTTAGTACTTAATTATTTTATGTACATTTAGGAAAGTATCAAGGCCTTTCTTAAAGCAATCTACTGAGCTGGCCAGAACCACCTCTGGAGGGAGTCTGTTCCACATTTCCACAGCTCTTACTGTGAAGAAACCTTTCCGTATTTGGAGGTGAAATCTCTTTTCCTCTAGATGTAAATAATGACCCCTTGTCCTCAGTGTTGACCGTAAAGTGAATAACTCAACACCAAGTCCACTGTATGGACCTCTTATATATTTGTACATGTTGATCATATCCCCCCTAATTCTCCTCTTCTCAAGAGTGAATAAATTCAGTTCCTCTAATCTTTCCTCATAGCTGAGCTCCTCCATGCCTCTTATCAGTTTGGTTGTAAAAAATATTGGGATGGTGGCGCTGCAAATTGGATCACCCTAGGGTGTTCACAGTCCCTGTGTAATCACAGGTGTTGGGTAATCTGTTTGTAGGAAAAGTCCAATCCAATGAACCTCCCTATTAGGAAACACAATCCTTCAGATACCCTATTTAATGGTGCCAATAGTATAGCTACCTCAGAGAAAATTATTGTGGGAGTGTCCTTGTGCAGGATCTGTAAACCTGGTACCCCAAATTGTGAATGTCAGGTAAAAAACTAGTTGCAAAGCAATGCTAGATGTAGATGTAAAGATATCTCTATATATATCAAAACCAAAAATAAAAACAAAATACGGTTTTCAGAGGGTGTGGACAATGGTTTGTGTAGACAAACTGTGGTCACTCAGATCTAATTATCATCCAGTTTAAGTGAACAATTGTAAGGTGCTTGAAATATAAAATAAATTATAAATACCGTGAACAATGTGCAACTAGTGACCCCTGTGTATTCTCAGGGTGTCTGAGGGGCGCTGCGCACCCTTACTGGTGTGTCTGGTGGTGAATTTGAGTCCTTATCTTAGGTGTCTTGTGACAATAAAAATTAGTTAATATGCAATAACTTGTGTCAGGTTTGACCAAAAAGAGAAAATTATGTATCTAAATATATTGTGCAACAATGTGTTGAGATGTGCCTTAGGAAAATAATAATAAGAGGTCCCACGGAGGAAAGCTCCGCAAATAGTATATGATAGTTTCAACTCAGCGTGCTGGTCATTTGTAAAAAGTTCATATATGCACAAAAAATCCAACCAAATTAAAAGAAAAGAAAAAGTGGCAAAATAGATGGGCAAGGGGACATATCAGCCGCACATTTGTTTAGCCAGAAAAAGAGAGGAAAGATAGTCCTTTGTTGTCATTCCTTTATGCAGGTTAACCCTTAATTAGCTGGTGACTTGAAGTGCCATTAAAGTATGTTGAAATATCGGTGACAGCTGTGCTCCCCCACAAGGGTCCTCACTCACCAGATGTTGTCACCCCCCCAGGGGGCAAAAAGCGGGTGGTGGTGGTACCTAGATGTCTGCAAGGTTGTAGTCTCCTACGATCAATCCTCAAGTTTCTCCTTTAACCAGGAAGCAGGGGGTGCTTGGAGTGATTTTTCAGGTATCAGCGATAGGTCATTCAATGGTTAAAAAAGAAAAAGAAAAAACGCATAGCGTAATACGTTTTAAATTGTTAGGGTAAACCCAACAAATTGATTTAATAAAAAGGGAAAGTATATAAAAATGAACAGTGGGAGTGGGAGCTCCTCACTAATCCCTGCGCAGAGGGAATTCCACCGAACAATACATTTAAAAACAATCACAAAGAAAAAAGAGAAAGTTGTTGAAAAGCACCACGCTGCACTAGCCTACTGTCTGCTGCTGCTATTATTGCATCACTGCTTGGGTAGCCAACATAAAATCCTCCCTTGGCGTCCGTGTGCAATATCGCAGTGATCAGCTGGGACGAGTGGCGTGCTGGCAGGTAGCGTGTGAACAAGCGTATGAGCGTCTGTCTGGGTCACCTGACGCGTTTCCTTGGGGTACTCCACTGATAACATTGGACCATTTAGAGTAAGAATCATTAACCACGACTCTCTGAATTCTGTCTTTCAGCCAGTTTTCTATCCATTTACAAACTGATATATCCAATCCTGTAGACCTTACCTTACACATGAGCCATGTGTGCGGAATTGTATCGAACGCTTTTGCAAAATCCAAGTATATCACGTCCACAGCCATTCCTCTGTCCAGGGTTTTACTTACCTCTTCATAAAAGGAAATCAGGTTTGTCTTACAACTTCTGTCTTTCATGAATCCATGCTGTCTGCTGCTTAAATAGTTTTTTTCCAGCAAGAACTCTTTTATTAAACGTTCCAGTATCTTCCCAACTATAGAAGTTAGACTAACAGGTCTATAGTTACTTGGTAAAGACTTTGTTCCCTTTTTAAATATGGGCACCACATTGGCCCTGCGCCAATCCAGTGGTACTATTCCTGTCATTAATGAGTCCCTAAATATTAGATACAGCGGCTTTGAAATGACAGAGCTCAACAAACCTAGGATCCGTGGGTGGATGCCATCAGGTCCAGGTGCTTTATCCACCTTTATTCTGTCTAAATATTTCTGGACCATATCACTTTTGAGCCATTGTGGATTTGGTGCTGTGTCACTCCTACCCCCATTTTGGACATGAGCTCCCCCATGCTCCATTGTATAAACAGAGCTGAAGAAAGCATTTAATAAATTTGCCTTCTCTTTGTCCCCAATCACCCACTCTAGATTATTTTGTAAGGGGCCTACATGCTCGGACTTCACCTTTTTACTATTAATATATTTAAAGAATTTTTTGGGGTTTGTCCTACTATCTTTTGCAATCTGTCGTTCATTTTGAATTTTTGCATCCTTGATTTCCTTTTTACATATTCTGTTATATTCTTTGTAACATTTAAACGACACTAGTGTTCCTTCATTTTTATATTTTTTAAAAGCTACTTTCTTATTGTTTAGAGCTTTTTTAACTTTGACCGTGAGCCACATAGGTTTTATTTTTAGCCTTTTAAACTTATTGCCCATGGGAACATACTTTGCAGTGAGGTTCCACACAGTCTTTTTGAAGAATTCCCATTTCTGTTCTGTGTTCATCGGTGCCAATAGTCCCTCCCAGTCCAAGTCCTGGAGAGCAGCCCTCATCCTTGGAAAATTTGCTCTCTTAAAATTTAGTGTTTTAATATTTCCTGTATGTATTTATTGCTTATAGTTAACATTAAATGAAATCATGTTATGATCACTGCTACCCAGGTGTTCCTTTATCTGAACATTAGTAATAAGCTCAGCATGGTTTGAGATTATCAGGTCCAACAGAGCATCATTCCTAGTTGGGGCCTCAATAAACTGCACCATAAAATTGTCCTGCAATAGGTTTTTAAATTGTTGTCCTTTAACTGTCCCAGAAGTGCCATTAATCCAGTCAATTTCTGGGTAGTTAAAATCCCCCATTATTATCACCGTCCCAGCCCTTGCAGCCCTTTCCATCTTCACGCCCCTTCCACTCCCTCTAACTACATTAACCCATCTCCCTATCTGATAATCCTGACTTGCCCCTCCACCCTCCACATCAACCTCACTGACCACTTGCTCAGCGGGCAGAGGACCCCTTTCAAGGTTGTCATTTCTACCCAGTGTTGCAACTTGCTCCTCCAGATCTCTAATACGAGCTTCCAGAAGGGCAACCTGCTCACATCTGTTACAGCGGTATCCATCTTGGAGCTGTTACACCAATTTTGCATACATGTGACACACTGTGCACTGAGCAAAACCTTCAACCCTGCTAGCACTCATTTCCAAGTTACAATATAATTACTTCTATGAAGATTAAGATGATACCTACAGTTTTGGCAGACTCGTGTCTTAACTCTTGTTTTAAACTCCTGATTTTTAACTCTTCCACTTGTATTCAAAAATTCCACTTCTGATCAGAAATTCCACATCAGATCCACTCTTTAGCAAGGAGCCAGCTCTTATGGAGTTTTTACAGACACTTATATACTCACCTGTTAACAATAAAACACTCCCCTTAATTAGCAGAAAGGAAAAAAAAAAAGCTGTTTAAAAAGTGTCAGAGAAAAAAGACAAACAATTCAACACTTGTAGCAGAAACAGTTAAAAGCAGCTAAAAGCAAATCCTGGTTTTTAACTATTCCACTTGTATTCAAAAATTCCACTTCTGATCAGAAATTCCACATCAGATCCACTCTTGAGGCTGGGTTCACACTTGTCCGACAACGGTCCTACATTGGAAGCTCATGTAGCATGACATGTGAAAATCAATGTTTCCCTATGAGAGCTGTCTTAACTGGTCCTACACAAGTCGGTCCGACTTTGAAAATGCTCCCTGTACTACTTTGGTCCTACATTGATCCTACTTCAGCCCATTGAATATCATTGAAGTCGGATCAAAGTAGGAGCCTTGTCCTAACCATCCGACTTTTGACATCCGACTTGTGATTACACCAGCAGTAAAAGGAATTTATCTCACTCTGGGATTGTTTTGATTGGTCGAAGAACAAGTCAGACTATCACAAAGTCGGATCAAAGTAGTATCCTGTTCATGAAAGTAGGATGGATGTAGGACCAATGTAGGATCAATGTAGGACCGATGTAGGACCAATGTAGGATCAGTGTAGGACCAATGTAGCAGAGCAAAGTAGGATGAAAGTAGTGTAGTAGTGTGAACCCAGCCTTAGCAAGGAGCCAGCTCTTATGGAGTTTTTACAGACACTTATATACTCACCTGTTAACAATTAAACACTCCCCTTAATTAGCAGAAAGGAAAAAAAAAAGCTGTTTAAAAAGTGTCAGAGAAAAAAGACAAACAATTCAACACTTGCAGCAGAAACAGTTAAAAGCAGCTAAAAGCAAATCCTGGTTTTTAACTCTTCCACTTGTATTCAAAAATTCCACTTCTGATCAGAAATTCCACATCAGATCCACTCTTTAGCAAGGAGCCAGCTCTTATGGAGTTTTTACAGACACTTATATACTCACCTGTTAACAATTAAACACTCCCCTTAATTAGCAGAAAGGAAAAAAAAGCTGTACATTGTACAGATTCACTTCACTTCAAATAAACTGAAGCAAAAACTTAAAGTGGATGTACACCCTAACATATACCCAGTGAAGTGAACAGCCTCAGATGATACACAGAGATGAAACAAAACTCCCTACATAAGTTTTATATTTCCTAAACTTAAAAAAAGAGAAGGAATGCAGCCACTACATCTACTGTCTTTAGCTTACTGTATTCTTTAAAAAGTGCACATAGTGTTAGAGATGTTTTCTTCCTGTTCAGCACCCTGAATAGCACACAACCCCACTCCACATAGGCAAAAAAAAGAAAGGAACGTGCAGAGCTGTGCTGTGAATAGACCAGCTCTCTGCAAATCTATTCATAGCACCAACCCAGGCACCAATTTCAGGCTGGTTTTATCTTGGTTGTCAGAGAACTTGTCGGAAGTTATGCTGATAACAGAAGAATGGAGCAGCAGTATGACATGGGACTTGGGGCTTTGGAGAGAGATAAGAATACACTACAGATATATGCGCTTAGGTAAAATTTCATGAATTGGGTTTATATCCAGTTTAAACCTTCACATTTGAGTTTTTCATAGGTGGCTGCAATTTGAACCTCTGTTTTTCTTGCAATGGGGACTCTGTCTAATTGTCGTGGCTAGTGCACAACAAGATAATGGTTATACACTTTGGGGTATATTTATAAAGCAAGGAATGTGACTGTATCTTTCTGAAGCATTGGTTTTCAATTGCAATGATTGATTCACCTGCAATGAATATTTAGTGAATGTCACATTTACTGCTTTATAAATATGCAATATTGTAAACATAAATATGCTCCTTTGTCTGGCTTCTCCATAATTTACAAAAAAAAAAGGGCCCAGATAATAAATGGATGCTTTTATTATATCCTAGTATGGACAGAGGGAATGTAAAGACAACATACTGCTACTGTAGAGCTTTTTTTTTTTACCAGTGCTGCTGTTTAAGAGGCTATAAGTACCCAGGAGATTTAAGCTGACATTGAACTTTAAATACAGTTGTGCTTCATAGGCTTCATAGGTTTACCCTGGCAGAATTTATGATTTCTTGCCCATTTTTCAGAGAATATGAATAACACAAAAACATTTCTTTCACTTATGGTTAGTGTTTGGTTGAAGCCATTTATTATCAATCGAAAATAAAGAAAAAGTTGCGCTAAACTTAAAAAACAGATGTAAGAATATAGCAGCCAGCACCAACAATGGACAGTGTTGTATGCAGAAACAAAAAAGGAAAAAAGTGCAGCGCTAAATACTATCTGGAGTGAAACCAAATATATGATCAAGGTATTCAAATCAGGTGCCCCAATTAAGGGGCAAGTATAAGAATATATAAAATCGCACTAGACCAATACGTGTAAATATCAAATAATGTGCAAGAAAAATTTAAATACTGAAAAATCAAAATCAAAGTAAGTGTGATACCAAATGGTACCACCAGGGTACTTCACACTCAAGTGAAAATGGATATGTATCACAAATAAATATCCCACGAAGATACGTCCAAAGATATATGATCAAAGGACAATGCTAATAGATGTTATAAATAGCAATGTACATAAAACAATCCAAAGAAACCAAGGAATGGAAACTCTGATGATAAAAAGTCCCAATGTAAAAATGAACAGAATCACATTAAGGCAAACTGAATTGCAAAAACGTGTAGAGTAAGTCCATCAACACAGGAATCGGATACTTCAGTGATTTAAACAGGTAGTAAAAGCCCCATCAGCGGTCAATCTCATAGGATCCACAACAACATCCAATCGATACAGATAAAAGTTGGGTACTCTTACCGGATGGCGTGGACACACACGTCAGCGACGGTGTGTCAATCGAGCGTGTACGAACTCCTGGAAAACGATGATGTCAATGGGAGACCTTTGAGCCAATAGACAGTCGATCATCAGAAGCCGAGTGGATCCAAATGTGAGAGAAAATCCTTCAGGGGAAACTCATGGATAATGGCATTGTGGCAGGTAGACCCATCATAGAATCATGTGAGGAAAGAAAACACACACAACTTCGCATAGTGTGGTTACTTCCAGTAAAAAAGCCTTTATTAGGCATAAAATGGTAAACAGAAAAATGGGCAAAAAATAAATAAAAAATAGGATAAAAAGTACCAGACTGCGGAAAGACTAGTACAGATGATCACATGGATAAAGTAGCGTGGTAGGCAAATAGCCCATACGCTATTTGCCTACCACGCTACTTTATCCATTGTGTGTGTTTTCTTTCCTCACATGATTCTATGATGGGTCTACCTGCCACAATGCCATTATCCATGAGTTTCCCCTGAAGGATTTTCTCTCACATTTGGATCCACTCGGCTTCTGATTTGAATACCTTGATCATTTATTATCAATCAACTGTGTTTACTCTTTTTAAATCATAATGGCAACAGAAACTACCCAAATGACCCTGATCTAAAGTTTACATACCCCATTTGTTAATACCCTGTATTGCCCCCTTTAACATCAATGACAGCTTGAAGTTTTGTGGTATTTGTGGATGAGGCTCTTTATCTTCTCAGATGGTAAAGCTGCTTATTCCTCTTGGCAAAAGCCTCCTGATCCTGTAAATGCTTGGGCTGTCTTCCATTAGCTTGAGATCTCCCCAGAGTGGCTCAATGATATTGAGGTCAGGAGACTGAGATGGCCACTCCAGAACCTTCACTTTATTCTGCTGTAGCCAATGACGGGTCGACTTGGCCTTGTGTTTAGGATCATTGTCATGTTGGAATGTCCAAGTATGTCCCTTGCGCAGCTTCCTGACTGATGAATGCAAATGTTCCTCCAGTATTTTTTTATAATATACTGTGTTCATCTTTCCAATAATTTTGATCAAATTTCCTGTGCCTTTGTAGCTTACATATCCCCAAAACATCAGCGATCCACCTACGTACCTTTCATTATAGGCCTTGTTGACTCCTCTCCAAATGTAGCATTTATGGTTTGGGCCAAAAAGCGAAATGTTGTTCTCATCATTTCATATGACTGTGCCAGAAGGTTTGAGGCTTGTTTGAGGGTTGTCTCTGTGCTGTTTGGCATATTGTAAGTGGGATACTTTGTAGCATTTGTGTAGTAATGGCTTTCTTCTGGCAACTCAACCATGCAGCCCATCTTTCTTCCAGTGCCTTCTTATTGTGCATCTTGAAACGGCCACACCACATGTTTTCAGAGAGTCCTGTATTTCACCTGAAGTTATTTGTGGGCTTTTCTTTGCATCCCGAACAATTTTCCTTGCAGTGAAAATTGAGTTGGTCTACCTGACTGACCTTTCAAAAGAACCCCTTATTTTCCACTTCTTGATTAGAGTTTGAACACTGCTGATTGGCATACTCAATTCCTTGGATATCTTTTTATATCCCTTTCTCGTTTAATAAAGTTCAACTACCTTTTCCTGCAGATCCTTTGACAATTATTTTTCTTTCCCCATGACTCAAAATCCAGAAATGTCAGTGCAGCACTGGATGAAAGATGCAAAGGTCTGTCAGGAATCCAGAAACTCATTGGGCCAGATTCACAAAAGGGATACGACAGCGTATCTGCTGATACGCCGTCGTATCCCTGTTTCTATCTATGCGACTGATTCATAGAATCAGTTACGCATAGATATCCCTAAGATCCGACAGGTGTAATAGTTTTACACTGTCGGATCTTAGGATGCAGTACCGCGGCCGCCGCTGGGGGGAGTTTGCGTCGTAAACCAGCGTCGGGTATGCAAATTAGCAGTTACGGCGATCCACGAAACTTTTTCCCGTCGTTACGTCGCCACAAGTGTTAGTTTGCCGTCGCAAAGATAGGGCACCTTTTACAAAGTGTCAAATTACTACACCATGTAAAAGTATACCTGTCTTTCCCGCGTTGCTTTTGAATTGTTTTAAAAAAAAAAAAATTTCCTGGCGCAAGTCTTTTTTTCACGTCGCGATTCACAAAACGTCGGCGCGTCGTAATTTCACGCAAAGCACGTCGGGAAATTTGCGTCGGGAGCATGCGCAGTACGTCCGGCGCGGGAGCGCGCCTAATTTAAATGGTACCTGCCCCATTTGAATTGGCCCGCCTTGCGCCGGACGGATTTAGGATACACCGCCGCCAATTTCCAGGTAAGTGCTTTGTGGATCGGGCACTTAGACAGAAAATTTGCGGCGGTGTAACCTAAATCGGTTACGTTACGCTGCGCCCGGGCTACGTGAATCTGGCCCATTGACCTTTTATACACACACAAATTACAAGCAAACAGATCACATCAATCCCCACACAATGGGAAACATTAAAATGTGTGTTACGGGGACTGTTCATCAAACACGGAACAAGATTAAAAAAAAAAAATAGAACAAAAATCCCTATTAGGAGAAATTTCCAGATTAGAAAATATACATAAACAAAACGGTAAAAAGGCAGATAGAATAACATTAAGCGATAAACGCATTGAATTAAAAAACTCTGTTTGAAATCAAGGGACAAAAATAGAGCCCAGATATAACAATATGGAAATAAAACTGGGAAAACATCAGCTAAAACACTAAAGCCCTGTACACACGATCGGTGCATCCGATGAAAACGGTCTGATGGACCGTTTTCATCAGTTAACCGATGAAGCTGACTGATGGTCAGTCGTGCCTACACACCATCCGTTAAAAAAACGATTGTGTCAGAATGCGGTCACGTAAAACACAACGACGTGCTGAAAAAAACTAAGTTCAGTGCTTCTAAGCATGCGTCGACTTGATTCTGAGCATGAGGTGATTTTTAACCGATGGACGTGCCTACAAACGATCGTTTTTTTTCTATCGGTTAGGTACCCATCGGTTAAATTTAAAACAAGATTGCTTTTTTTTAACCTATGGATAAATAACCGATGGGGCCCACACACGATCGGTTTGGTCCGATGAAAACGGTTCATCAGACCGCTCTCATCGGTTTGACCGATCGTGTGTACGCGGCATAAAACAACAGCATTCGTTGACCTCAATAATTAAGATACCTAAATATCTAATACTTTTTTTACTTACTATTCTAAATTATACAACATAAATATACAAAAATAAAATAAAGAGGGGAATAAAAATTTAGAAGAAATATGGCAATATATTAAAGAAACCGCATTACCCACATTTTCTAAGGAAATAACAAAAAGCCTGGAAGAGGAAACCTCTACGAAGGAAGTAGACCAGGCAAAAGCCCGGCCCAGACGGATATACGCCAAGATCCTATAGGGTATTCAAAAATATAATTACACCCATTTTAAAAAAGTCATTTAACTCCATATCGGTTTCGCAGGCATTTACACCACAAAGTATGGAGGCTAATAAAACACTAATCCCTAAACCCCCAAAAAAACACACATTATGCAGTAATTACCGACCTATGTCCCTCACAAATATAGATATAAGTTTGTATCCCAAAATAATCGCTAATAGATTAACACCCATCCTACCTAAATATATAAATTTAGATCAATCCAGATTTACTAAGGGGAGAGAAACGAGAGATAATATAATAAAAACATGTACCGTATTTTTCGCCGTATAAGACGCACTTTTTCTTCCCCAAAACTGGAGGGGGAAAGTTGGTGCGTCTTATACAACGAATACACATTTTGCCTGCATTAAAACTGCCTGGCATGTACTGCGGGCTATGGAGACGTCTCTGACCGCCCCTGCACGGCCAGGCTGTGTGTGTTTGGACTTCCCTCTCCCTCCTCCCTCCTCGCCTTGTCCCCCCCTCCCGACAGTCTAACCACGTGCTGCCCCGGCTGAGCTGAGCTTACGGTACCTTTATCTATCAGTGCGGGCTGTGCTGTGCCTCCTCATGTCTCCCCGTCAGACGTAATCCTTGCTGGGCAGTGGACAGTCTCAGCACAGAAGAAAAAAAAAAAACGTCTTTCTGAAATACACCCCCCATCAGCGGCTCCTACTAGTTTAGGAGGGGGTGTGTTACTGCTATAATCTTCCCCGGCCTCTTCTCTCTGATGTGGGAGTGCAGGGACTTTTTTCTCAGTTTCGGGCGCATGCGCACTGCATCCTGCGCCCTGCGCCCGAACCGATGCAGTTGCTAATTCTCCTTCCCTGGCGGAGTGATCTGTGTCTAAGAGAGTGTGAGGCAGACGGCGGCAGGCAGCTGACAGGATTCTGAGGCAAAGGAAGAAGAATTTGTCAGGTGTGGGTCAATATAATTAAATGCAAAGTGCATACCGTATACGATATATCACACAAGCAGATAGTAGGTTCTCTCTCACAGTGTGTTACTTGACATGGCTGTTGGGTTTTGATTTTGTAGCTAATTGGTCATAAGTTAACAAGGTCAGCACCCGACAGCCATGTCATGTAACACACTGTAACAGTGCCAGCCATGATGTGCCTGTGTGTTATAATGCTGATGATTTTAAACTCCCTGTGTTGCATTTTGTTGAGTGGAGTGGGCTGATGACAGGTTAGTGTAAAAAAACTATCTGTCCATTTACACCTGACTGCCCTCCAATCCAATCCGCTAGATCAGTGGTTCTCAACCTGGGGGTCGGGACCCCCTCGGGGGTCAAATGATGATTTGCCAGGGGTCACCAAATCCTGGACTGTTGCTGAAGCTCGCACCACTCTCCCAGCCTTCTTGCAGCTGCTCAGCAGGGCTGTCTCTGGAGCCGGTGGCCACCCAGCTGGGCTGTTCCTGGAGCACACGGCCGCCCACTCAGCCTCTTTGCAGCCACCCATTCAGTTCACGGCATGGTTGGGGGGCAGAGACTAGAGGTCCGCTGACTGGTGAGGATTGTGAGGTGGGAGGGGCTAGAGGAGACCCTATCTCCTGATTTCAGCATAGGTGTCACTGCTACGAGACACCACAATGTCGGAGACACACTGGGTAACACTACCTGTAATTATAGAGAGAAAATAACCGCTCAGAAGTCTTCAAAGAACCTCCTCACTGGAACCAAACCATGGGTGCCGGAAATGCAATAGTGATGCAAAATAAACATGCCACAGCAGAAAAATTGGAACAAAAGCTGACGTTTCGCACTGTAGCTTCAGTGCTTAGTCAAAGCTACGACAAAGCACTGAAGCTACAGTGCGAAACGTTAGCTTGTATTTTTGCATACCTGTGATTATAGTTGCCTTTAAAAGTCTCCACTACAGTTCTCAGATCAGCAGATGACCTTGATCAAGAGCACCTAAGTTGGCTGATCAGAACTCCCCCCCCCCCCCCCCCCCAGCATTTCCACTCATTCCATTCCCCCTCCACCAAGGAGTAAGAGAAGGAATTAAAATAGAGAATACATGGAAGGGAGAGGAAAAGAAGGGGAGGAAGAAAGAAAAAGGGGGAGAAAGAATAAGAGAAAAACGTCTAGAGAGGGATGGGGGAAAAAAACAAGAAATTGGCATAGCAAGAAATGCAAGGGAAAAGGGAGAACTAAGAGAGAGTGGTACATCCTAAAATGTACCATATGAGGTTTTAACACTGTAAGAGTGGAGGAGACTCAGGGAGCGCTAAATTTCCGTGGGTTAGGGGCGCAAATTACTTGTCTTGCCTTGGGTGCAGACAACCCACGCTATGAAAATAATTTTACTGTTAGGGGTCCCCACAACTTGGGAAATTTTATCAAGGGGTCATGGCCCTAGAAGGTTGAGAACCACTGCGCTAGATGGAGGGGAACGGATCCCTTTCCGTTTTGTTTAGCCGATCGGATTGGAGGTAGGCAGGCAGTGGCGGCTGGTGCTCAAAATTTTTGGGGGGGCACAAACGGAAAAAAAAATTGCAGCCTCACTGTGCCCATCAAATGCAGCCACTGTGCCATCAATTGTCACCACTGTGCCATGCCATCAAACGTAGCCACTGTGCCATCAATTGTCACCACTGTGCCATGCCATCAAACGCAGCCACTGTGCCATCAACTCGCACCACTGTGCCATGCCATCAAACGCAGCCACTGTGCCATCAATTGTCACCACTGTGCCATGCCATCAAACGCAGCCACTGTGCCATCAATTCGCACCACTGTGCCATTAAACGCAGCCACTGTGCCATGCCATCAAACGCAGCCACTGTGCCATCAATTTGCACCACTGTGCCATGCCATTAAACGCAGCCACTGTGCCATGCCATCAAACGCAGCCACTGTGCCATTGTCACCACTGTGCCATGCCATCAAACGCAGCCACTGTGCCATCAATTGTCACCACTGTGCCATGCCATCAAACGCAGCCACTGTGCCATCAATTCGCACCACTGTGCCATGCCATTAAACGCAGCCACTGTGCCATGCCATCAAACGCAGCCACTGTGCCATCAATTTGCACCACTGTGCCATGCCATTAAACGCAGCCACTGTGCCATGCCATCAAACGCAGCCACTGTGCCATTGTCACCACTGTGCCATGCCATCAAACGCAGCCACTGTGCCATCAATTGTCACCACTGTGCCATGCCATCAAACGCAGCCACTGTGCCATCAATTCGCACCACTGTGCCATGCCATTAAACGCAGCCACTGTGCCATGCCATCAAACTTAGCCACTGTGCCATCAATTCGCACCACTGTGCCATGCCATTAAACGCAGCCACTGTGCCATGCCATCAAACGCAGCTACTGTGCCATTAATTGTCACCACTGTGCCATGCCATCAAACGCAGCCACTGTGCCATCAATTGTCACCACTGTGCCATGCCATCAAATGCAGCCACTGTGCCATCAATTTGCACCACTGTGCCATGCCATTAAACGCAGCCACTGTGCCATGCCATCAAACGCAGCCACTGTGCCATGCCATCAAACGCAGCCACTGTGCCATCAATTGTCACCGCTGTGCCATGCCATCAAACGCAGCCACTGTGCCATCAATTCGCACCACTGTGCCATTAAATGCAGCCACTGTGCCATGCCATCAAACGCAGCCACTGTGCCATCAATTCGCACCACTGTGCCATGCCATTAAACGCAGCCACTGTGCCATGCCATCAAACGCAGCCACTGTGCCATCAATTGTCACCACTGTGCCATGCCATCAAACGCAGCCACTGTGCCATGACATCAAACACAGCCACTACCCTTTAATTGTTACCACTGTGCCCTTTAATTGTCACCGCTGTGCCCTTTAATTGTCACCGCTGTGCCCTGTAAAGTGCCCCTCCCCCCCCCCCCCCGCCCGGCACTTACGGTACCTTTACTGGAGTCAGCCATCCACGTCCCTCGATGTCTTCTACCGCCCTCGATGACGGACCAGGGGCAGAGTTGAGGGTGGGGCTGCAAAAGGGGCCCCGCCAGGTAGGCTGTACGGGGCCCCATGATTTCTATCAGCGGCACCTGACTGTAACAATCTACCGTATGCTGCCCTGAAATGTCCGCACGTCTGCCCCTCCTGCTCCATACGTTCCGCCTCCTCCGGCCAATGATTACTGTGTGCTGTGCTCTGCTCCGCCCCGCTCCTACTTGATTTGATGCCCATGATTGATGGGCAGAAGAATTGATCCGCCAAAGCTCTGCCCCCCAAATGCCAGGGGGAAGACACCACCCTCCCTACCTCCGCCCCCACTTCGCCTACTACTCTATTGGATGCCCATGATTGATGGGCAGAAGAATGGCTCCACAAGAGCACCAGATGAAATATGGCTGGATAAGAGAGCGCCAGATGAAATATAAGGGGGGAGGGGAAATGAGGAACATATTGATAATATTGACAGTTCTTTCATTTCTGCATTTCTTGCAGAAAATTACCGTTACCTCCTTTTCAAGATGTCTAAGCAGAAGAGACTGGCATATAAAGTTGCTTTCAAGCTGGAAGTAATCAAATTTGCTAAGGAGCATGGAAACAGAGCAGCGGAGAGACACTTCGGGCCACCTCCAACTGAGAAAATGATAAGGGAGTGGAGGAAACAGGAGGATCAGCTCCAAAAGTTGGATAAAAGCAAGCACACCTTACGTGGACCAACTGCAAAGTGGCCAGAGTTAGAGGTAGAAGTGAAGGAGTGGATCACACGTCACCGGCAAAATGGACTTTCTGTCTCAACAAAAATGATAATCTATGAGGCCAAACGCATTGCTGTGGAGAAAGGCATCCAGGATTTTACCGGATCACCATCATGGTGCTATAGATTCATGAAGAGATCTGGCCTTTCTATGCGCACCAAAACCAGAATTGCACAAAAAATGCCAAAGGAGTACGAATCAAAGATTCTGTCTTTTCACAAGTTTGTTATTGATGCGAGGAAGAAGAATAACTTTGAAATTAGCCAGATTGGGAACATGGATGAAGTCCCGCTAACGTTCGATGTGCCATCTAACAGAACCGTAGATAACAAAGGAGCCAAAACCATAACCGTAAAAACCTCAGGGCATGAGAAAACCCACTACACGGTTGTGTTGTCCTGCTGTGCAGATGGTACCAAACTGCCTCCGATGTTGATCTTTAAAAGGAAAACATTCCCAAAAGAAACAATTCCACGGGGAATTGTCGTGCACATTCATGATAAAGGGTGGATGGACGAAAATGGCATGAGGCTGTGGATTGACAAAGTGTGGTCCAAACGTCCTGGCGGGCTTCTGAAGAAATCTTCCTTGTTGGTGCTTGACCAGTTCAGAGCACACATTACGGAAAATACTAAAAAGAACTTTAAGGAAGTTAAGACCCAAATAGCGGTGATTCCTGGTGGTCTTACCAGCCAGCTGCAACCTCTGGACGTTTCTATTAACAAACCGTTCAAAGTTCTGATGCAAGAGGAGTGGAACACCTGGATGGCAGCTGGGAACCATGATCTTACGCCTACTGGGCGGATGAAGAGGCCCACTATCACACAAGTGTGTGAATGGGTTAAAAGGTCATGGGACTCCGTGAAGGAGGACATTGTTGTAAAATCCTTCAAGAAGTGTGGCATTAGTAATGCCTTGGATGGAACAGAAGACAACGTCTTATTTGACACCAGTGAGGAAGAAAGTGATGACAATGACTGCGTGGATCTGTCCTTCCTCATTTCTGATAGCAGCGAAGAAGAGGAATTGTTGGGGTTCGAATAAAAACATTACAGCCTTATTTTTGTTACTTTCACTGTTTACTGACTGTTAATGAGAGTAAAGATAGTTCTTAATATGTTACATGGTTGACATAAAATTGTTCTTAAACTGCTGTTAACTTTATACAGTTTATATAAAATATTTTACTACAGTATTTGGTTCAGAATCTTTTTTTTTTCTAGATTTTCCTCATTTAAAATTGGGTGCGTCTTATATTCCGGTGCGTCTTATACGGCGAAAAATACGGTAAACTGGTAGAATATGTCCAGAAGGCCGCAATCCCAACATGTCTCCTGTCAGTAGATGCCAAGAAGGCATTCGACAGGGTGGGATGGCGGTTTCTGGAAGAAACTTTAATCCAAGTAGGAATGGAACCTAAGATACTTGGCTAAAATAAGAACAAATGGAATGCTTTCCGAATGTATAAAAGTATAAAACGGCACTCGACGTGGATGTCCTTTATCTCCATTATTATATATATTGGTGATGGAACACCTTACTACAGCAATGAGAAATAACAAAGATATCCAGGGGATAAAAATCAAAGGAAAAGAATATAAAATGGCAGTATACGCGGATGATCTTTTAGTATACCGTATCTACTTGAGTATAAGTCGACCCAAATATAAGCGGAGGCACCTAATTTTACCACAAAAAAATGGGAAAACGTATTGATTCATGTATAAGCATACGGGGTGGGAAATGCAGCAGCTACTGGTAAACAATGGCCTTCTGCAACCTTTACTGTGTCCATCTGCAGCCTCGCTGTGTCCATCTGCAGCCTCACTGTGCCCATTTGCAGCCTCACTGTTCCCATCTGCAGCCTCACTGTGCCTATTTGCAGCCTCACCTGGTTTGCGGTCTCCCGCTGTCCACTGTACTGTCAGGTTTGAGCCGCGGCTACAACAAAATGGCTGCGACTCCGAAACACTGCAGGCTGCTGTTAGACCTCTAGAGGCAGACCGCCAGCGCTATCCAGACCTCTAGAGGTGGTTGCAGCAACAGCTGAAAGCAGCCCTAAAGAGACCGGAGAGCAGTAAGTGGGACCCTCACTCGAGTAAAGGCAGAGGAGGGCTTTTTCAGCACAAAAAAAAATGTGCTGAAAAACCTGGCTTATACTCGAGTATATACGGTATATTACTAATCCAAATTTAATACAGGAATTCAAACGATTTGGAAGAATAAGTAATTTTAAAGTTAATTATGATAAATCAGAAATTTTCAGAAAGATCTTCAAAAAGATTTTCCTTTTAAGTGGCAAAAAGAAGCAAGTAAGTATTTGGGGATATATATCCCGAAAAATCTAAATAAGTTGCGGGAATTAGACTATTCTTCAATAATCCGTGAAACCATAAAAGCACTTCAGAAATGCGATAAATTAATACATTCATGGATGGGAAGAATTAATGTAATGAAGAAGGATACACTACCAAAATTATTATACGTATTCCAAGCCATACCTTTAGTACCCTCAAAAAAAATCAATGATGCAGCTACGTAAAGCTATGGGAAGCTTTGTCTGGGCTCAAAAAAAAAAACAATAAAAAGAGAAATATTAACTAGAACAAAAAACAACAGAGGCCTTGTGCTCCTGGATCCCTTGAAATATTTACAAGCTGCATCATTGATTAGAATTATTGATTGGCATCATAATAAGGAGAATAAACAATGGGTTAATATAGAAGAAGATATTATAGGAATACAGCTTAAAACTCTTCCATGCATAAAATCTCAGTTCCGACTAGATAAAAAAGAATGAACGATTTTTGTATCAGTTACTCTAAAAATAGTACTAAAAAAGGGAACGCTATCCACGACGTTTGGACCAATGACCCTGTTATTCTCCAACCCCGAAATTCCACCCGCAGTAGGAGTAAAACATTTTTTGAAATGGGATAGTATGGAAAATACGAAGCTGGTCCAAACCTTGGTAGATGGCAAATTCCCAAAATTACAGGATATGCCAATAGAAAATAGGAATTGGTATCAATTATATACATACATAGAACCCAAAAGAATACTGATTAATAGATCATTAACTGATTTTGAACAAATGATAATAGATAAACAAAAATCGAGTAAAAAACTTTCCAAAATATATAAAATGTTACTCCCCTCTGGCCCCCTAAATGAATTAATACATATGAGAAAATGGGAAGAGGAAACATAAAGCACAATTTCATTAGGAGAGGGCATTCTTAACAGTCCATAAGGCATCTGTAGAAAGAAATTATAATGGGATGGCACTGGAGTCCAGAGGCCTTAAATAAAATTAAAAAAAGAATACCGAGACTTGCTGGAGATGCCTTGTGGACAAGGGAACAAAGATCCATATCTGGTATGGATGTCAGGGGCTGAGAGATTTCTGGAGTAAGATATTAGCGATATATCAGAAAGTGTCCGGATTGGAGATACAACCAAATATAAATAGTGTAATACTAGCTATAACACCAGGATCAGTAAAAACAATAAAGACCAATATTTCACCACACGATAACAGCAGCCAGATATATAATAGCCCGTAAATGGCAGAAAACAAAAAGTCCCACTATAACGGAATGGGTATGCGAGATGAACGAAATACAATATATGGAAAAACAGATTAGAGAAGAGGAGTTCACTAAGAACCAAGGGCCAGATTCACAAAGGAGATACGACGGAGTATCTCAGATAGTCTGTCGTATCTCTCAGAGTATCTATGCGACTGATTCATAGAACCAGTTACGCATAGATATCCCTAAGATCCGACAGGTGTAATTGTTTTACACTGTCGGATCTTAGGATGCAGTACCGCCGCCGCCGCTGGGGGGAGTTCGCGTCGTAAACCAGCGTCGGGTATGCAAATTAGGAGTTACGGCGATCCACGACGTTTTTTTGCGTCGCAAAGTTAGTCGTCGTTTTTGGTGCCTTAACTTTACACAGCACACGTAAGCACGGCGGGAATTTCGAAACGGAGCATGCGCAGTAGGTCCAGCGCGGGAGCGCGCCTAATTTAAATGGCACACGCCCCTTTAAATTACGCAGGCTTACGCCGGAGGCCGCCAGCATAGGTTTTCATTGCAAGTGCTTTGTGAATCAGGCACTTGCGATGAAAACTTACGGCGGTGTAATGTATCTACGATACGTTACGCCGCCGCAGTTCTACGTGACTCTGGCCCCAAATGCCTAAAGTATGGCAACAATGGGAAGAATTTTGTTTTTCATCAAGGGGCTTAATAAAATATTTATGAATGGGAAAACATCATACTAAGGAAGGAAGGAGGGAGGGAGGGATAATTTTATATTATTTTTTTATTTTGGAATATGTGCAGAATGAATGTAGGTGTGATAGGGAACAATGAAATCCTGAGGAAATAACAAGGGAAAAAAATAAAGTGAATTGGATCCCACGATTATAAACCAAGATCCCAAGTGACGAGAACAGGGAAAATGCTAAATTATAAGATAAGTTATATGAATGTATAGATAGATGTATTTAAAAATGTATTTGTAAATTTGTAAATGTGTATAAAATTTCATAAGAGGAGATTGAAAACAGATCACAGGTGAGGATAGTTACCTTTAATAGCCATTCAAACTCCTTTGTGTCAACTTGTGTGCATGTTATCAGGCCAAAATCAGCAGGTTATGTAAACTTTTGATCAGGGTCATTTGGGTAGTTTCTGTTGCCATTATGATTTAAAAAGATAAACACAGTTGATTGATAATAACCGGCTTCACTAACCATGTCATGATCCATGTTGTGGCTTCGGTCACCTGCTGGTGGCACTATTACTTCCAGCAACAAAGGGTGCAATTCTGGTGGCCACCAGCGGGTGTCTCCCAGTAGATGGACTCTTCATTAATCAAGCTGCACTTGATGTGAGCCTGCTGGAAGTATATAAGCCCGCCCTTCACTGAGGTTCAGGGCTTCAGTATCCTCTCTGCTAGCCTTGTTCCTGCCTGACCTGATCTGTTGCCTGTATATGTTCCTGATCTGCTTCCTGCCCTGTCCTGGACTCTGTTTCCTGTACCTTGTACCCAGTCCCTGAGTCTCGTCCCCCGATTCCAGCTTCCCCTTGCCACTGCTCCCTCCATCTGGCTGCCTGTTCCCCCTTGTCTCTCATCCCTGCTTGATTATGTATATATGCTCTTGTTTTTGTATATATTAGTTAGTCAGATTAGGTGTTTTGAGGGTTGCTGTGTTTTCTTGTATGCTTTGCTTGTTTTGGGGTTTGCTGTTGTTTGGTTTGCACGTGTGCCTTTATCCTTAATAAATATATATTGCTCACCTACTTTTGTGCCTGTTTCCTTAAGTGCAGCCCACTGATCTGTTTAAACCTGTGTTGGATGCCTGTGTTGGACATCCCTGACAAACCATGAGTGAAAGAAAAGTTTTTGTGTTATTATTCATATTCTCTGAAAAATGGCCAAGAAATCAGCCTATCTGGAGAAAATATACCTTCCCTGTCTGACTACCTCCTATAGAAATAAGTTGGAAAGCCCCATAACCTTGAAAGAACTTTTTCTGGGAAATCTCTGGGCCCGGATGGGTTCCCGAAGGATTGCTTTAGGGCGTATGCAAATTCTCTCCTTCCTTTTTTCCATAAGATGTTGGCCCAAACACAGGACTCAGGGAGTCCCCCCATGTTGAGGGAATGCGGCCTGGTATGGCTCAGGAGGGGGGGCACTCGCTCGTCCCCACTTCTTTCCTGACCGGCCGGGCGGCGTGCTTGGATATGGGTCTGTTATGGATTGTGGGGGAACCCCCACGCCGTTTCTCCGGCGTAGGGGTTCTCCTTACAATCCATACCAGATCTAAGGGCCTGGTATATGCCCCAGGGGGGGAACCTATGCCGGCTTTTTATTTAAAATGATGATTCATATAAAACGCCGCGGCTAGAATTGGCGGGAATCCAAGTCGGATGCCCGTCGCTTCTATGACGCGCTCGCTGGAATGTGCTTTTCCTATTCCAGCGAGTGCGTGATGTCGGCACCATGTCACAGAGAATCAGCGCGATGTTGTTGTGCTTTCCGCGACAGGTACTGTGTTTGGGAATTCGGACTGGTGGGGAACTGAATTCATATGATGCCCTGAATCTGGACCCCCTGCTGCGTTGGTTTTCCCAGCAATATACCACAGGGTGTTCTCTCCCACTTACACCGGTAGGCAGGGTCAATCTAATCAAGATGGTATATCTCTCCCAATTTTTTTTTTTTTTGTAATACCCCTCTACCCTTGCTGAGCTCCTTTTTTTCATAAGATAAATGCTATACTCACTAGTTTTATATGGGCAAGAGGGACCCTGAGACTGGCCCTTTTTACACTACAGCTACCTTTTGACATGGGCGGATTATCCCTTCCTAACTTCCAGCTATATTATTGGGCAGCAGTGTTCGTTACTGTCCGGTGGTGGTTCTCTCAGTCTAAGGATAACCCTACTGTGACCCTGAAGGCCACCATCGTGGGATCCTATTCGACCCTTGGCAATCTAGTCTTTAGAGGTCCCAAAGCTCACCCTGATATGACATTCCTAATGCGCACTACTGTGCAGGCTTGGCACAGGGCTAGGCCTAAAGATCATAATTCAGAGTCCTTCTCCCCCATATCCCCCTATGGGGTAATACTTCTCTTCCACACATGAGTACTGTCCCGGACCCTAGTAGTTGGGCCTCAAACATGTGGTGATGGAGGGTCGTTTGTGAACATTTCCCGAGCTTATGGCAGCCTTCCACTTGCCCAACTGGATGTTCTTTAGATACTTGCAGCTTAGGCATGCCTTTAGCCGGCAGTTCCCCTCTAGGACCACACTGGAGTCTGATTCTATTGAAAGACTGCTAATTTGTATTTGGGGTGTTCGATAAACCTCTTTCCTCCCTCTATCTGCCCTTGTCTATAGCTTATGCTGCTAAGGTGGGTAGATTGTACTCCAAATGGCATGCTGATATCCCTGATCTGGAGGAGGCTGAGTGGGAGGACTGTCTAGACTCCTATGTCACCACAATGATCTCAACTAGTGATAGATTCGTCCAAATTAGGTTTCTCCATAGGGTGTATTACACACCTCATCGCTTAGCAGCCATCTACTCATCTGTCTCCTCGGGAATGCCTAAGATGCCAAACCTAATAGGATTTTTCTTTCACATAGTGTGCTCTCGTTTTAGACACAGGTAGTGTCTGATGTCAACTCAGTCTGTGATTTGACTCTCGGATTGGACCCAAAAGTGTTGTTACTAAATGTTTTTGAAGACTCCCCTTTGAATAGATATGTTAAGTTGTTTATTTGTTATACTTCATTTTACGCAAGAAGGGAGATAGTCCTTTGCTGGAAATCTTCTCTGCCCCCTTCAGTGACTTCCTGGAGGACAGCTGTGAACCAGGTGCTGCCTTTGTACAAACATACCTACTTAAACCGGAAGTGCCTGAAGAAGTTTGATAAAGTTTGGTCTGCTTGGATAGACTCTTGGGGTACTGGAGCAGTCTGAGATGCCAACTTGTCACTATTTTCACTGATGTGAATTAACTATTCATCAATAGTTGGTCATTTTGCCTGTCGTCTACTACACTGCTATTCCTATGTGCCCTCTCCCTGTCCTCAATTCCCCCCCCCCACCCCTTTTTGTTGTCCCCCTCGCACCTCCCTTTCTCTTTTTCCCATCCTCCCCCTTCCTCCTGTACTGATGCAGGAAGCATTACCCCCTTCGGCCAGCCCACCCCCCTCCCCCTTTTGCAGTAAGTTGAATCTGAGGGCCAGGTCTGGAACCTTTATATCCATATCATTTGTGGCTGTTTATAATATTATTGTTGCTTAAAATATGTACCAATGTCTTCTTGGTTGTCTGCATTGCTATGTACGTGCCTTGTACCTAATAAAAAGATTTCCCTGTTAAAAAAAAAAAAAGTTTAAATAAATGTCAGGTACCTGTGGTAGGTAATGTCTGAAGTGTTGCTTGTATGCTGAGGATTTTTAGACGAGGACATAGTCAGGCAGGTCAAGTCGGCAACAGATCAGACAAAGCGGTACAAAATCAAAATCCAAAGAATAGTCAGGCAGGCAGAGGTCATACACTAGCTGGCGGTGAAGTACCAAGTCAGCAGGCTGGAGAATGGTCAAGAATACAGGCAGAGGTTCAATACACAGTAGTCAAAATCACAACGCTATCATTACACCCAGGGAGCTAGTCCAAACAAACAGGCAGTAACAGGAAGTGCTGCTATTTATGGGCTGCTTGATTGTACATTGTCCACAGCTGGCAGCAGGTGGGGCTGGTGAGTCCAAGGCAATGCATCAAGCTGGGAAAACATTGCAATAACTCCAGAGTTCCTCCGTTGCACAACAGGTAAGACTGCAGCTGTGGGACCAGGAACATCCCGGTTCGAAGACAGCCAGGTACATGACAATAAGCTCTGCTGTTTGTACCTTAACTGGGTTTTCTGCTTTATGTATTGTAGTGTTACATAGTTAGTCAGGTTGAAAAAAGACCACCAAGTTCAACCATAAGAAATAAAATAATAATAATATCATATAATAATATGACACTGGTAATTAATTCACAGACATCGGTACCCTTGTTTTACTCTTCAGCCAGGCAAGACTGTGGCAGAGCCAGACTTTACACTTTTTTTTCTTTTTTCTATCATTAATTTTGATATAGATAACATTTTGTGCCACTCACAGTAACTATTGTAAACGTTTATTTACACACACACACTACCCAAGGAGTGCATTGTCCAGCTTTTCCTCTCTTTGCCAAGACCTTACATGGTTTTCATTTTTATAAATGCCTGAGGTGATAGTGAGGTGTGGCCTCATGTTAAACCTTAAAGTATAGGTAAAGTCAAAATGGTTTTTGTGGGCACGGCATGCAGGCATAGTGGCAAACTCAAGGGTGGGGGCCCGTGGGCACTGATGTAAGAAGGGTATATGCAGGTACAGTGGTGAGAGGAGGGGTGGAAAATGGTAAGAGTGGGACTGTGGGTCAGGCAGGGATAACAGGGTGATGGATGGTCATGTAGGTGGAGTGTTGAGTGCAGGGAAGTGGGGGAGGGGTATATAGGTGTAGTGCTGAGAGTTGTGTAAAAGCCATGCACTTACAGGGAGGGAGGAATGTGCCAGTAATAAGACCATGGGGATGGGGGTCAGGCACCATGGTAAAAGCAGACAAAAAATAGCAATAAAAGCAGGATTGGCAGCGGATTTGCAAGTGCAATAGGGGGCAGCCGTTCAGATGGTAGTGGGTGGGCATGCAGGATTATTATTTTTTGGGCGGGGGGGGGGTTGTGCAGATGTAGTGACGCGTGTGAATGGCGGGGATGACGTGGGGACAAGTTGTGCAGGTGCCACAGTGAGAGCGGTGTGAGGAATGAGCATGCAAATATGGTGGGGTGGGTGGGGTATGATTTTGAAAACACTATAGTGAGAGCTGGGGGTTGTAAAAGTACATGCCATGCTCACAAAAAAAGACAGATCCCATCATCAACACAATGATGTGTGATGCAGGAATCTCTCCTGCTGTGCAAATGTATGCTGATGGGGACAGCCTCCGGCCAGAGCACACTGATCAGCGCTTGCAGCCATTGGGTGCACGCGCTGATCAAAAGCTGCATTTTCCAGCAGGACCGTTTTGACAGAAACTGGTTGTTAGATCAGCTTCTCTTGAACAGTCGGGTACACATGTACCAGAAGTCAACTGATTCCTGCTGAACTAACAATTTTTCGATACATGTGTTCTCGGCTTAAGATTTCATAAATATGCAGGAGTTCAGTATGTGCTTTTGCAAATGCACCCATTGTCAGGGTTGTGTTCTAGCTGGAAAAACAGACACAACATCACGGGAAAAGGCTCTTAACTGCTTTTCCTGCCCTAGATGGCAGAAGTGTCAGTTCACACATGTCTACCATTCTATCAACAGTTCAACTCATGCATTCTTGCCCAAAACACAATTGGTTTTTTTTCTACCCGTAACCCTAAGCAACACTATGCTTTCTTTCTTCCCTGTCTATGATGAGCTCCCATTCTTCTGCAGAACAAACACCCCCCCCCCCCCACCCAGATTATTGATGTAACTCCCCTGTACAGTACCATACAACCCATGCTATTATCTGCTTATATTCTGCATTGTCTATACCCTGATGGTCCACAACCAGTTGCCCTTATGTCCCCTCTTTTGCCTCTGCCAGATATGTTCAGCTACCTTCATGTCTCATTTTCTCCTTGTGGTCCATGAACAGTTCCAGTTCTGCCTTCTCCCAGTAGTTTTTACATCCCATCTTCACCTTCACTAGTGAAGTAATATCATTGAGCAAATATGTGTTCAGCTCAAATTTTGTCACCGATTACCAGTATGATGCCACAAATAAAAAGAACATTCAATCAGTATTGTAGCAGATTTAAAAATGTGTACCTTTTTGCAGGCAAGTAAATGGCAATTTAATCTTAGGCCTGTTTTGAGAATGTGACCAACATCCTAAGAAGCTCTCTTTTTTTAGCTCTAAAAAAAAATGTGCTTAAGTGTTTAATACTTTCTTTTCCAGGCTGATGAAAAAAGAAATCATGTGGAGGTTTGTCCCGAAGCAGCTATTATTATTCAGAAGCTTGCGAACCAATTAACAAAATATGGAGGAGCTGCTCTCATAGCTGACTATGGACATTCAGGAGACAAGGAGGACACTTTCAGAGTATGTGTTATATGGCTCTAACTTAAAGTGATTGTAAAGTCTTGTTTTTTTCCTATGAAAATAACAAACATGTTTTACTTATCTGCTCTGTTGCAATGGATTTGCACAGAGCAGGCTGGATCCTCCTCTTCTGTCATCCTGGCCCCTCCCTCCTGTTCAGTGCCCCCACAGCAAGCCATAGCAAGTCACCCGAGCCGAGTCACAGCTCCCTGTGTCTGTTCAAACATGGAGCCCCGGACCCCCCTTCTCTCCCCTGAGTGGCTAACTAACCTTTATTGACAGCATCAACAGCCCATGGCGCCACTGCTGTGTCTCAGCCAATTAGAAGGGAGAATCTCGGACAGCTGAGACACTCGTGGACATCGCTGGACAGAGAGGGACCTCAGGTAAGTTTTAGGGGGCTACTGCACACAGAAGGCTTTTAATCTTAATGCATAGAATGCATTAAAGTAAAAAAACCTTCTGCCTTAAAGCGGAGGTTCACCCTAATAGCATGTATATCTGACCAACTCCCTTATAGTCGTAACAAGTACTGTCCGCAATTATTTTTTATTTTTTTAATGCTTTACGTACCTAATCCATTTTTTCAATCTACTTCTCCCCGCGGGAGTAGGCGTTTCTATGCCTAGGGGGATTGTCATCTGGGAGGTCGCCCAGATGATTGACGTATGTTTGCCCCGGTAGATAAGGCACCGCCGCACGAGTTACGGCTTCTGAAAAAAGCCGAACATGCAGAGCGCAGGCGCCGCATAGAGCCGACTCATGTGCGCCTACGCAATACGGGGCGGGGCGAACAGACGTCGATCATCTGGGCGACCTCCCAGATGACAATCCCCCTAGGCATAGAAACGCCTACTCCCGCGGGGAGAAGTAGATTGGAAAAATGGATTACAAGGTACGTAAACGTAAAGCATAAAAAAATAACTAATTGCGGACAGTACTTGTTACGACTATAAGGGAGTTGGTCAGATATACATGTTATTAGGGTGAACCTCCGCTTTAACAACCCCTTTAGGATGGCAAACTCCAGACAATTTTTGCATCCCAAGGTTTAGGGGCTCTAACCTTTTTGCCTGGTTACTTTCATCCTCTAAGCTGTTTCCATCCTCGCAGACTGAGATACAGTGGCACCTTTCTAGTGCTTTCCCATTATACAGTGTCCTTTCAGTTTATAGAGACTCCTAGTGGCTTCCTGGAGCTGTCAATTAGGAGAATGTCCATCACTTCATTTTTTAATTCTTCATTTAAGCATGCATAATGCAAATCAATATTTCGGGAAATCCTAAGCCCTCTTAAATAAGGTGACATTTCAGAATACAAAAGGAAAGTATTTATATACAGTATATGATGAGAGCAAATTTTTTGAATATAAAAAGGTGACAATTCGCAATCTTACCCACACGTGTAAATGCAACTCCCCAAACTCAACCATGGCTTACTGTATGTCAGGACCTGGGCTTGAACCTGGGACCTCTTCTGTGTCTGGCATTGACTCATCCCACTGGGCTATCTGGGATGCTGGACAGCTCCCTGCCTAATCTGCTGGACAATCCTTTCTGATCCATTGGATAACCCTGCCTTGTGTCTTGATTGCTGTTGAACCTTGAACTCCTTGCTCCTCCTATGAACTTCCTATATAAGCATTGTCTCAGCACTTCCTCTTTGCCAGGTTATTGTGCCTTCTCAGCCAGTGCCTTGCTCTTGACTACCCTGCTGCCGTCTGTATTTTGCTACCACTCGTGATTGACCCTTGGCTTGTTCTTTGACTACTCTACTGCCTGATCCCAACCTGCAACCACTCGTGATTGATCTTTTGGCCTGTTTACTGACCATGCTGCTGTTACACCTTATCTGCTTAATCTGCTACTGGCCCCCGGCTTGCTCACACCCTGGTGGGGCA
The DNA here is from genome assembly GCF_905171775.1 of Rana temporaria. Classification (NCBI taxonomy): domain Eukaryota; kingdom Metazoa; phylum Chordata; class Amphibia; order Anura; family Ranidae; genus Rana; species Rana temporaria. The sequence continues at coordinate 322,229,094 of NC_053492.1, forward strand.
AACCTGAGGACCACGACCTGATGCTAGCTCACAGCTAAATCCATCCCCACCATCAGGAGCTCTAGTGAACACCAGCTAGTACTTAGACTCTGCACCTCAGATGAGCCTGTGTCATCTGCCAGAAGTTACTGCCTGTATACCTGTCCTGCAACTGCTAAAGCAACTGGTCTTCAAGTCTGACGCCTGATCGTGACAGAATAACCTGGCCTAAAACATGGAGGCCGCTATAGCAAATGCTGTTGCTTCTTTGGTGTTTGGTGTCACCTACCAAGATTTTTTTTCCGAAAGTGTGGTGAAAGGGCAAAATAAAATCCATGCCCTGCAAAAACAATTGCTGGACCTACATTCCCGAGATGATGCTAATGCACATATGCCTCACCCACCCAAGTTTAAAGGATCACTAAAGGAAACATTTTTTTTTGCTGAAATGACTGTTTACAGGGTATAGAGACATAAAAGTTAACTGATTCCTTTTAAAAATGATTAAAAATAGATTAAATTCAATCATATAATGTGCCTCTAGTTTCACTTTCGTTTTTAAACTGGTTTCATGTTTATGTGAAGTAAAGAGACCCACAGAACAAAAACAAACAAATCCAGGGCAGTGTTTTGTTTTTAAAATGAATCTGATTGGTTCTGTTAAGTTTTAGACACACAGTAATGACAGCTTAGACCATCGTGAAAAGCTCCCAGTATGATGGTTATAAGGAGCCAGACAACCAGGAAGTGTGGAGATCAGAGCAGTTTTACAGCAACATCAAAGCAAAAACGAGCAATGAGGACATGAAACCGGTACTGCAGTAAGGTAAAGGAAGCTATTTAGCTAAAAAAAAAATTTCCTTTAGTGATCCTTTAATGGAGATCGCCACCATTACAGAGGTTTTCTTAACCAGTGTTGCATATATTTCCAAATGCGACCCGCTGCATCCACTTCTGAAAAACAGAAGGTAATGTTTGTTATAAACCTCCTGACTGAGGAAGCTCTAACCTGGGCCTCCCCATATATAGAACAAGACAGTGCCACGCTGAATAATTTTCAGACTTTTGAGGCTGAGATGAATCAGGTCTTTGATGATCCCAATCGCTGTGCTACTGCTGAAGCAAAGAATTCAGACGGATCACAGATACCACTTGGAACCCAGCAGCGCAAACAAGTCAGTACCGCCAAGGGCTTTATTAACAGGTAAAAGATAAGCTTGCCAGAGTGGATCCTAATGATCTTGAGGCCTTCATCCAACGATGTATTCAAATTGATCAAGGACTTACAGAAAGGAGGAAGAAGAGACTGGGAATGTTTCGAAGCAATGGTGGCATGCGTTTTTTTCTGCTAGTCAATTTTGTTCAGAAGGATCCAAGAGTTTCTTCAGATTCTAACACATGAAAGGTAGATGAAAGATGGGTAGCCGCACTCCAAAAACCATGCAGGTTGTCTTTTATTTAAATGAACAGCAAATACATCACCAAATCATAAAACAGGAATAGGGGAACAGCCGACGTTTGGCACAAGATTAGTGCTTATTCATGACTGAACTTATGCAGGTTGATGCAATTAAGAGATCCATTTCTATTTAGGAGAAAGAGAGAAGATGTTCAGAAAACCTGTTATTATATTGTGGAGACTTGTGATTTTGCCTGAACAAATAAACTCTATTACCCAGTTAATCTCCCCAGAAATCTTTTCCTCTGCTGTGGTGAGCCTTCTGCGGATTTTATCCAGGTCGTGCCTGAAAAGCGTGCACTCTGTGGCAAGATGGTCGATTCTCACCATCACTGCGGCTTCGCTGGCGTCTATGGCCTCCAGGATGGGTCTGGTGATTGCATCCGAGGCAGCCCCCTGCTTCGGGGATTCCGGTGGGAAGTCCTCCGGACCACGGCCCGCTGCAGCTGCTGCTTTCTCCATCTGCCTGTCTTTCTTCTTGGCACTCTTAGAGGACGATCCAGGAGGCAAGATGGCGGAGGCGGATCCCGGTTCCGGGCCTCGTGCAGAGCATGTCTGGCATTGCGAGTGCTGTGATGTCTGCACGTGCTTGCGCCTGGTTTTTCACATGTCCAGGACTTCCCGATCACAGCCTGGCAGTGTAGAAGCAGGATAGAAGGTGTAAATAGCTCTGAAAATCTGATTAATTTCAGGATATGTACAGAGCTCCAGAGAAACACTTGCTGCCTCGCTCACATCCTGTCACACCCTCCAAATGGTCGATGTTGTTAATGAATTTCTCCATAGCAGAGGTATGCCTGGAGTTATGGTATGAAGTGTCTCGATGATGGTTAGAAACCATATTGAAATCACTGTATATCTGTACGTGGCTAACTGTCTTTAATGTTTTTTTTATAAACCTGGCAGTTGTTTGGGGCATAGTCTGTAGCAAGGGTAATAGGAGTGTTATCAATGGTGCATATCAAAAAAGGTAGCGTCCATTAAGGCCCGGGATGCTAACATGAATTTGAAAGTTAGCAGATCCGTGTATAGCTATGAGGACTCCAAGATTTTTTTTTTTGGGGGGGGGGGGCTTTGATAAGAGGAAAGTCTCTATGAGAACAAATCGGTGTAGCATCATGTTGAAAGTGTGTCTCTTATACGCATAAGATTTGGCAGGCATGTGTTTTGCCTGTTTGCCGTAGTGAGGCTCTTTTGGCCTGCTAATTTAGGCCATTGGCATTAATAGTCAGAATCTTAAAGGGTCGTTAAGCCTTTTAAAAAAAAAAAATAACAAACATGGTATACTTCCCTCCTATGTGCAAGGGTTTTGCACAGAGCGGCCCCTATCCTCCTCTTCTGGAGTCTACCCGCGGCGCTCCTGGCTCCTCCCTGCATTGAGTACCCCCACGAAGACCTCCTTTTCAAGAAGGCACTCGTGTGAGCGTGCGTTCGAGTCCCGCTGCTGCGTCCATTGACACAGACAGCAGGACTCAGCCTCGCCCCCCAGCTCCCATGTCACTGGATTTGATTGACAGCAGCGGGAGCCAATGGCTCCTGCTACTATCAATATGTCCAATGAGGACCAGAGACAGCGGCTGAAGCTGCTGGGCTCATTCTCATCGCTGGAAAGATCGGGTTCAGGTAAGTAAAGGGTGGGCTCTGGGGGGCTGCTGTACTACAGAATGTTTTTAACCTTAATTAATAGAATGCATTAAGGTGAAAGACCTCTAGGGTTTGCAACCCCATTAGGACCCATGTGTTGGATAGTATAAGTTAGCTGGTTCTCTGCTCACAAGTTTATTTGGTTAATTCAGGATATGAAGGTGGTATTGGTTGTCTGTGATTGGATGTGTGAGTCCTCTGTTGCATCCCAGGATAAAAAGCGGTTGGTGCCAGTCAGATGGATGAATACGAGAATGGAGGAGAGTCCTGAAATACAACATGGCTAAAGCCAAAAAAAAAGGAAAAGGAAAAACCAAACAGTGAACGAGCAAAATAGCAAATTGCAAAGGAGGAATTGCAAATCGCACTGCAACTGTGAGTGGAGGGTAATAACCACAAGGCCGAACAGAGAAACGATGGAGCAAAATAAAGGGTGTCATAAGGAATAAAATGTAGCTCTCTTCAGATCACTGTGTACCATGCCAATCAGAGTCAGTAACCAACTGCCACAGAGGAGTGATTTACCCTGGTGGTCTCTCTCACTCTCATGAGCGTTTGTCAGGAAGGGAGGGGGGACAAGTCATAAGAGGGCCAATGAGAGCTGGAGGTGTTTGTCTGTGTAAATCCAGGAAGTGAACTGGCAGCAGATTCCGCTGCCCACAGGTAAAATGAATGCATCCAGATTCAGTGGAGGGAAATTTCTGCAGCATATTTGGCAAGTACAGAATCATAGTGTATATAAAATAATATGCAAAGTGGTTGGATGAAAGCTTCAGAATGGCAAATATGTTTTTATTACAAACTATGTGGGCAGACTGCAGTTCCTCTTTAGGGAGAGTGTCGATTACTTTTTTGTTTCGTTGTTGGAAAGGAGGCAATGAGAGACAAATCTGGAAAATGTTGTGCAAGGGGTGCAAGGTCTTGGCTTACCTCGGGGTCCTGCATAGTGTGGTCTAGCCTCATGCAGGACTTTGCTGGGCTGCAGCAGGGCACGCTTGCAGAAGAGGCTCTGGAAGGTGAGAGGGGGCCCTTTGAGATTGCCACAGCAGGAGGCTGTTGATCTGGTAGCTCTGAGTAGTGGCTGCGTCTGAGCAGTGAGGCAGCAGGGGGCGGTCTGCCGGCGCCATCTTGTCTGCTTCCTCTTGCCGGCTGGGGGAAGAAGGCAGTCAGTTTGCAGGGTTCCTGCTCGTCCTTCCTCTTCCTGAACAAGACTTCAGGTACAAAAGAGTGTCCCCTTGTCAACCAGTGGAGAGTCGGCGGTCCGCTGTGCCGGATGTCGCTATAATTCCCCTTGCTGCTTCGGTACTTTCAAATTTCCTGCGTCGTATCGTTGTTTTGAATCCTCAAAACAAGATACGACGGCTTCTGGGTTAGATCCGACAGGTGTACGTCTTTGTACGCCTTCGGATCTAAGATGCAATACTTCGGCGTCCGCTGGGTGGCGTTTTCCGTGTCGGGTATGCAAATTAGCGATTTACGACGATCCACGAACATACGCGTGGCCGTCGCATTTTCTAACGTCGTCTGTAGTCGGCTTTTTCCGGCATATAGTTAAAGCTGGTATTTTGCGGCGTATAGGTAGACTTGCCATGTTAAGTATGGCCGTCGTTCCCGCGTCGAAATTAGATTTTTTTTTATTTTTTTGCGTAAGTCGTCCGTGAATAGGGATGGACGTAACTCATGTCTAAGTTAAATAAAATGACGTACTAGCGACGTCATTTAGCACAATGCACGTCGGGAAATTTCGGGACGACGCATGCGCAGTTCATTCGGCGCGGGGACGCGCTTCATTTAAATGAAACCCGCCCCCAACCCGCCCAATTTCAAATCCGCCGCCAGAAATACACTACGCCGCCGTAACTTACGGCTCAAACTCGCTGAGGATTCGAAAATACGCCAGGTAAGGTAAGGCGGCGTAGTGTATCTCTGATACGCTGCGCCAATCTACATGTATGTGGATCTGGCCCATAGACTTAACCACTTAAGCCCCGGACCAATATGCTGCCTAAAGACCCGACTGCGTCGCTTTAACAGTTTAGGCCGATACGTATTCTTCTAACTATTTTTGGTAAAAAAAATTGCAATAATCGTTTATCGGTTGGTTTGCGCAAAATTTATAGCGTTTACAAAATAGGGGATAGTTTTATTGCATTTTTATTTTTTTTATTGTTTTTTACTACTAATGGCGGCGATCAGCGATTTTTTTTCGTGAGTGCGACATTATGGCGGACACTTCGGACAATTTTGACACATTTTTGGGACCATTGTCATTTTCACAGCAGAAAATGCATTTAAATTGCATTCTTTATTGTGAAAATGACAGTTGCAGTTTGGGAGTTAAACACAGGGGGCGCTGTAACATTTAGTGTTCACTTAGTGTGTGTTTACTACTGTAGGGGGGTGTGGCTGTAGGACTGACATCATCGATCGAGTCTCCCTAATAAAAGGGATCACTCGATCGATGCGCCGCCATAGTGAAGCACGGGGAAGCCGTGTTTACACACGGCTCTCCCCGTTCTTCAGCTCCAGGGAGCGATCGCGACGGGGCAGCTATAAACGAATAGCCGCGCCGTCGTCCCAGATCGCTCCCCGAGGCTTACTGACCGCCGCATGTAGCGGGGGGGGTCCCGATCGGACCCCCCACCCACGTCAAGCAGAGGACGTACGGGTACGTACATGTGCCTGTCCGTGCCATTCTGCTGACGTATATCTACATGAGGAGGTCGGCAAGTGGTTAAAGCGGAGGTCTGCCCAAAAAAAATTTAAGAATTAAAAACCAGCAGCTACACATACAGCAGCTGCTGGCTTTTAATAATAGGACACTTACCTGTCCTGGAGTCCAGCGATGTCGGCACCACAGCTGATGTTTTTATCAGTTGTCGGGTGCTGCCCCTGCCATTGTGGGTAAGGGTACCTGGTAGTGTAGCCTATCGGCTTCACGCTGGGACCTCTACTGCACATGCGCAAGGCCCGCTCCTCTCTCCTACTGGCCCGGCAACAGGGGGAAGGTGGAGGGAGCCCCAGCCGTTACGTCAATATCCACGGCTGAGGCTCCTGGAAGTGGGAAAGGATACCTGTCAAAGAGGAATCGGATAAGCGGAAGTTCCACTTTTGGGTGGAACTCCGCTTTAATATCACCACTCAGAAGAAGCTGCTCCTCAGTCCTACACAGGAATCTGGTTACAGGGTGGAGCCCCTTATTGAAGCAACTTTGGAGTTTTATAGAGCCTTAAGTGCTTCATCTGTTACACTTGAGCTTGTTAACCCTCATTGAGCTTGAACAGGCTCACTACCCAGCGGAAACCTAAAATCAATTAGTATACCGCATAAACCTGGGACAAATATATCTTGGACAAAACCCATAGATTTTCCTGGCTTCCTGTCACATTAACCCCGCCCCCCCACCCCGTTTCAACCCACGCGTGTAACATTGGGACAAAGCATCTGCATTTTTCATTTTAACACCGGGGCGATGTTTCACTGTAAAACCAAATTCTTTAAAGGCCAGGAACAGGCATTGGTTTCTTTGTTCTGTGCCATCCACTTTAATGGAGCATGATCTGATACCAGTTCAAATTGTCTACCCAAGAGATAGTACCAGAGAGAATCTAAAGCCCATTTTATCGTTAAACATTCTTTCTCAATGGTGTCGTAATTTTCCTTGTGGTCCTTCAATTTCCGGCTGAGGTAAATGACAAGGTGTTTTTCCCCCTTGAAAACCTGAGACAACACAGCTCCTAACTCAACATTTGATGCATCAGTCTGGACCACAAAGTCCCTTGAAAAGTCAGACGAGTATACAAGTTGCTTGTGCTTTGGGGGTCCATTTGATCATAACAGACTCCTTCCCTTTTGTCAAATTGGTCGGGGAGCACTGTGAGGCAAAATTAGGGAATAAAGCGGTGTTACTAGCCAGCGATTCCTAAAAATGCTTGAACCTGCTTCTTGTTGGTGGGGCGTGGCCAACTCTGAATAGCCTCAACTTTTATTACTTAGAGCTTTATTAGACCTCTCCCAATGGTATATCCCAGATACATTACCTCCTCTAGCCCAAGGTACATTTTTGGGGATTGGCTGTAAACCTGGCTTTTGCAGATGGAATCTAATACAGACTGAACCTTTGGTGTGAGTCCCAATCCTCACCACATCATCTAGGTATGCAACAGCATAGGCTCGGTGAGGCTGAAGGGTCTTATCCATTACCTGTTAAATTGTGGCCGGAGCATTCTTTAACCCAAAAGGCATCCTCCTATACTAGAAAGACCCTTCTGGAGTTACAAATGCATTTTTTTCCTTGACCGATTCTGAGAGAGGAATTTGCCAATACCCTTTTGATCAGGTTTAACGCTGTCATATACCGGGCTGTCCCTAGGCAGTTTGTCTATGCAGGGCATGGGATAGGTGTCAAACTTAGTGATTTTATTCAAGTGGCGAAAGTCATTAGAAAACTGCCAACTTCCATCTGGTTTGGGCACTAACTCGATGGGACTGCTCCAATCACTTATTGACTCGTCTATAACCCCCAGCTCATGCATTTTTTTTACTTCTTGGTGAATTGCCTCTCGCTGGGCTTCGGGAATTCAATTAGGTTTCAACTTGAACCTTTCCCCTGGTGTGGTGACAATTTCATAATTCAAAACACCCAACCTGGCAATTCTGAAAGTTTCCCTATATTTTGTCTCCGCTATCCTGACTTCAGCGATAACCAGGTTAGATGGAGCAGAAAGTGGTGTTTTCTCAGTGACCAAGAATTCCATATTGTTCCATGGTTTTAGCAAATTCACATGATATATCTTCTCAGGCTTTCGTCTTCCTGCCTGGTTGGCTAATTTTATAATTCACATCACCCTTTTTTACAATACTTCATGGGGACCCTGCCATTTGGCTAGGAATTTACTTTCAACCATGTGGACCAACACCAACACCCTATCACCATGTGCAAAAGAACCGGCCTGGGCCCCACGATTGTAAATCCTGTTCTGAGCCAACTGGGCTTGTGCCAAATCTTCCTTTACAATAGGCATCACTTGCGCAATTCTGTCTTGTGTTTGTACCACATGTTCAGTCACACTTCTGAGGGGAACTCACACTCTCCCGTGTATCTTTAGCAATGTCCAGTAGTCTCCATGGGTGCCTCCCATACAGTAGCTCAAAAGAAGAAAACCCTGTAGACCAGGGGTCTCCAAAGTACGGCCCGAGGGCCAAATCCGGCCCGCAAGGTAATTTTTTCCGGCCCGCAGGTAGAGTCCTCACTGCAGGCAAAGCCTCTGCTCAAGCTTTGTCAGGTTAGGGGACTTGCGCTGCATACTCACCCACTGGCAGTATGCAGCGCACATCACACAACCCGATAGAGCCCGCCCCTCCCGGCTTTTCACTGTGTAGTTTGTTGATTTATTAATCCTAAGCAACCAATTATCTACTTCATTGCAGACCGCCACACCTCCCGGCTTCTACCCCACCATTTGCATCAGTGTAATTTTTCATACAGCGTGTTTGTGTAAGCCGGGCTGGAGCTGGGAAGCACTGCCAGTTTAACCACCGCTACAGGCCCACGTAAAGGACACTGATGGAAAACGGGAAATGCAAGGTGGACATAAATAGGCAGCGAGACTTATAGACATAGAAAGGATAGGGGGGCAGTCGGAGCTCTTATGGGGATACATGTGTCCGGGTGCCCTGATGGTAACATATGTGTGTGGGTGCCCTGATGGGGACACGTGTGTGGATGCTCTGATGGGGATACACGTGTGTGGGTGCCCTGATGGGGATACATGTGTGTGGGTGCCCTGATGGGGATACATGTTTGTGGGTGCCCTGATGGGGATACACGTTTGTGGGTGCCCTGATGGGGATACACGTGTGTGGGTCCCCTGATGGTAACACACGTGTGGGTGCCCTGATGGGGATACATGTGTGTGGGTGCCCTGATGGTAACACATGTGTGGGTGCCCTGATGGGGACACGTGTGTGGGTGCCCTAATGGTGACACACGTGTGTGGGTGCCCTGATGGGGACGTGCGTGTGTGGGTGCCCTAAAAAAGACATGTGTCGGGGCCTAAATTGGGACACACGTGTGTGGGTGCCCTGATGGTAACACGTGTGTGGGTACCCTGATGGTGACATGCGTGTGTGGGTGCTCTGATGGTGACACGCATGTGTGGGTGCCCTGATGGTGACACGCGTGTGTGGGTGCTCTGATGGGGAAACGTGTGTGGGTGCCCTGATGGGGACACACGTTTGTGTGGGTGCCCTAAAAAAGACATGTCGGGGCCCGATAAGGACGTGTGGGGGGGACCCTAATGGGGACACATATGGGGGCCCTGATATGGACAAAGATTTTTAGGGAGACTCTGATGCAGACCAATACTGCCTTTCAAATTCAATTATTTTCCGCTGCTGTGGATTCATTTTTGAATAACTGATTTTTTTTCGGCCCTCGATGTTAAATGTTTAGAGACCCCTGCTGTAGACGATTGGGGAACCTCTCTGGTAGCAAACATCAAATAAGGGATTAGACAATCCCAATTCTTTCCGTCTTTATCAACCACCTTTCTCAGCATTTGTTTTAATGTTTTGTTGAATCTTTCAACCAGCCCATCTGTTTGAGGGTGATACACTGAAATACGTAATTGGGTCACTTTCAGAAGTTTGCAAAGCCCTTTGGTTACTCTAAACATAAACGCGGTGCCCTGGTCAGTTAGTACTTTGTTAGGAAGGCCCGCACAGCTGAAAACCTGAAATAGCTCTTTGGCAATGTTTTTTGCAAAGTTTTTTCGGAGAGGAATCACTTCTGGGTAACGGGTGGCATAGTCCATTATCACCAAGATGTGCTGGTGCCCTCTAGTGGACGTCAGCAATGGGCCAACTAAATCCATGGCGATAGACTGTGGAAATGTGGCATGGGTGCAGAAATCTGACACACTGGACAGGAGGAACAGTACATTTCCACTTCCTTAGTGATCCCAAGCCAATGGAGTAAGGTTTGGGCACCACCAGTTGCTCAATGGTTTTCTCTCCCCTCCCGATATAACAGGTCCCATGATGAAGTAAGGGAGGGCAATCCTCTTGTCAGGGTTAACTAATTCCCCATCTATTTTTACTACATTCTTCCGGGCCCTTAGTAATGTGGAGTCCTTCAATTGTTCAGTGGCAAAACTTTCTCTGTGTACCTCTAGATGTTGCCATCAGTCTTCTGAGGTTGCAGGCTCTTCCCTAGGCCTTGTTGTTTCCCCTGCTAAGACTGACAAGGGAAACGCAGGAAAATACTCACACTTAGAGGATTCCTTAGTAGAACCGTACTGGTCACCCCACAATAGGGATAAAACTTTTTTGAGTAAGGAAGTTTAACAAGAAACGTGGCCACTCATTAAAACTAGTAGAAAAGAGGTTTAACCTTAAACTACGTAGATGGTTCTTTACTGTAAGAGCGGCAAGGATGTGGATATCCCTTCCACAGGCGGTGGTCTCAGTGGGGAGGCATCGATAGTTTTAAGAAACTTTTAGATAAGCACCTGAACGACCACAACATAGGGATATACAGGGTAATACTGACATATAATTACACACCGGATACTCTCGAGTGTCCCCATGTACACAAATGACCTCCATTTTCCTAGGGTGCAAGGTTTTTCCCACCACTAGTTAAGTTTTTACCAAGGTAACCAAGCTTCCCATAATTGATGGAACCATGAATTCTGAGCTTTAACCAAAGGGAGAATGTCCAGTTCGTGACCTCAAGCTCAAGTGCACTTGGGCTATGCAGCAGGACAATGATCCGAATTACAACAGCAAGTCCACCTCCAAATGGTTCAAACAAAGCAAAATTTAGGTTTTGGAGTGGCCTAGTCAAAGCCCAGACTTAAATCCAATTGAGATGCTGTTTAATGACCTTACACAGGCCATTCATGCTGGAAAAGCCTCCAATGTGCCTGAATTAAAACAATTCTGCAAAAAAGAGTGGGCCAAATTTGCTTCAGAGCAATGTGAAAGACTCATTACCAGTTATTGCAAATGCTTGATTGCAGTTGTTGCCGCCAAGGGTGGCACAACCAGTTATAAGCGGCACTGAATAGGCAGCACTGATGATGAGCTACTGACAGGCATTACTGATTGGCATCTGAAGGGCAGTGACAGGCATTACTGATGGGGCACTGACTGGCACATGTATGGGAACTGATTGGTACATTTATGGACACTGATGGGCACTGATTGGCAGCTGATGGGCACCTTTAATGGGGGCTGCACTGATAATCAGTGTGCTGATCATCAGCGCAGACCCCACGTCTGACAGGGAGAGCTGTCGATCCACCGTCATTCTGCTATAGGCCGGGCGGGAGGTGGTTAATGAAGTCTGGCTAACAGGCAAGACGTTCAGTGGGTATAGAAAATCAAAAATGGAATCACGGAATTAGAAAAATTATCACCCATGTCGGTATTTTTTGAACCACCTTTTTCTTTAATTACAGCCTTTAGGCCCCTTTCACATTGAGGCATTTTTCATGCGGTACAGCGCTAAAAATAGCGCTGCTATACCGCATGAAAAAATCATGCCCTGCAGGCTTCAATGTGAAAGCCCGAAGGCTTTCACACTGAAGCGGTGCGGTAGCAGGACCGCTCCAAAAGTCCTGCTAGCCGCATCTTTGGAGCGTTATAGGAGCGGGGTGTTTATCGCTCCTATACCGCGCCTTCCCATTGAAATCAATGGGAAACCGTGGTAATACCGCCCGCAATGCGCCTCTGCAGAGGCGCATTGCGGGCGGTATTAACTCTTTTTCGGCCGCTAGCGGGGGTTAAAACCGCATTGCTAGTGCCCGAATATCGCGGTAAATATGACGGTATAGCGGCACTACAAATAGCGCGGCTATACCGTCACCGCACCTCCACTGCCCAATGTGAAAGCAGCCTTAGTCTGTTGGGCAGTGGCAGTGGGCTCTGAATTTTTGGACTTTCTGGGCTCTTACCTTTTTGTCCTTTTAACCACTGCGTGATCATTTTTGCTGTGTGCTTTGGGTCATTGTCATGTTGGAGGGTAAACCTTCTTCCCATTGACAACTTTCTGGCAGAGGGCCACAGATTTTCATCCAGAATTTGTCGGTATTTTACCACATCTATAACAGGATATTACCGCCTCCATGCTTTACTGTAGGAATGGTGGTATTAGAATGGTGAGCTGTTATGGATTTGCGCCAGACATACAGTATTTGGTGTTGATGCCAAATAATTCAATTTTAGTCTCATCTGACAGAAACACGTTATTCTATGTGGCCTCAGAATCTTCAAAGTGTGTTTTGGCAAAGCTCAGTTGTGACTGCATGTGGTATTTCTTGAGGAGTGGCTTTTCACTTGCAGGCCCGGACTGGCCATAGGGCATACCGGGCATATGCCCGGTGGGCCGCGGCGGCCCGCGGGCCGGTGGTGGCCCGCGAATGGCCCTTGGCGGCCCGCGGGCCGATCGCGGCCCGCGAACGGCCCTCGGCGGCCCGCGGGCCGATCGCGGCCCGCGAACGGCCCTCGGCGGCCCGCATGTCACTTCTACCCAGAGGTGTACCAAGGCCCTTGGGGCGGACTGGGCTGGGTTGCAAGAATGCATTTGCCCCCTGGGCTGCTCTAATGTCCTGCAAAAAGGCCACTGAGCTGGCCGAGTGCGCCACCTGCCACAAGTTGTGGATTGTCCACTGGCCACGTCACCTGCCATGTCACCTGGCCACGTCACCTGCCACAAGTTGTGGATTGTCCACTTGCCATGTCACCTGGCCACGTCACCTGGCCACATCACCTGCCACAAGTTGTGGATTGTCCACTGGCCACGTCACCTGCCACATCAACTGGCCACGTCACCTGCCACAAGTTGTGGATTGTCCACTTGCCACGTCACCTGACCACGACACCTGCCACAAGTTGTGGATTGTCCATTTGCCACGTCACCTGCCACAAGTGGATTATGCACTTGCCAAATCACCTGGCCACGTCACCTGCCACAAGTTGTGGATTGTCCACTGGCCACGTCACCTGCCATGTCACCTGGCCACGTTACCTGCCACAAGTTGTGGATTGTCCACTTGCCATGTCACCTGGCCACGTCACCTGCCACGTCACCTGGCCACATCACCTGCCATGTCACCTGGCCACGTCACCTGCCACAAGTTGTGGATTATCCACTGGCCACATCACCTGACACGTCAATTGGCCACATCAATTTTCCACAAGTTGTGGATTGTCCACTGGCCACGTGACCTGGCCACGTCACCTGCCACATCACCTGGCCACGTCACCTACCACAAGTTGTGGATTTTCCACTTGCCACGTCACCTGCTTCAAGTTGTGTATTGTCCACTTGCCATGTCATCTGCCATGTCACCTGGCCATGCCACCTGCCACAAGTTGTGGGTTGTCCACTGGCCACGTCACCTGGCCAAGCCACCTGCCACAAGTTGTGGATTGTCCACTTGCCATGTCACCTGCCACGTCACCTGGCCACGTCACCTGCCACATCACCTGGCCACGTCACCTGCCACAAGTTGTGGAATGTCCACTGGCCACGTCACCTGCCACGTCAACTGGCCACGTCACCTGCCACAAGTTGTGGATTGTCCACTTGAAACGTCACCTGCCTCAAGTTGTGTATTGTCCACTTGCCACGTCATCTGCCATGTCACCTGGCCACGCCACCTGCCACAAGTTGTGGATTGTCCACTGGCCACGTCACCTGCCACAAGTTGTGGATTGTCCACTTGCCACATCACCTGCCACGTCAACTGGCCACGTCACCTGCCACAAGTTGTGGATTGTCCACTTGAAACGTCACCTGCCTCAAGTTGTGTATTGTCCACTTGCCACGTCATCTGCCATGTCACCTGGCCACGCCATCTGCCACAAGTTGTGGATTGTCCACTGGCCACGTCACCTGGCCACGTCACCTGCCACAAGTTGTGGATTGTCCACTTGCCACGTCACCTGGCCACGTCACCTGCCACAAGTTGTGGATTGTCCACTTGTCACGTCACCTGCCACAAGTGGATTATGCACTTGCCAAATCACCTGGCCACGTCACCTGCCACAAGTTGTGGATTGTCCACTGGCCACGTCACCTGGCCACGTCACCTGCCATGTCACCTGGCCACGTTACCTGCCACAAGTTGTGGATTGTCCACTTGCCATGTCACCTGGCCATGTCACCTGCCACATCACCTGCCACGTCACCTGGCCACATCACCTGCCACAAGTTGTGGATTATCCACTGGCCACGTCACCTGCCACGTCAACTGGCCACGTCAATTGCCACAAGTTGTGGATTGTCCACTGGCCACGTGACCTGGCCACGTCACCTGCCACATCACCTGGCCACGTCACCTACCACAAGTTGTGGATTTTCCACTTGCCACGTCACCTGCTTCAAGTTGTGTATTGTCCACTTGCCATGTCATCTGCCATGTCACCTGGCCATGCCACCTGCCACAAGTTGTGGGTTGTCCACTGGCCACGTCACCTGGCCACGTCACCTGCCACAAGTTGTGGATTGTCCACTTGCCATGTCACCTGGCCACGTCACCTGCCACGTCACCTGGCCACATCACCTGGCCACGTCACCTGCCACAAGTTGTGGATTGTCCACTTGCCACGTCACCTGCCTCAAGTTGTGTATTGTCCACTTGCCATGTCACCTGGCCACGTCACCTGCCACGTCACCTGGCCACGTCACCTGCCACATCACCTGGCCACGTCACCTGCCACAAGTTGTGGAATGTCCACTGGCCACGTCACCTGCCTCAAGTTGTGTATTGTCCACTTGCCACGTCATCTGCCACATCAACTGGTCATGTCACCTGCCACAAGTTGTGGATTGTCCACTTGCCACGTCACCTGACCACGACACCTGCCACAAGTTGTGGATTGTCCACTTGTCACGTCACCTGCCACAAGTGGATTATCCACTTGCCAAATCACCTGGCCACGTCACCTGCCACAAGTTGTGGATTGTCCACTGGCCACGTCCCCCTCTCTGCATATTAAGTGTTATATTACAGCAGCCTGTGACAGTTTCTTGCCCTCCTAGATGTTATGATGTGGGTTCACGCTGGCAAGCTGCAGTTTAGCTGCAGTTCTGGCATGTTACCCTCCAGTCCCATAGACTTCTATTAGGTTGTACATTTTTGCTGCATGTCCTGAAAGTGCACAAAAAGTCCTGCATCTGTGGTGCAATTCCAAAAAATGCAGCAAAAACGCACAATTTCTAATTAGAAGTCTGAGGGACTGGGGCTATGGAAAACCTCCACAGTGGCGGCCTGTCCATTAAGGGCACACAGGCACTGCCCCCTCCATTATGCCACCCCCATATGTAAAATGGATAGATTCATGCCTGACCGGCCACTAAGATGGGGTAAGTGTCGGTCAGACAGCGAGTGGGTGGAG
This sequence comes from Rana temporaria, assembly GCF_905171775.1. Taxonomy (NCBI): domain Eukaryota; kingdom Metazoa; phylum Chordata; class Amphibia; order Anura; family Ranidae; genus Rana; species Rana temporaria. The sequence continues at coordinate 322,244,584 of NC_053492.1, forward strand.
GGTGTGTCACAGTGGCTGCATTTGATGGGACAAAGTGGCTGCATTTGATGGGACAAAGTGGCTGCATTTGATGGGGCACAGTGGCTGCATTTGATGGGGCACGGTGGCTGCATTTGATGGGACAAAGTGGCTGCATTTGATGGGACAAAGTGGCTGCATTTGATGGGGCACAGTGGCTGCATTTGATGGGGCACAGTGGCTGCATTTGATGGGACACAGTGGCTGCATTTGATGGGGCACAGTGGCTGCATTTGATGGGGCACAGTGGCTGCATTTGATGGGGCACAGTGGCTGCATTTGATGGGACAAAGTGGCTGCATTTGATGGGGCACAGTGGCTGCATTTGATGGGACAAAGTGGCTGCATTTGATGGGACAAAGTGGCTGCATTTGATGGGGCACAGTGGCTGCATTTGATGGGGCACAGTGGCTGCATTTGATGGGGCACAGTGGCTGCATTTGATGGGGCACAGTGGCTGCATTTGATGGGACAAAGTGGCTGCATTTGATGGGGCACAGTGGCTGCATTTGATGGGACAAAGTGGCTGCATTTGATGGGACACAGTGACTGCATTTGATGGGGCACAGTGGCTGCATTTGATGGGGCACAGTGGCTGCATTTGATGGGGCACAGTGGCTGCATTTGATGGGGCACAGTGGCTGCATTTGATGGGGCACAGTGGCTGCATTTGATGGGGCACAGTGGCTGCATTTGATGGGGCACAGTGGCTGCATTTGATGGGGCACAGTGGCTGCATTTGATGGGACAAAGTGGCTGCATTTGATGGGGCACAGTGGCTGCATTTGATGGGACAAAGTGGCTGCATTTGATGGGACAAAGTGACTGCATTTGATGGGGCACAGTGGCTGCATTTGATGGGACAAAGTGGCTACATTTGATGGGGCACAGTGGCTGCATTTGATGGGGCACAGTGGCTGCATTTGATGGGGCACAGTGGCTGCATTTGATGGGACAAAGTGGCTGCATTTGATGGGGCACAGTGGCTGCATTTGATGGGGCACAGTGGCTGCATTTGATGTAGCACAGTGGCTGCATTTGATGGGGCACAGTGGCTGCATTTGATGGGGCACAGTGGCTGCATTTTAATGGGACAAAGTGGCTGCATTTGATGGGCACAGTGGCTGCATTTAATGGGGCACAGTGGCTGCATATAATGGGGCACAGTGGCTGCATATAATGGGGCACAGTGGCTGCATTTGATGGGGCACAATGGCTGCATTTGATGGGGCACAGTGGCTGCATATAATGGGGCACAGTGGCTGCATTTGATGTTTTTGTTCAGTTTGATTGCTTCCCCCCAAAAAAATGTTGAGCACCAGTGTGAGCCAAAAGGCTTGCACTCACAGATACTCCACTGAAAAGTTATCAATTCTCATGTCACTTTTCAGAGGCATTTGACAGACAGTAAGGAGGTGATGCCTAATTTCCTCCCTGCCTGTTTTAACCTCAGCCAGTCCCTCCAGATATTTCACTTTGTACTCCACCTTATTTTCATTACTCTTTATAGGTATTAGATGTTCTCTCACCTTATTCTTTGCACATCTAATACATAATGAGAGTTCTGGAAATAAGGTGGAGTTCAAAGTGAATTTCTAAACCTAAGTTGAGAACCCCTTTCAGAAGATTTGAGGATATTATTAAACTCCGAGACTGGTGGACTTAGGCCATCATAGATTGAAAATCTGCCAGTTCAGCAGAAATTTCAACCTTTCAATGTGCAGACTGGTTATACAGACTCCGATCTATCAACTGACTTCAGTACAACAATGGGAAATGTCCAACGATTTCTCTCTGTTCCAGCAATGTGGAGTGATTTCTCTCTCTGTGCCACAAATGTGGAGCAGTCTCTCTCTCTGTGCGGGCATCCCATCATTAACCCCCGCCGCGTATACCCCCCCCCCCCCCCCCGGGCTGCTCAGTCTAAAATGCCCGGGCCTATTTTTTGTCCCAGTCCGGGCCTGTTCACTTGTATCCCTCCCATACAAGCCACATTTGTGGGGAATTTGTGATATTATTACAAAAATTCCTGCAACTGCTTCAGAGTTGCTGTAGGTCCCCATGGTAGCCTCTATGACCAGTTTCCTCCTGGCTTTCATCCAGTTTGGAGCGATGTCCTGATCCAGGGATGGTCTGTGTTTTACCAAATACCTTATACTTCTTAATAATAGACTTCACTGTTCTTCTAGGCATTGATAAAGCATTTGACATTTTTTGTATTCATCTACTGACTTGTGCCTGTCCACAGCTTTATCCCGGGGATCTTTTGACGGTGCATTGCCACCCATTGTTGATAGTTTGCTTTAGTTGATCAAGGAAAGCTCTCATCATGCTGAGCTAATCAAAATGACCACAGCTGACCACGGTTGAAAGTCAAATGGCTTTTTATTATGTGGAAATGGTAGATCAACACTGTGTTAGTTGGTATTGTTTATTTTATGTGTAATACACTTATTGAGGACTTGATTCCTCTTAAAATACAATGTCTGACCAAAGTGGTGATTTTCTAATCCTTATTAAAAAATATTTGAAAGAAAGTTGAATGGCTTTTTGTGCCTTTGAGTTTACAAGTAATTTTTTTATCCTTTTTCCAACTGAGTGATTCTGTTTTGGAATCGTTATTTTTTCTGACATGTTAGTATTGTACCTTTCACTTGGATGTATAAGTTGCACTGAGCAAATACAACTGGATAAAACGAAAACTGTCTGTCTTCATTTCAGGTTGCAAAGCAACAAAATGTGATTATTTTAAAGGAGGGTGATTCTTTTCTATACCTATTTTACCTAGGTTGGAGGCTTTATTCCACCAAAGATTTTTTCCCCCCAGTTCCCAGACAAGAATTTATAAAGCTCTGACAAAACAGATATAGACTATGGAGCCCCTGTTCATGATCACATGTAGGTGAGAAACCCAGGTGACACGTACAGCATGTATATACAACCCTGTGTTGTATTGAGATATGGAGAATTTAGAGGCCAGGTCAACACCTCAAACTCATTTATTTTCTCAAACCATTTTTGAATTTATCATCCCAAGTCATCTTCAATTGCTCCGTGATTTAATTCTGATGCTCACATGCCAACACCCTGACCGGTCCATGGCTATGCAACAAATTGTCATGCAGTGTGTATTTCTACATCTTTCTATGGGAACCAGCATGAACTTTTTAGCAATTTTAGCTACTTCTGTTGGATCGGACTACATGGGCAAACCTTTGCTTCCTGCACATGCATCAAGCCTTGTCAGTCCATGACCCTGTTACTGGTTTGCCAGTTTTCCTTTGTTGGCTTTTTATATATATATATATATATATATATATATATATATATATATGTGTATGTGTGTATATATATATATATATATATATATATATATATATATATATATATATATATACATATATACATACATACATACATGTTTATGTGTCTTTTCATACTTGTATCAATCTTTTAGAGCAGTCTTTTAAGTTGATTAGGGGCTTATGAACCAAAAACATAATATCTTGAAGAGATTAGAGAAAGTGAAGTTGGTGCAAAGTATTTTGTTGATGTCTACACACTTAACCACATGCTGACCCCCGCACGCAGATATACGTCAGCAGAATGGCACGGGCAGGCAAAAGGGCATATATATACGTCCCCTTTAAGAAGCGGCATTGTGGACGTGCAAGCTCCGTAACTCCGACCACGGGTCCTGCGGACTCGATGTCCACGGGCATACCCACAATCGTGTCACGGTGAGGAAGAAGGGGGAAGTACTTATGTAAACAAGCATTTCCCCAGTCTTCCTAGTGACTGGACAGTGAACACAGCTTCCTGTAATCGGAAGCGGTGATCACTGTCCTGTCATACACAGCCCATCCTCCCTACAGTTAGAAGTAGGGTTGTCCCGATACTAGTATCGGTATCGGGACCGATTCCGAGTATTTGCGGGAGTACTCGTACTCCCGCAAATACCCCCGATACCGAAATAGAATACTTGCACCCCCCCCCCGCTGCCGCCGCCGTTGTGCCGCATTCCGCCGCCGTTACGCCGCATCCCCGCTACCGCCGACTAAGTAATACGGGCGGGGAACATTACAGCTTTCATTTGAATAGCTGTAATGATTCGCGCCGCGTATAGACACTCCCCCTTGCTCGGGTGAACTGTCCAATCCCGAGCGAGGGGGAGTGTCTATACGCAGCACGGCGCGAATCATTACAGCTATTCAAATGAAAGCTGTGTCATGTTCCCCGCCCGTATTAACCAGTCGGCGGCAGTCGGGACATGGCTGGATATGGGGGGGAGACATGGCTGCATGGGGGGAGACATGGCTGCATGGGGGGGACATGGCTGCATGGGAGGAGACATGGCTGCATGGGGGGGACATGGCTGGATATGGGGGGAGACATGGCTGGATATGGGGGGGAGACATGGCTGGATATGGGGGGACATGGCTGCATGGGGGGGACATGGCTGCATGGGGGGGACATGGCTGCATTGGAGGGAGACATGGCTGCATGGGGGGAGACATGGCTGCATGGGGGGAGACATGGCTGCATGGGGGGGACATGGCTGCATATGGGGGGGACATGGCTGCATTTGTGGGGGGACATGGCTGCATTTGGGGACACATTTAAAAAAAGTATCGGTATTCGGTATCGGTGAGTACTTGAAAAAAAGTATCGGTACTTGTACTCAGTCCTAAAAAAGTGATATCGGGACAACCCTAGTTAGAACCACTCCCTAGGGAACACTTAACCCCTACAGCGCCACTTAGTGGTTAACCCCTTCACTGCCAGTGTCAGTTTCACAGTAATTAGTGTATTTTATAGCACTGATCGCTGTAAAAATGACAATGGTCCCAAAAATGTGTCAAAAGTGTGCAATGTGTCCATTACTAGTAAAAAAAAATAATAAAAATGCCATAAAACTATCCCCTATTTTGTAGACGCTATAACTTTTGCGCAAACCGATCAATAAATGCATTTTGCGTTTTTTGCCAAAAATATGTAGAAGAATAAACTGAGGGAAACATTTTTTTTATATATTTTTTGGGGGATATTTATTATAGCAAAAAGTAAAAAATATTGCATTGTTTTCAAAATTGTCACTCTATTTTTGTTTATAGCGCAAAAAATAAAACCACCAAAAGAAAGCTCTATTTGTGGGGGAAAAAAGAATATCAATTTTGTTTGGGAACCACGTCGCATGACCGCACAATTTGTCAATTAAAGCAATGCAGTGCCAAATCGCAAAAAGTGGCCTGGTCTTTGTCCAGCAAAATGGTTCGGGGCTTAAGTGGTTAAAATACTCTAGTTTCATCTTGCACATACAGTGGATATAAAAAGTCTACACACCCATGTTAAAATGTCAGTCTTTAGTGATGTAAAAAAATGATACAAAGATAAATAATTAAAGAACTTTTTCCATCTTTTAATGTGACCTATAAATCAGAATTTCCAATGGCCTAAAATCCGATGAAATTTTTTTTCGGAATTCCGTTCGAGATGTCTTGCATACACACTGTCAGACCAAATTCCGACCGTCCAAAACGCGGTGACGTACAACACGTACAACGGCACTATAAAGGGGAAGTTAAAATCCAACGGTGCCACCTTTTGGGCTGCTTTTGCTGATCTTGTGTTACTGCGTGTTAGTGAAAGTTTGGTGAGAGCTTTTCAGTCTCCGTTCTTTTCAGATCGTTTTGGTGCTTGTGGGTTTGTATCTGTCTTTCAGAGTGTGTAGTCAGGTCGTATCTGTTTTACAGTGCGTTCTTGTCTGCTCGTTTCTGTTTTTCAGGTCGTTCTTCATAGGACTTTCTGTTCCTCAGTGCGTTCTGTTTAGTTCGTTATGACCAGCCGACCGGTTTAAAGCCATGTTGGAAGTACATTCTCATCGTCGAGTTCGTGTATGGGCTTGGTGTTGGGGTTAATACTTTGACCGAAGCTCAGTCCATGAACAGGGTGGGGAGGAGTTCATGGACGAAGAATTGGTTGCTCCAGCGGGACCAATTCTCTCATATGCCTCTGCTGTGGGAAATCCAGGAGAATAATTCTGATGACTTCAGGAATTATCTCCGGATGACGGACCCCGTTTTTCACCGTCTGTTGGATTTGCTGTCCCCCTATATCATGAGGCAGGACACTGTGATGCGACAAGCCATTACTGCCGAGCAGAGGCTAGTTGCGTACTTGGCGACTGGGAGAAGCCTGCATGACCTCAAGTTAACGACAGGCATCTCCCCCCAGGCTCTGGGGATCATTATCCCAGAAACCTGTTCTGCCATTATACAGGTCATGCAGAAGGACTATATTAAGGTAAGTTTTCTCCTTTAACATCACATTCTATGTATTTAATGTTTTCTAATGTATTGTATTGGAGGGCCCAAACTCAGCTAGAACCCCCCCCCCCCCCACCTAAAATGTGTACAAATGTTTTTTCTCATTAAATTCAGGCAGTCTTTTTGGCGGGGGGGGCAAACCCAGCTAGAACCCCCCCCCCCTTAAAATGTGTACAAATTTTTTCTTTCTCATTAAATTCAGGCAGAGTGGCAGAGTCTTTTTTTGGAGGCCCCAAACTCAGCTAGAACCCCTCCCCCTACATTTTTGCCAATGGCCCATCAGAGGGGGTGAGGAATCTGATAATTGGGCCTTCTATTTTGGTCTTTTTAAATATGAAAAATAGTAAGACAGCACTCACATCGCCAACATCCATAGATAATATGTTCGAAAAACTGAGAAAAAAAGGGAACCCAAGAGTAAACCCTAATCGGACTTTAGACGGCGCAGTAAACAATAAGGGTACATAAAAATAATTTTAATAGAAAAAAGACGTGTACATGAGGACAATGCAAATATTAAAAATCATACATATGACTACATATATGATGAGAGCCCGAATGCATCAACGTGTTTCGCCAACGTGCTTCTTCAGGACACAGATCAGGGTACTGTGATTATACTGAAGCATTTCTTCGTATTTTCGTTAAACCCTCTATAAGGAATTGCTGTCGCTTCTAGGGGGTTCTTTGTATTTATTTTCCCTGTGTAAAGATTTGATATACCCTCTATAGAGGAACCACCGGTTCCACTGATTCTGCTTTACCAGCAGTATGTCTTCTCTGCATTAGTTAATCTTTTCCTATTTTGGATATTTGCAGCACCCAGTGTGCTGATTAAGACGTATATAATATGCAAGTGAGGTTTCCCTGCTGGTTTTGCCCTTGCAATCACAGTACCCTGAACTGTGTTCTTAAGAAGCCTGTTGGCGAAACGTGTTAATGCATTTGGGCTCTCATCATATATGTAGTCTTGTATGTAATCCTATGTATGATTTTTAATATTAACATTGTCCTCATGTTTCATGTACACATCTTTTTTCTATTAAAATTATTTGTATGTACCTTTATTGTTTACTGTGCCATCTAAAGTCCGATTAGGGTTTACTCTTGGGTTCCCTATTTTTCTCCTTTTTTTGGTCTTTTTTAAATAAATCTTATACTGATGTTGGCCAAGAATGTTTTTGTGTAATCTGCTTGCAATGTTTATGTGCAAAAGTACAATTTTTTTTTTCTTGTTAGACTCCACAGTTTCCTTCCACGCCACAGGAATGGCAGACTGTGGCATCCCAGTTTGCCCAGCGGTGGGACTTCCCCAACTGCGGAGGGGCAATAGATGGGATAGCATGTCCGCATCGTGCCACCACCCCATTTGGGGTCGTACTTTTTTAACTATAAAGGTTTTAATAGTATTGTGTTAATGGCGGTGGTATTGGCACAATATGAGTTTATGTATGTGGACGTCGGGAAGAATGGCCGGATGTCGGATGGTGGTGTGTTCGCACAGACGGAATTTGCCCAACATCTCCAGACTGGTGGCCTGGCACTGCCACTGCCACCTGATGACAACGTGGATGGACTTCCATTTGTTTTTAATGCTGATGAGGCTTTTGGACTGGGACCACACCTGATGAGGCCATTCCCCCTGAGGATCCTCACCTCAGAGAGGAGGGTTTTTAAGTACCGGCTGGCCAGAGCCCGAAGGGTTGTTGAGAATGCCTTTGGGATAATGGCCAGCCGGTTCCGCTTGTTTCTGACAGCCATCAACATGGCGGAATACAAACTGAATCACATAATCTTCAGCCGCTGCATTCTGCATAATTTTTTGTGGAGAAATTCTTCAAATGATATTACAACAGTTGGGCCTGAGGCCGGACTTTCAGACAATACACTGACAGGCCTTACTGACTTGGCCCCCCAAAGTGCCCTTGAAGTACGTGAGAAATACATTGAGTACTTTACAGGTAGGGGGGCCATCGCTATGCCAGACAATCTCAGATTTTTTTTTTTTTTTTTTTACTAAAATAAATAAATAATAAATAACCATCATTGTCACTGTAAACAAGAACTTATTTTTCAAACTGGTATTGAGCATAGAAAGAAGAAGCCACACATTTTAGATTAGAAAAGTATTTTTACTCTGCACATTTACATGTGCATTATAAAATTTGGGTGAAAATCTAAAAAACAATTTTACATTTTTTTTTTTTTTTCGCATAAACATGTCATGTCATGTTTTAAACAATAAAAACATATAAAACGATGCAACTTACAAAGGTCAACCTTTGAAAAACTCAAGGCAATATCAGACATTATACTGTTGAAAGAATGTGTTGCTGTTGCCTTCAACAGATGGGGTGATGTTACCCCTGAACAAGCCAAATTTTGAAGATGCACACAGTGTGCGTCAAAATGGGTATTTTCCTCCTGATCCCATGCCTCATGTCAACGTTGTCTAGTGAGACAAAACCGGTCAGGATGATTAGCGCTTAGTGTAAAATATGGCAGCAGTGGAATCGTCCCGACCGGTTTCGTCTCTCTAGCCATTAACCAGGATAGTTTCCCCTTGAGCTGATCAAATGGAAGGGCTGCCGACTTCCAATTTCTGGCTATAGTAATCCTTGCAGAAATGAAAATGAATGCCAGAAGCCGCTTCCTGGATTTAGAGGCTTCATCATCCCCACTCCCTAGTAATGCATGCCTTGCTGATTTTAACAAATTAATCTGGGTGATTAAGTAAATGAAATTGTAGACTAATCCAGAACCTCCTCACCTTAGGGCACGTCCACCAGATATGGTAGGTGGTACCAAAGTGGCCACAACCTCGGAAACATAGCAGGTTGGCCCCCAATACAAAGGTAGCCAACCTAGCTGGTACCATATACCACCTCAATAGCACCTTACAGTTCGCCTCTATTATAGAGGTATTGAGTGATCGAGAAGCCAACTCTGCTATCGTATGCCATTCTCTTAGCTCAAAGGTTTCCTGTAAGTCCTTTTGCCATTGGACCATATAGTTCAGCTTAATCAATGAACCCATCAATATCGTATAAATTACAGAAATGTGACCCTTTGTTTATCGTATTGACCACATAAATGCTCCATAGAAGTTTGCGTTGCTAAATCACTTCTGCGAGCTAGAGTCTGTATATAATGAGAAATCTGAGTGTATCTATAGCGTTCCACTGGAGGCATATGATATTTGTCTTCCATAGTCCGCTCGGAGAGCACACCCTTGTGAACATAAAAGTCAGCGATGCGCAGTAAACCCTTATTGGTCCACCACTCAATCGCTATAGGAGAGAGGCCTGGGGTGAAAGCCCTGTTCTTCAATAATGGTGCCAACGGAGAATGAAGGGATCGAAATTTCTGTGATCTGGAGAGCCTGTCCCAGATTCCGAGCGAGAAGGATAATGTAGGGCATAAGATCACTGGTCTGTCTTTGTGGGAAATTGGGCTGGGACGGCATGAGTATGACTCCAAAGCCATCCATATGGCTAATAAATGTTACAAATGGAATCTGATGAGTTGAGCTAACTGGGCTGAATAGAAATACTTCTATAAATCCGGCAGACCACGTCCACCCCTCCGTTTTGGCATGTATAATGTGCTCCTATTCACCCTAGGCCTCTTGTCTCCCCAGATGAACTGAAGGACCCTTCTTTGAAACAGTTTAAGGTCAGTTTGATCCACTGATACCGGCAAAGTGCGAAAGAAATACAATAGTCTAGGCAATATATTCATTTTTATAGAGTGTAGTCTGCCAAACCACGGTGGAGGATGAATCTGCCACCTGGCTAAACAGCCATTTAAAAAGGGCGGGATAATTCCTCTTATATAGCGTGCTAATAAACGAAGAGTCATGTATATACCCAAATAGGGAAGCGACTCTGATTCCCACCTGAATTAGAAAGTCTGTTCCAACGAAGCCTGTGTAGCGCTTGGTAGAGATAGGTTCAGAGCCCTAGACTTACCGTGATAAATGGTCAGCCCCGAGATATCGGAAAATGGTTGCAAAATAGCGTAGAGATTAGGGAGGTAGTCGGTGAAATCGGGGTCAGCAGCAGGTCTTCTGCAAAGAGAAAACATTTATGTTCATAGTCTCTGCAATTAATTCCCTGAATATCCCGACATGAGCAAATTTTAACCACTTCCTTACTGGGCACTTAAACCCAGTTCCTGCCCAGAGGACTTTTTGCGATTCGGCACTGTGTTGCTTTAACTGACAATTGCGCGGTCGTGCGACATGGCTCCCAAACAAAATTGACGTCCTTTTTTTCCCACAAATAGAGCTTTCTTTCTCATCGGGCGGAGTTTCATGCATGAGTAGTGTATATAATGCTAACTCACATGTGTCGTAACTACGTTCTGTGTGTGGAGTAAAGAGGATCGGAAGTTCCGAACGTCAGAAATGAAGGTAAAATTTAAACTTGGGGCATCAGTGGCCTATACTGCTTCATGATTGAGGACTATATTGGAATACAATTAGGACAGTTTAGGCTGACCTCTAGTGTTTTTGTCTTGTGTTTTATCTTGTAGCAAAGATGCAGAAATAATTAAAGGAGGGCAACAATGGAGAAATTTGTTGAATTTATGAAGACTTGGATCCCCGAGGCAGACTATGAAATGGTAAATAATAAAATAAATAACTTGAGGAATATGTACAAGAAGCACCACAATAATATCCTCATATCAAAGAGGTCAGCAGCAGCAGCAGACAAAGTGCATGTCCCCAAGTTGTGGTACTACAAACACTTGCGTTTTCTGGACGACCAGCTTGAAGTCAGGGAATCACTTTCTAGCCTTCAAGCCTTCCCTCCACCCCTGCAGAGGATGTTGAGGACCTGACCTGGAAGACCCGGATCTGAATATCTATAGCCAGGTATAGTATTTTTAAACATATTTATTGTCCTATCAATATTGTTGGGAACTAGATGTTATTATTCCCAAATTAAGGATAAAACAAAAAATAAATGACATATCAATAGACAGTAGTGGCCATAAATGATTGGGACAGGAATGAAAACTGCTGAGGTCAGAATGAGATTCTTTTCTATTTATTAACATTCAATTTGCAACAGTCATGAGCTGAAAATTGTGTGTGATTGATGAACCAAAAACTGAAACTATGTCCCTTTTTTATACACAGGATGAGGTCAGCCAGGAGGACGAGGCTCAGGAATGTGGCAGCCAGGAGGAGGCAGGAGTGAGTGGCAGCCAGGACGAGGCCGCGCCAAGTGGCAGCCAGCAGGTGCCCAGGCCAAGTGGCAGCACCCTCCATGTTAGACCAAAAAGGCCAAGGAAGATGTCTCAGGTGAAGGAGGAATCCCTGAGGCTCGTAAGGAATGCAGCCGAGATTATGAGAGCCCCCCCCCCCAACCCTGAAGAGGCCTATGGGTGCTATGTGGCCAATAGGCTAAAGAAAGTGGAGGAGGGACAATGTGTCCTCTCTGAGGAGCTTATTTCTAGTGTCCTTCAAAAGGCGGTGAGGGGCCAGCTGAAAGAGACCACCCATCTGTGTGATCTCTGCCATCCTTCTTCTCCTCCTCCTCCTCCTCCTGCCACATTTCCACCACCAGAGCCACAGCCTCAGGGCCGGACTGGCCCACCGGGATACCGGGAAAATTCTCAGCAGGCCGGCTGCCTGGCTGCTCCTGGAGGCCGCTGTGAGGGCAGCAGCGTCTGAACTCCTGTCCCCCCCCCCTCCGCAGCCTCTGACCTCCTGCACCTCTCTGCAGCCTTTGATCTCCTGTTCCAATTATTTTTTTGGTGGGGTTTAAATTTTTTCTTGTGATCTACATTTTTTCTGGTCAAGTTACCACAACAACATTATTATCTTGTATTTTGTTACCTCAAAGCGGAGGTTCACCCAAAAAACATCTATATAAGACCAAATTCTTTATACTTCTAACATGTACAGTAGGCAGTTTTTTTTTTTTTTTTTTAGGCTGTACATACCTTATTATCGCTATTTTTAATCCGGCTTCCGGGTACAAAATTCCCACGAGAGTAGGCATTTCTATCCTGACCTGCAATGTAATCTGGGAGTTCGCCCAGATGAGTGATGTCCTTCAGAAAAAGTTCCCCCCGGCGGATAAGGCCCCCCCCCCCACCTCTGTATTGCGTAGGCGCATCACAAGAGTCACGGAGTTTCCAAAAGTAGCCGAACATGTAGAGCTGTGAGTCAGCTCTATAGGGCGCCTGCGCAGTCAGCTCTACACGGCTCCTAGTCGGTGCGCAGGCACGGTGTAGAGCTAACTCGCGGCTCTACATGTCCGGCTACTTTCGGAAACTCTGTGACTCTCGTGACGTGCCTACGCAATACGGGGGGGGCCTTATCCGCCGGGGGGAACTTTTTCTGAAGGACATCACTTATCTGGGCAAACTCCCAGTTTACATTGCGGCTCAGGATAGAAACGCCTACTCCCACAGGAGTGAGTACCCGGAAGCCGGATTGAAAATAGCCATAATAAGGTATGTACAGCCAAAAAAAAAAAAAATTGCCTACTGTACATGTTAGAAGTATAAAGAATTTGGTCTTTTATAGATGTTATTTGGATGAACCTCCGCTTTGAGGTAACAAAATACAAGATAATAATGTTGTTGTGGTAACTTGACCAGAAAATAAAAATGTAAATCACAAGAAAATATTAAAACCCCACCAAAAAAAATGGAGATCTCGATTCAAATCACCAAAAAAAAGATTAAAATCACCCAAAAATATATATATATATTTTTTTAGATCTGGCTTTAAAAGCAAATATTCATGAGATCACAAGAAACAAAAAAAATCAGCAGCAAAAAAACATCTTTATTCTAGCATTAGAAAGAAGAAGAGAATGTGCTACATTAAACGATGCAATAATTTGCAGCATGACAAATGTGCTATCTCCATTACGAGTTTTACAAGCGCTCCCGTCGCCTAATTTAGTCTGCGCATGCGTGGGTTTTTTCTCCGTCGGAGTTGCACACAGACGATAGGAATTTCCTATTGTTTTTTTTTTTCCATCGGAAAAAAATAAAACATGTTCTATTTCTAAACACTGACAGAAAACATGTAATCCTGACTAAGGCCGAAAATAAAAAAAAATGTCAGACCTGTGAGACTTCAGCTCTGTCTTCCGAGTGGCATCCTACAGGCATCCTATATCTGATTTGTACCAGACCAACTTTTAAATACTCTAAATACTCCCCACGGTAGTGGGAACATTCCAGGCTACCCACGCCAGCATCCGCGGCGGAACAGCAGGTCCGATTCAGATGGCAAGATGGCTCCAGGACACAGGCAGAGCAGCATGGCTATACAGGCCTGCAAGGCCTCTCTCACTGCAAAATTTAAGGGACAGAGCTGGGGAGGCTGAAGAACGTATGAGCTCCCTTGAGGATGTTGTCCGCCCCTTAGCTGTTACAGTGAGGGACCTAACGGGGGAAATGGCGGCCCTCCACGCCAAAATCGACAATTTGGAAAATCGTTTGAGGAGGAACAATTTCTGCTTCGTTGGTTTCCCTGAAAGGGCGGAGGGCTCCCACCCAGAAAAATTCTTATATAAGTGGCTGAGGGACATTTTTGGGACTGACGCACCATCCTTTTCACATGTCATTGAGCGTGCCCACCGCACCCCTCCGCATCCCCCACCTTCTGGAGCACCCCCACGATCTATTATAGCAAGGATCCTCAACTTCCAAGACAAAGTTGCTATTCTGCGCCTGGCCTGGGAGAAGAGTCCACTTAAATACAATGGCAACACCATCTCAGTGTACCCCGATTTTTCAGCAGATGTCCAGCGACAACGCACCTCCTTTGCGGCAGTGAAGGCCCGCCTGCGTACGGAGGGCCTCTCCTACGCCATGCTTTTTCCCGCCAAGCTGCTCATCATTTATAAGGGTAAAGCGCACTTCTACAACAACCCCAATTGAGGCTATGGCCTGGCTCAATGATCGATACGGAGTTCTTCCTAGGCACAGGGCTGCCTAATTTCTGTGGTCCTAGGCCCCTGCATTCTCCTCTATGTTTGCCTTGAACTGATTATGGATATGTCCATCCTTCCATTTTGGAGAACTCATTTGCCTTGACTGCACTGTCTGATCCGAATTTTCATGAAGGTATGGTACGCCTCCCTGCAATAGGCCTGAGAACTATTACCCTGTAATCTTTAATCCTAATAGACTGAACTTCCTCCTTATTAACAGGCCTATCCCCCTACAACTTCTGCCGGTTGTTTACTCTGCAATCTACTGCATCTGCTGTTGGACTGTGATGCTTTTCACCCCTACAATGCTGCTCGGACGTCACTCTGGACTCCACTACACCCCCCATACCAGTTAGTGGCGAAGCCATGGTACAGCTCTCCCTCAGTTTAAGGAGGGGGGTTTTCGTTTTACAGTTCAGGGATCCAAGGCTCGCTATGTTGGGGTTGGCTGAGCGGGGAGGGGGGGAAGGGATTTTATCTAGACTTTTTGGGACTTTGTTGGTGTTTTTTTCTCTTTTTATTTCTTTTTTTTCTATTTTCCTTTTTGCACTTTTTTGACTATTTTTTCTCAGGTTGCTGCCTATGGCAGACTTTTAATGTTTTTTATTATTTTATTGCTGGCTCATGATGTCCTGATGGCGGATCCACGCACTTTTTTTACTCATGTGCATGTATGTGCTTCAGGTGGCGCGGCCTGTCTAGTCATTTATATTCTTGTATGCATGTTACTTTGTGCTTATTTACTACTGTATGTTTTACAATGGCAAAGCCCCTAAGGATAGTCTCCTGGAATACTATAGGTCTGAATGCACCCCAGAAGAGATCCCTGGTCTTTTCAGTATTAAAAAAATGTCGCCCGCACATCATCTGCCTCCAAGAGACTCACCTTACAGGCTCTAAAACGAGGGCCCTAAAACGCCCGTGGTTGTCTAACTTCTATCATGCCACTCATACTAATTACTCCAGGGGGGTTTCCATCCTTCTAGCCAAATCTCTCCTGGCTGGGACGGTAAAAGTTAAAACCGACCCTGACGGGCGGTTTATTGTTCTTATTTTGCAAATTTCTACTGTGACCTTTACCCTGGTGAACATTTATGTGCCCCCCCCCCCCCGTTTTCAGTGGAGGTACTCTCTAGACCAGGGGTCCTCAAACTTTTTAAACAGGGGGCCGGTTCACTGTCCCTCAGACCGTTAGAGGGCCGGACTATAAAAAAACTATGAACAATTTCCTATGCACACTGCACATATATGTTTTTGAAGTGAAAAAAACAAAATGGGAACAAATACAACCCTCCCCCTTCATCATTATAAGCCCCCCCCCTCACAATCATTAATTGCAAACCGATCATGATCATTGCAAGCCCCCCCACCTCACCATCATCCCCTCATTGCAAGCCCCCCTCGCCATCATCATTGTAAGCCCCTCATTGCAACCCCCCCCCCACAATTATTAATTGCAAGCCGATCAAGAACATTGCAAGCTCCCCAATCATCATTACATCATCATCAGCAGCCCCCCCCCCCCCACCATCATCATCATTACATCATCAGCCCCATCATCACCATCATTAATTACATCACCATCAGCCCACCTCACCATCATCAGCCCCCCCCCCCCACCATCATCATCATTACAAAATCATCAGCCCCACCATCATCATCATTAAAAATTCACGCGGGCCGTAGTTTGAGGACCCCTGGTTTAAACCCCCCCCCCACCACCATCATTATCGTAAGCCAGGCCCCCCCCCCCTTCATCATCATTAAAAAATCATCCGCTCCCCTCACCATCATAAGCCAGGCCCCCCCCCCCACCATCATCATTAAAAACCCATCAGCTCCCCTCACCATTGCAAGCCAGCCCCCACCATCATCATTAAAAAATCTTTAGCTCCCCTCACCATCGCAAGCCAGCCCCCCCACCCCCATCATCATCATCATTATTAAAATAATCTTAAGCTCCCCTCACAATCGCAAGCCAGCCACCCCCCACCATCATCATCATTATTAAAATAATCTTTAGCTCCCCTCACAATCCAGCCACCATCATCATCCTTATTAAAATAATCTTTAGCGCCCCTCACAATCCAGCCACCCCCCCCCCCCCACCATCATCATCATCATCATCATCAATAAAATAATCTTTAGCTCCTCTCACAATATAGCCACCCCCCATCATCATCATCATCATTAAAAATAAACTTTAGCTCCCCTCACAATCGCAAGCCAGCCCCCCCCCCCCCCCATTGTAAGCACTTCACAGCCTCCTTACTGTTTTGTGCTGTGTCAGTCTGGCTGTCACGATGCTCCCCCACTGTAACAGTTCCGGCGCGCTGTGTTAAATGTCCCGCCCTCCTCCTCCTCCTAGACCAGCTTGTGTGACAGACAGCACACTGGCTCTATCACACAAGCTAGTCTTCTAGGAGGAGGAGGGCGGGACATTTAACACAGCGCGCCGGAACTGTTAACGCTGTGTTTCACGGAGATCTCCGTGACACAGCAGGATTGCTGTGTAACCGGCCGGCATTGCCTGTCAGGGACGGGCGGGCCGGATTAAAGTCCTCCGCGGGCCGCATGTGGCCCGCGGGCCGTAGTTTGAGGACCCCTGCTCTAGACTGTCACTTCAGCTGCTGACTAGACCCCCTGGCCCCTTACTTAATGTGGGGGACTTTAATGCTATATTAGATCAAACTATGGACCGCCTGGGTGGTCGAGGTAGACCCTTTCCCTCTTTTCTAGACTGGGCACAGGTTCATGGCCTTACAGAGGTGTGGCGATGGAAAAATATGGATGTACGCCATTTTTCCTGCCACTCGGATTCTTTCCACACCATGTCCAGACTAGATATGGCGTTTGCTCCGGCTGAGACCCTCCCTGTTGCCTCTGCCGTTTCATATCTGCCTAAAGGGGTTTCTGATCATGCCCCTCTCTCAGTGGACCTCCTCCTCCCAGGTTCGGGACCTGCTATTTGGCGCCTGAACTCATACTGGTTGGAGGACGAGGTAGTGCAGGGAGAATGCAGGACAGGCATCACAAACTATTGGAGGGATAATCTGGGAAAAGTAGACCCTTCCACTGAATGGGACGCGTTTAAGACAACTCTGAGGGTCACTTTCATGTCCATCACAGGGGTCTTGCGCAAAAATAACCGGATGCTTACAGAGGAACTTGAGACTGTTATGGTACATGCTGAGTCTGCTTATGCCTCTAACCCTGCCTCCGACACGAGGGAGGCATGGTTACAGAGCTGTAGGGAGTATGAACTCCGTCTGTTAGATCTCACGCAAAAACGCATGTTGCATGCCACACAAAAATCGTTTGAACATGGTAATAAAGCCGGACGTCTCTTGGCGTATCTGACTAGACCTGACACTCTCTCATTTCCATCCCACGTATCCTTACTGCTCAAGGCCCCATCAGTGACAACCCAGGGGATATCCTAGACTCCTTTTTATGCTTTTACAAAGACCTGTGTACCACTAGGGTTGACTACGATGACTCCCAATTGAATGACTACTTGGCTGACATATCTCTCACCTCCTTGTCAAAGGAAGGGCGTGAAGTGCTGGATGCACCTATCTCGGTTGAGGAAATGGCTGCAGCCATTTCACAAATGCCTGCAATTAAGACTCCGGGGTTAGACGGTTTCCCGACTGAATGGTACTCTCAATTTAAAGACCTTTTGTGCCCCTTTCTTTTGCGAACCTATAACAAAGCTCTAGATGTCGGGATCCTCCCCCCAACGATGCGCGAGGCTTTGATTGTACTTCTAATAAAACCCTGTAAGAACCCACTTAAATGCGAATCTTACCATCCAATTTCTCTTATTAATGTGGACGTTAAGATTCTGGACAAAATATTGGCAAACCGTTTGAACACTGTAGTCATGTCCTTGGTCAATAGTGACCAAGGGGGCTTTATCCCCGGCAGGTCCACCAGAATGAATATCCGAAGGCTGTTTCAAAACCTGCAATATCCACACAACTGTCCTCCCACTCGTGCTATTGTGTCTTTGGACACTTGCAAGGCATTCGACAGTGTGGAATGGCCATATCTGTTTCGGGTGTTACAGATGTATGGCTTTGGCCCCCTGTGCTGTAGCATGGATAAAACTCCTTTACACCTCCCATGTAGCTCGGGTTCGGGTCAATTCCTCTATCACTGGCCCCTTTACGATTACTAGGGGCACACGACAGGTCGCATTCGCTCCTCCCCCTCGATTAAAGGACTCCCAATTGCTAATATGGAGGAGCGCATTTCACTTTATGCGGATGACACATTGGTGTACCTGGCTGATACTAATGAATCACTTCAGACCCTGTTGGTGGAGATTAATACCTTTGGAGACTATTCTGGCTTCCGGGTGAATTGGGATAAGTCTAGTCTTTTCCTCCTAGATGTGGCTGAGCCTCCCCTGATTCACCCGGATTCCAAGCTTCAAGTGGTATCCTCCTTTAGGTACCTTGGGGTTCTGGTGCAAACCCCTTTATCTTTACATGTCGCCAATAACTTAGATCCTCTATTGGTCCGCCTTCAGGAGCAGACCAAGCAGAGGATGGATCTGCCTCTGGATCTTATGAGGATGGCCAACGTCCTCAAAATGATCTACCTACCGAGATTACTCTATATCCTTGCCAATTCCCCTTGCAAAATACCTAAATCTATTTTTAAACACATAGATTCAATATGTACTACTTTCCTGTGGAAGGGTGGCTCCCCCAAGGTAGCACTTGAAACACTACGGTTGCCAGCGCACTTGGCAGGCCTGGCATTTCCCAACTTCTTTCTATATTATTTGGCATCCCAGTTGGTGCACATCCATGATTGGCTGTTCCCGGTTCCGGCCAATGCCTGTACCTCCACGGAGGGAGCCATTGCATCTTCTCTGGAAACCCCACATAATATTATCTACAGAGGCCGGGTCCCCAATCGCCCTGAAACCTCCCTACTTGCCACTTCCCTTTCCTATTTTCGTTATATTGTCACAAAAGTATCCAGGCACACCTGGCTGAAATCTCCCAACACCCCCCTGTGGTTTAACCCCAATCTGCAGGAACTATACTCCCTTCCTGATCCCAATCGCTGGTACTCCAAGGGGGTTAAATATTTATGCCACCTGTACAATGCTCAGGGCTTTAAATCTTTTTCTCAGCTACGTTTAGATTTCGATTTACCAAGACCGTACCTATTTTTATACTACCAGCTCAGGCATGCTATCCGTGCCCAGTTTGGCTCCCTGGATGATCCCACTGACCTGCCCCCATTGGAAAAACTGCTCAGACAGCCAGATCCCACTAAACTTGTCTCCACCTTTTATGCAGCCCTAATGACTGACTTTAACCCCAGGTTTCACAAAGCTCAGGTAAATTGGACCTCTCTGGACATCTCCCTGGTAGACGAGGACTGGTCAGAATTTAGTGATACGTATAAAACCTCTGTTTTATACGTATCACTAAATTGGGACCACATCATACTGGTCAAAATTTTCCATCAAACCCACCTCACTCCGGCTGGGTTACACAGGATGGGTCTCCTGCCCTCAGCTGCCTGTTCCTGCCGGCTGTGGCCGGGAGGCCGATTTCTTACACTGCTTCTGGACATGCCCGGTAGTCCAGGACTTCTGGGAAGAAGTGGGTGCTTTCATCTCATCGACGCTAGGCCTCCCAAACATAATCCATCCCAAGAACTTCCTATTAGGCATTTTTGGCGAATCATCACATGCCAAGAGACTGCTCCGTATACTCTTCTTCTATGTTAAAAAAGGTATTTTACTGTCCTGGAAGTGCACACAGACCTCTCTAAAATCCCTCTGGTTAAAACTTATTAATGACGCTATCCCACTGTATAAACTTACTTTTGAACTCCAGAAACGGAACAAAACCTTCCACAAAATTTGGGGTAGATGGTTGGCTAGTCCGCTAACCCTCTCCCAGCACTGATTGTACTACTGTTGCTTGACCATTGATGGGCCGTGCCTCACGGATCTCTAATGTCTGGACCTCCGCTTTTGCTATATCTAGGTATTATACCTGATCCTTTTACCACTGTGCCTACTTTTATATTTTGCACTGATGTCCGTTTATTTTTCTATGTTTGAGTGTATTGCCCAACGTTTATGACCAGGTTGTCTGGTGGGTTTTTTTTGTATGTTTTTCTGTTTGTTGGTTTGTCTTAAACCTAATAAAAATATCTTAAAAAAAAAAAAACGTGTTCATAGGGATCAGTCAGGGTTCATCCCTTCCCGGTCAACATCAGGTGCCTTTTTCTTAATCTCCAGATACCTGCTGATAATGAAGGCCAGAGAGCAATTCTTACATTGGACGCTGCCAAAGCTTCCCCTCCCTATTTGTGGGAGGTCCTGGGTCGCTTTGGTCTGGGGGACACTTTTATCTGGTGGGTGCGTTTGTTGTATGCTGCCCTTACGGTTAGGATCCGCGTAAATGGAGATCTTACAGACTCTTTTCCTTTGTTTGGAGGCACAAGGCAGGGGTGTCCTTTATCACCCCTGCTGTTTGCACTGGCCCTCTAACCATTGGCGGCCCTGATAAGATCGTCCCCATCGGTTACTGGCTTTAATAGAGGTATATGCATGGAAAAGATTTCCCTTTACGCGGACGACACATTACTGAACTTGGGGGATGTGGACACATCCCTTACGGCAGCTATGGAGTTGATTGAAAGATTTGGCTCCTTGTCAGGCTTTTCAATAAATTGGAGTAAATTTGTCCTTATGCCCATAGATGGCCCAATTGCTTCGCTGCAGGATGCTGCAAGGTCCCTGAAGGTGGTTTCATTTTTTAAATATTTGGGGGTTCAGGTGTCGGCCAGCCCGCAGAAATATTTAGAGGAGAATCTCTTGCCTCTTTTTAGACGATTGCAAAGGTCAGCTCACAAGGTCAGAGTCCTGTAGACAGTCAGTAGGCACATTGGTCTATCAGACGGACGTGTGCCTAAGAGCTCCTCTCACCTGACCTCCAGTGACTCCTTCCTCCTCGCACGCTCCCATCGAGCAGCAGACAGCTAGGCAGGCAGGTGTTCTCCCAGCCCTCTGCGGCAGCACTAGTACAGCAATTGTACCTGGATCATCTTCTCTCCCCTTGGCTTTCCCCTCTGCTCTCCCCTCTTCCTCCACCTAAGCCTCCTCCCGCCGGCCCCCCTCGCCTCCCTGCCCGGCACACCTAAAGGTAAGGCCTGTTTTTTTCTCACCTCCATTCCGCCTTCTTTGGGACAGTCTGCGGCCGTCCTTCTTAGGATAAGCCGCGACTCTGGCCCAACAGAGCGGAGAGACAGCCAGAGGAGCCTGCTTGTACCGGGACTCCTCCACATCCCCCCAGCCGTGCTTGTAGCAGCACCCGCAGTCGCGCTATGCCTCTCCCCGCCACCGTACCGCTCGGATCGGATAACACTGGGCAATAGTCCCGCGGCGGCCGCTGCTGGGAAAGCCCCCGGCTTCTGCCGAGGCCTGGCGGCAAGCCGTGGACATACCAGAAAAACCCGCCCCGATAAACATCCCTAATTTCACCAATCCCCCCACTAGGACCCCCACAAGCTTCTAGCGCCCCAGGAGGAACTCCACCACCTCATCCACCCCCTCTCCCAGTACCTCAGCCACCGGCTCGGGCCTAGCTCCCGGTCGGTGGCCATCTTGCTACACCAACAATAGTGACACCCTTCCCAGTCACCCCTACTCACACTCCCCTAGCCCTATCGTTGGGGGCCCCGTTCTTACCCCTGAATCTAGGGATCCATATACCCCAAGCCCCCCCCCCTCCATCAGCTCTTCACTCATGAACCTAGGGACACCCACCATTTCTACTTGATCCAGGTTTTGCACGGACGCCATTTCAGGGGATCAGGAAGGATTTTTTTCCCTATCGCCGCAGATTGGCACAGCTAGGCCAGGGTTTTTTAGCCTTCCTCTGGATCAACGGGGAGGGAAGGAATTTAGCGAGTGGTGGCCCACTTGCAAATCTTCCTCCCATCAATCAACAAATTCCCCCGATCAATATTTACCCTCTCTGGTTTTCTGCGACTATGCCTAATCTAAGCTATATCGCAGGGACCATCTGGGATTTAAAACCATTCGCCTCAATATTACTAGAGGCCACCAAAAAAGCACTAAGAACTTTGAAACTGTTAAGAATCGACCAACGATCGACAGTCAAACATTATGCCCCCTCACCTCTGTCCAAGCGCATATCATGCGCTTTGATCAACACCCGATCGGCAGTGAAGCATCGACAAGAAATCCATGAATTCATCCTACAATGCGACTTAGACTGCCTCTTTATTACAGAAAGCTGGCTCACAGCCGACAGTAACACCATTCTAGGAGAATTGGTGCCAGCAAACTACTGCATTCAAATGCAAAACAGAGTGGGGCAAAGAGGGGGAGGCCTGGCAGTGATCCACAAGATTCACCTCTCGATCACCAAACCAGCCCTTCACTACTCACTTCCATTCATGGAAACCCTCACTCTGCAACTACAAACAAACCCCCAAGAGACCCTCCATATTCTACTCTGCTATAGACCACCAGGTCCAAAATCGCAACTTTTCCCAGCTTGGACAGAGTTCATGTCCACTTACACCCTAAATAGCAAACACCTTTTGCTACTGGGGGACTTCAATCTATGGGCCAACTCCTCAGAGGATCCCGTGGCCAATGCCTGCATTGACCATCTGAAAAGATTAGGTCTGCAGCAATTAGTATGTGGGCCCACACATATTTCTGGTCACACGCTCGATCTTGTCTTCAGACAAGATCTGGAAATAAACATTCAGAAGAATGACCAATTGCCATGGACAGACCACCATGCAATTAAACTCACAATCACCATAAATGCCCCATTAACAAAAACATCAAAACCGGTGACAACACACTGGACTAGATCCCAAAAGAAGCTCTATTCAGAGCTCTTCAAAACCACTTTAGGGAAAAAATAGAAACAATCCAATCATATCAAACTGCCACAGAAACCCTGGATGCCATAAACACAGCTCTACTGCAGTCAGCCGACTTAGTAGCGCCCAAACGCAAAACCTGCATCCGAAAAAACAACTCCAGCTGGTTTAATGACCAGCTGGCGCTGCTGAAGCAAGAGCGCAGAAGAGCGGAAGCCGCTTGGAAAAGAAGCTTTACTGGAGAAAACCTTTCCGTCTACAAGGTAATAACAAAAAATTACCACAAAGAAATCTTCAAAGCCCAAAAAAATTATTTCACCAATATCATCACTAATGCCCTAAACCACCCCCGCAAACTCTTCAAGCTTGTCACCCAGACCATGAATCCGGTCTGTCTTGAACCCCCCAATTTAGACACCCAAAAAATTTGGAAAGAATTATCGGATTATTTCAATAACAAAATCGAGGGAATCCGTGAAAGCATTCAGCAAAACAGTACCCCCCTCAACTCCCTCCCCAATCATTCGCCCAACAACCACTCAAATTCACCGCAATCAACAAAGTTCACTCTTGGACCCATCTCCATCAATGCCACTAAAAATATCACCGGTACTCTGCGAAATAGCACAGCGCCTAATGATATCATTCCCACTAAACTGCTGAAGGAATGTGCCGATATCCTGGCACCGCCTATCATGCAGCTTATAAACCAGTCCTTCAAAGAGGGCATAGTGCCCTCCCAGCTGAAACAAGGCATAATCAAACCCATCTTAAAGAAACCCACCCTCGACCCCAAAGATCCAACTCACCGTCGACCCATAACAGGCCTAAACGTCCTCTCCAAGGTAATGGAGAAATTAGTGGTACAACAGCTGCAACAGCATCTGGATACCTATAATCTACTCGATCCATTACAATCGGGTTTCCGTCCCGGACATGGGACAGAAACTGCATTACTCAAAATATGGGATGACACTCTCGAGGCCGCAGACGAAGGAGAATCCTGTCTCCTAGTTCTGTTGGACCTAAGTGCAGCTTTCGACACAAACTATTACTGACTCGGCTAGCAGAACTAGCCAGAGTCGCAGAAGGTGATCTATCATGGTTCTCCTCACAAATAGTGAAACTGGGACCTTTCACTTCTGAAAAACGCACAGTGTCATGCGGAGTCCCTCAAGGATCCCCCCTATCACCGGTGCTGTTCAACATCTATCTTCGCCCTCTCTTTGAAATCTTTAGCAGTCAAAAACTACTTTACCACTCTTATGCAGATGACACACAACTGTATTTTCGCATCTGCAACAAAAAGGATCATCATCTCAGTCTAGAGAAATGGGCATCAATTCTATAGGTACTTGCAGCTCCGGCATGCTCTGCAAGCCCAGGGTCAGATTTCTGTTCTCCAATTATCTAGTCATCACTTAATAAAAGATATATTTTTTGGTAAGGACAAAAAAGGTCTAATATCCCATGTCTATTCTACTCTTTTATCGACAGTACAGGACTCAGCGACTTTACCGTGTAGGAGAGGGTGGACGGAGGACCTGGGAAGCATCAATGGTGAAACATGGGACACATGTTTACAAGCTGGACCTCTTACTTCTGTTTCGCAGTCTCATAGGCTATCTCACCTATTTTTGTTACATAGGGCTTACCGCACGCCTATTCAATTGTTCCGTTGGGGTAGAAGAGATTCTTCTCTATGTCCCAAACACTGCGGGGAGGAGAGTTCGCTTATCCACCTGATGTGGCGCTGTCCTAATCTTGGTGCCACTATTGTTTCATACAGGATGTACATGTTTTCTTTTGTTTTTTTTATTTGTGACTTTCTTCAAAATTTCCGATGAAAAAAGTCCATCTGTCTTTTTTCATCAGAAATTCCAATCGTGTGTACGCAGCATAATACTTTGTTGAAGCACCCTTTGATTTTATTACAGCACTATATCAGCATGGCACATCTTGACTTGGCAATATTTTCTTTGCAAAAACTCCCCAAATCTGTCAGATTGCAAGGGCATCTTTTGTGCACAGTCCTCTTCAGATCGCCCCACAGATTTGAAATCAGATTTAGATCTGGGCCATTCCAAAACTTTAATCTTTTTTTGGTGAAGTCATTCCTTTGTTGAATTGGATGTATGCTTTTGGGTCATTGTCATGCTGAAAGATGAAATTCCTGTTCATGTTCAGCTTTCTAGCAGAGGTCTGAAGGTTTTGTGCCAATATTGACTGGTATCTGTTCATAATACCATCTACCTTGACTAAGGCCCCTGTTCCAGCAGCGGAAAAACAGCCCAAAAGCATGATGCTGCCACCACTATGCTTCACGGGGGTATGGTGTTCTTTTGATGAGGTGCAAACATATCTTTTGGAATTTTGGCCAAAAAGTTCAACCTTTCATCAGACCATAACACATATTCCCACATACTTTTGGGAGACTTCAGATGTGTTTTTGCAAAATGTATCCGGGCTTGGATGTTTTTCTTGGTAAGAAAAGGCTTCCGTCTTGCCACTATCCCATTCCCCAGACATATGAAGAATACGGGAGATTCACATGTACCACACAGCCAGTACTTGCCATATATTCCGGCAGCTCTTTTAATGTTGCTGTAGGCCTCTTGGAAGCCTCCCTGTCCAGATTTCCTATCAACTTTTCATAAATTTTGAAGGGACATCCAGTTCTTTGTAATGTCATTGTTTGCCATATTTTCTCCACTTTATGATGACTGTCTTCACTGTGTTCCATGGTATATCTAATGCCTTGGAAATTTTTTTGCACCCTTCTCCTGACTTATACCTTTTAACAATGAGATCCCTCTGATGCTTTGGAAGCTCTTTGCAGACCATGGCTTTTGCTGTAGGATGCAACTAAGAAAATGTCAGGAAAGACCTAGTAGAATAGCTGAACTGTATTTGGGGTTAATCAGAGACATTTTACATGATGTCAGGTGTGTACTGTGTATTTAACATGAGTTTGAATGCGATCGCTTAATTTTGAACATAGCTACATCCCCCATTATAAGAGGGTGTGCACGCTTATGCAACCACATTATTTTTTACTTCCCCCTCCCCCTTTGAATGATTTCAGTTTGTTTTTCAATTGAGTTGTACAGTTTATAGGTCACATTAAAGGTGGAAAAAGTTCTTAAATGATTTATCTTTGTCTCACAGAAACCTGAGATTTTAACAGGGGTGTGTAGACTTTTTACATCCACATATGTTCAATCAATGTGAATCATGCAATGCACATCTCTAGGTAAACATTAATGTGGTAGATAGTTTTTGATTTTGTTTTGTTTTGTGTTCAGGGATTTAGGTCTCACCAGTTACACAATGTGCTATTAAATCCAGGAACAGCAGATCTTACAGCTGATGTTGACTTTAACTTCTTGAAAACAATGGCTGGAAATACTGTGAGCTTTTTTGGACCTATTACACAACATGAATTCTTGAAAAATATGGGAATTAATTTGCGGTTGAAGGTAAGGTTAATTTAAAGTCAAGTTTACTTGTACTTCATAACCTTTTTCTTTTTTATTCTTCCACTAAGGCATTTATAATATTAGCACTAAACAAAAAGATAAGTAAGGGAAGGCAGAAAGTAAAAACAGAAATTAAAATACTGTATTTGCTGGCGTATAAGACTACCTTTTACACTTAAAAAAACTGGCCAAAAAGCGGGAGTCGTCTTATACGCCGGGTCAGCTGCTCAGATGCCTGCTGGATGTGCGGTAATACTGTATGTAGCTTCGGCTACATACAGTATATACCACTTAGCCAATCCTGGTGAGCAATGTATTGAAATTAGTACAGAGCCTGCTCGGATTGGAGTAACAACCTCTGCCAATCGAGCAGGCTACATACAGTAGCCTTCTTGGATTGACTTTTGACAGTCAGAGAGGTGTGGGGCTGATGATGTTACAGCCTCTGCCAATCCAAGCAGCTTTGTATTCATTAATAGAATACATTGCTCGCTGTGATTGGCTCCCTCTCCAGCAAGAAGGAAGAAGAATATGGCTCCAGCTAAAGCAAGAAGGAAGAAGAATATGGCTCCAGAAGGAAGAAACATGAAGCGTCGGAAGCCTCGGAAGAGGGGGTCGTTTTATATGGTGAGTACAGGCAAACAATCTTAAAAAACTGTAAAATCAGGGTCGTCTTATTCACCCGGTCGCCTTATACACCGGCAAATACGGTAGGTAAGATCTATAGTGAAGTAGAAAGCATTGAGGTTAGAAACAAAGAAAACAACAGATATATAGGTAGATTCAGTAAGAGTTAGGCCGACTTATCTGTAGATAAGCCGGCCTAACTCAGAATCTACGCCGACCTATGTTTAAGCGTATGCTCAAACAGAGATACGCTTAAACATACCTAAGATACGACGGCTTGCGCCGCCCTATCTTAGATTGCAATTTTTTCGGATGGCCGCTAGGTGGCGCTTCCATTGCGGTCGGCGTAGATTATGTAAATGAGGGGATACGCAGATTCACGAACGTACGCCCGGCCGACGCAGTACTTTTACGCCGTTTGCGTAAGAGATAGGCCGCGTAAAGTTAGAGTTAGGCCCTAGTGGAATAGTAATGTTAAGTATGGCCGCCTTTCCCGCCGCGAAATTCAAAATGTTTACGTCGTTTGCGTAAGTCGTCTGCGAATCGGGATTTACGTCGTTTACGACCACTTCGAAATCAATAGGCCCGTGCGGCGTACGTAACCGCAATGCACACTGGGAAATGTAGTCGCCCGACGCATGCGCAGTGACAAAAAAACGTCAAAAACGTGAGGTCAAGCCTCATTACCATTAAACACGCCCCCCCAACCAATTTGAATTAGGCGCCCTTACGCCCGCCGCATTTACACTACGCCGCCCTAAATAACGAGGCAAGTACTTTGTGAATCATGTACTTGCCTCTCTTACTTAAGGCGGCGTAGTGTAAACACGCTAGGCTACGCCGTCTTAAAATTGCGCGCCCGTATCTGAATCTACCCAATAGTGCTCAGCATAAATGAGTACACCTAAGCAGATTTGTTAGAAAACCTTTACTTTCCTTTCAGAATCAACATCTATGTAACACTATACTACAAAATACTCCCACAAATGCCGGCCATTGATTACAACCAAGATTTGTTAATTTGCACACACAAAAAGGTATTTTTCCTAACAAATTCATTCAAGACCATGTTGCAAAAATGAAAAGTCTTAGGCCCCATACACACGAGAGGATTTATCCACGGATACGGTCCAGCGGACCGTATCCGCGGATAAATCCTCTCGAGGATTTGCGCGGATTTCCATGCGATGGAGTGTACTCACCATCGAATCGAAATCCGCGCCGAAATCCTCTGGCGATGACGTGCGCGACGCAGTCATATAAGGAATTCCACGCATGCGTCGAATCATTACGACGCATGCGGGGGATTCCTTCGGACGGATTGATCCGGTGAGTCTTTACAGACCAGCGGATCAATCCGTTGGGATGGATTCCAGCGGATAGATTTTAAGACATGTCTTAAAATATTTATCCGCTGGAAATCCATCCCAGGGGATGAAAATCCGCGGAAACAGATCCGCTGGATCATACACACCAGGGGATCCATCCGCTGAAAACGATCCGCTGAGATTTTTCAGCGGATGGATCCTCTCGTGTGTATGGGGCCTTAGGAGCGAAGCTAAATTTTTGACAACAAAATCATAATTAACAAGAATTCAACTACAGGTAAGTCTAAATATTCATTAAACAGGTGTCCAGCAGACAGTTGATTATAAATGGGCATTACTCAACAAAGAAATCCCCTTCCCATTTCATGCTGTCAGCAATGGAACCGCATGGAAGAGAAATGTCACTAAGCCTGAGAAAGAAAATAATTTCTCTACACAAGAAAAGTGGAAGTTGTTGTAAAGGCACAAGGCTTTTTACCTTCATGCATGTTTCTTTGGTATACCCTTAAATCTCTCTACAGCCTTTTCCTATTGTGTATCAATACTTGATAGAGAGAGTTACATTACCACTTTATACAGTGCTCAGCACAAATGAGTACACCCCTTTTGAAAAGTAAGATTTTAATAAATATCTCAATGAACACAAGAACAATTTCCCAAATGTTTACAAAACTGAGTATTATAGAACATTTGTTTAGCTCATAAGGGTAGTAATATAACCCTCGTGTTTTTTCACCTTTATGCATTAAGGTGAAAAAACTTCTGACACAGACCGCCCCCTAGCCCCCTGTTTTTCTCACCTGAGCCAGTTTGTTCCCTCAAAAGTACGCTGTACCTCTCTGTCCGTGGTTCTCGGCTCTTGATTGGATAGATTGATAGCAGCACAGCCATTGGCTCCCGCTGCTGTCAATTAAATCCAATGACACGGGCGGAGAGAGGGTTGACCATCTATTACAGGTGGTCAAAAGGGGCTCATAAATCTCATCCATAGTTGTTCCTGTCCATAGCAGCCAGTTAGCCAAACAGGAGGGGACAGGGCCGAGCCATGGCTCCATGTGTAAATGGACACACAGAGCCGCAGGTTGGGAGCACGCCTGTTTGGGTGCCCCTTGAGCAAGCTGCCTGCTATAGTGGCACCCGGCAGGAGGGAGGTACCAAAAGTGCCGGAGTGGGACCCTATAAGAGGAGGATCCGGGCCGCTCTGTGCAAAACCACTGCACAGAGCAGGTAGGTATGACATGTTTGTTATTTAACCTCTTCCTGGCGGCCGTATGACTTTATACGGCCGCAGTGTGGATCAAAATTTCCGGGAGGCCATATATATACGGCCTCCAGCCACTGGGGGGCGCGCGAACGCCCACCGCATCACTGAGATGCCGATGCGCGTGCCTGGCGGCCGCAATGTCCTCCGGACACCCGCGATCGGCGGTTACAGAGACAAGGACGTGGATCTGTGTATGTAAACACACAGATCCACGTCCTGTCAGGGAGAGAGGAGAGCGATCTGTGTCCCTTGTACATAGGGACACAGATCGGTCACCTCCCCCAGTCAGTCACCTTCCCCCACAGTTAGAAATACTATGCAGGGCACACATTTAATCCTTTCCTCACCCCCTAGTGTTAACCCCTTCAATGCCAGTCACATTTATACAGTAAGCAGTGCATATTTATAGCACTGATCGCAGTATAAATGTGAATGGTGTCAAAAGTGTCCGATTTGTCTGCCATAATGTCGCAGTGCCGATAAAAATCGCAGATCGCCGCCATTACTAGTAAAAAAAGAAATAATAATTCTGTCCCCTATTTTGTAGGTACTATAACTTTTGCGCAAACCATTCGTTTATTGCGTTTTTTTTTTTTTTACCAAAAATATGTAGAAGAATACGTATCGGCCTAGACTGAGAAAAATATTTTTTTTTTTTTTAATTGGGCTATTTATTATAGCAACAAGTAAAAAATATTGTTTTTTTTCAAAATGTACGCATTTTTTTGTTTATAGCGCAAAAAATAAAAACCGCAGAGGTGATCAAATACCACCAAAAGAAAGCTCTACTTGTGGGGAAAAAAGAACGTACATTTTGTTTGGGAGCTACGTCGCACGACTGCGCAATTGTCAGTTAAAGCGACGCAGTGCCGGAAGCTGAAATTTCACCTGGGCAGGAGGGAGGTATATGTGCCCAGTAAGCAAGTGGTTAAAAAAAACCACAAGACTTTATTATCACTTGAAGGCTACAAGGAGATCAGCAAAGCTTTACTTATTAGTCAGAATACTGTAGCACAAGTGATGCACAAGTGGAGCGTCTTCTAATAAGAACGGTTGAAGTAATTTGCCATGTAAGTTCACTGCAGTTAGCTAAAGAAGTAAAAAGCCAAACTGGGGTGATTGTTTCCCATGACACAATACCACGTAACATTGCATAGGAAGCCTCTCCTAAAGCCCATGTTCGGAAAAAGCCTGCCTAGAATTTGCCAGGGCCCGTGGTAAAAAGAAGACTACTGGAAATATGTATTTTGGAGTGATGAGACCAAGATAAATGTTTTTGGAACTGAAGACTGCAAAACTGTATGGCATCACAAAGATGAGTACAGAGAAAAATGCATGGTGCCTACAGTGAAACATGGTGGTGGCTGCATGAGTGCTGCTGGTGTCGGGGAGCTGCATTTCATTGATGGTATTATGAATTCACAGATGTACTGCTCTATATTGAAAGATAAAATGCTACCATCACTCCGTGCAAGGGCAAGGAGTCATGTTGAAAAAGTGCCTGATGACCAAGGGGTCATCAGGCACTTTTCCAACATGACAATGATCCAAAACACACATCTAAGGCCACTGTTGCATTTCTGAACAAGAACAGGGTGAAAGGGATTCAGTGTGACTCCTGATCTGGACCCAATCGAACACCTATGAGGAATTCTGAAGCGACAAGTTGAGCATCACTCTCGATCCAGGATCTAGGCTATAAAAAAGGACGTTCTTGAAGAATACAAAAAGATAAATGTTGAAATATGTCGCCAACTTGTTCACTCCAAGCCTAGAAGACTTGATGCTGTCCTTACAAATCATGGAGTTTGTACATAAAACAAATTTGAGTAAAGCTGAAGATTTTGTAATCTAAGTTATATTATTGAAAAATTAATTCTCCTGTTACTGACAATCGCAGATACACTACATATGTGTAGGTTATTTGTTTTTACCCATAGTAGGGCCCAGAAACAATAGTGCGCATTTTGCTTTTTTTCTTTAAACGTAAAACACATTGACACTAACACTAATTTAGAAAAATGCTTTTTTCTAAAAATCCTAATGCTGACCTTCAACCCCGATCTTAACCATGGCAATGACCTAAATCAAACCTTGACCTAGCCTTTTTTTTTTTTTTACACACTTTCTTGCCTGCAAAAAGAGAAAGATAAAATACAGTGACTGATCACTGTGCCAGCCAATCGGGCTATCACATTGATCAGGGAACTGGGAGTCTCGGGTCCTGATCATTAGTACGACACCCAGGGCTCTCAGTGAGAGCCTAGTCTCTGTGCTGGGAGTGCACTGCAGCTCCTTCCCAGCACAAAGAGGTACGCAGATATGCGGCCTCACACTTGGCGGGAAGGGGTTAAACTAGGCAGGGGACTCTTTACTGAGCAGTAAGGGTGTGGAACTTCCACAGTCAGTGCTATCAGCCGAAAGTGTTGAAATTAAAAAAACTCTTAGAAGAGCATCTTAGTGAACACAATATACAGAGATATGGGAAATAGTATTGACATATACAGTATACACACACATACACAGGTTAAACCACATGGACTGGTGTCTTTATTCAACATTACCAACTATATAAAACTACAGGGCAACTCAAAATTCATTTTTTTGTGCCAATTGCCTGTATACCAAGTTTGAAATCTGTGAATCCTAGTTGTGGAATTACAATAGACAGTACTATATTTAGCCTGCTGTACAGATTCATATTTTAATGTTTTTTTTTTTTTTTTACAACCCAATCATGCTTTTAGGTTCTTATGGAAAATGCCAAGGATGATACTATGCAGAAACATTTGATGCAGAGCTATGATGTTCTTATGAATCCAGATAAAATGGGAAAGCGGTTTCAATTTTTTTCTATTTTTCCCCCTGGTAGACTGGAGCAAACTTCAAAAAATAAATACCCTTTAGCTGGATTTACTGAATTAGAAATGAGCTGATATAGATCTGTTGATTATATTGCTGCGTTTATGCTTTTTTTTAAATACAAAAATATATAAAATATGCTGTTCATGCAAAATAATATGTGTTGTGAATGTATAAAACATCCCTAATAAATAAATGAACATATTCGCATATTAAGTGTCTTTTGTGGACAACTACTTAAATAATATAATGCGGGCTATAGATGGTTACATTTTCCCCCCAAAGTCCATACCAGACCCTTATCTGCGCCTGCAGCCTGGCCGGTCAAGAAAGGGGGTGAGGATGAGCGAGCGCCCCCTTCCTGAACTGTACCAGGCCGCATGCCCTCAACATGGGGGGGTAGGTGCTTTGGGCCATGGGGGCCCTGTGCCGCCCCATCCCCAAAGCACCTTGTCCCCGTGTTGATGAGGACAAGGTCCTCTTCCCGACAACCCTGGCACTTGGTGTGCGTGAGGCTTATCGGAATCTGGGAGCCCCTTTAATAAGGGAGCCCCCAGATCCTGGCCCCCACCCCTATGTGGATGAGAATGGTGTACATTGTACCCCTACCCATTCACCTGAAAAAAAAGTGTCAAAAATAAATCACACTACACAGGTTTTTAAAGTAATTTATTAGGCAGCTCCAGGGGTCTCTTACGAATTCTTCTCCCCTCTCCGGCTCTTCTCCGCTCTCTCTCCGGTTCTTCTCCCTCTGTCCGGTGTCTTCAGCCAGGTTTCCTCTGCTATCTTCTGCTCTTTTCCCCGGTCTTTTGCTTGCTCTTGCACTGTCTTCTCTGTTGTCTTCTTCCCTCTGTTTTTCTTCCGATGTTGACACGACACACTCTCCCGCTCTAATGCCCACTATTTATATTGGCATGGGGCGGGGTCATCAGAGGCTCACCCCTTATGTCACAACCTATCATGCCCCTGGCCTAAACCTCAATTGTGATGTGTTTACTTGGTCAAACCGTGCATTCAGATTAGTTAAAAATTTGAGAACTCATGTAAGATTTTATTCCACCAGATGCTTTAGCTTTGTGTCATCTGCGAACAGGGATTTGGATTTGATCTTGATTAAATATGTAGGGTACAAACATGCAAACAAGAAAAAGAAAAAAAAACAGGACTTTAACTGCCCTTAAAGTGGAGTTCCACCCAAAAGTGGAACTTCCGCTTAAACCACTCCTCGCCCCCTTACATGCCACATTCCTCCTTCCGCCCAGGGACCGCTTAGGCGATACATCATATTGCCTACGGTGGCCACTCCCTGTAGGCGATCGCCTGAGACATGTGACAGGTCCCAGGCGATCGCCTGACCACTCGTAGAGCGCAGCGCCACTCGTGCATGCGCAGTGAGTGCCCGGCCGTGAAGCCGAAAGCTGTCACGGCCGGGTGCCCACAGTTAGAATGGAGGCGCAGGGAGGGGGGGGGAGAGGAGCGGAGCTCCGGGCGGCGTGTTGCTGGACAGTGGAGCAGGTAAGTGTAAGTGTATGTTTATTAAAAGCCAGCAGCTATGCTTTTTGTAGCTGCTGACTTTTAATAAACATAAAAAAAGGCTGGAACTCCACTTTAAGGTCAATAGTGAAATAATTCAGTTAATTGATACAATATTAAAATGATTTAAATGAAACATTATTTTTCCAGTGCTTTCATTTTTTTTTTTTTAAATGAACCAAACACTATGTAAACTCCTTTGCCATCTATTCTAAGTTGACGTGCCTTTATTAAGAAAGTTTTGCATAGGAAATGTATCCAGAAATTGTAATACCACGTACACATGATCGGTTCATCCGATGAAAACGGACCGATGGATTTTTTCATCAGATATCCGATGAAGCTGACTTTCATCAGTCTTGCCTACACACCATCAGTTAAAAATCCGATCGTGTCCAACACGGTGACGTAAAACACGACGTGCAGAGGAAAATTAAGTTCACTGCTTCCGAGCATGCGTCGACTTGATTCTGAGCATGCGTGGATTTTTGACCGATTTCCCCACAGACGATCGTTTTTTTTTCTATCGGTTTTTTAACTTTAGAAAATTTTAAAACATGTTCTATTTTTTTTCACCGATGGGAAAAAAAACGATGCGGCCCACACACGATTGGGTCGTCCGATTAAAAAAACAGTCCATCGGACCGTTTTTATCAGACCAACCAATCGTGTGTACAGGGCATTAGAACTGTAGAAGTCAGAATCAGGAGCAGATGTGCATGGCAACAAATCAGCTTCTAGCTTTCATTTTCATAACCTAACTGAATAAGCTGTAGATATAAGCTGATTGATTGCTATGCGGACCTACCCCAGATATTCCTTCTGTGTCAGTTTTGACAAATTCCCTCCAAAGTATTTAGGAAAGAGATCCGTTAAGTAATCTCTACAAAATAACCTAACTTATTTCATTGTTATAGAAGGCTTCTGCCATGTTTTTAAATTCTTATGTTCGATATAAAACATACATTTTTCTTGAAAAAAAATGATATGCATTTATAATTCAGATCTGTCATGTTTATTAGATGCTCCACTCCCATAATTTGAAATACTTCCCTTGATCAATTGAAAATAGATGGAGTGGTAGCTGTGTACCAATATTTGGTTGTACTTGCTTAGGTGTCACAAAAACCACTTAAGACCCGGACCAAAATGCAGCTGAAGGACCCGGCCAGGTTTTGCGATTCGGCACTGCGTCGCTTTAACAGACAATTGCGCGGTCGTGCGACATGGCTCCCAAACAAAATGGGCGTCCTTTTTTTCCCACAAATAGAGCTTTCTTTTGGTGGTATTTGATCACCTCTGCGGTTTTAATTTTTTGCGCTATAAACAAAAATAGAGCGACAATTTTGAAAAAAATGCAATGTTTTTTTACTTTTTGCTATAATAAATATCCCCCAAAAATATATTAAAAAAAAAATTTCCTCAGTTTAGGCCGATACGTATTCTTTACCTATTTTTGGTAAAAAAAAATCGCAATAAGCGTTTATCGGTTGGTTTGCTCAAAATTTATAGCGTTTACAAAATAGACAAAGGAGAGAAGGATATGGGAATCCCACCTATTTATCAAATATGTAGTACTCACCGATATTGTCGGGGGGTGCAATCAAAAATATAATGTACCAAGAGAGAAAAAAAAACAAAAAAAGAAAAATGACTGCTGCACACCCTTAAGAGTTATTACTACGTTTTATTAAATATCAGAAAATAGAGCATAAAAGGCATTAAAAACACACAGGTAACCAATTATGGTATAATACCCTAGAAGTGACCTGAGAATACACTCACAAAACGAGACGGCAAAAATCAGTGACAAATTGAAAACTGGAGCTCGATCATCCAATAAAGAGATCTAAGTCCATAACTCACCCATTCACCCTCCACACAACACAAAGAGACCCCCCACCCCAAGCACATATAAAACCCCCACTGCTATCAATAATCCTAAAGATTTCCACACCATGCGGTGGTTCCCTGTAACTACAGGTGAAAGTACCACCGTCTAAGTGGGAAAAGTTGCAAAAAAGAAAAGCTCAAAAATGGGGACATGAGAAGGATCCACTATATAGTGGTATAGTAATACTGCTCAATTGGAGATAAATGGCAAGTGATGAATCAGATGAGAGAGATATAGTCCCAGGGACCGCAGACAATTCTACTAGGCTGGAGAAAAAAAGTGGTATATATATATATATATGTCTCTGCTCTTCAGATGGGTCGCCGCGTCTGGCGTAAACAGTTATTCAATTTCCATCAGATAGTAACTGATAAGGAGGCATTCAACAAAAATATATATTTGAGACACTGTAGTAGTGATCATTATGTATCAGAGTTCACCTATGCTGCACTTAAGAGGACTTTGCAACAATGTAGCCACAATTAATTGACGGGTTCCCATTACTTATGGGTAGTGTCCATTCAAATATATCAAGTAGATATGTCCATCAGATATTGAAATCTTGTTGAACTGCTAGTGGCAATTAGGCTTACATGAATATTGGATGTGTTGATATATACACTGTTGGTGAGCAGATAATTGATCAGCATTCCACAGAAAATAAACGGTTGAAGTTGTACTCACTGTTGGGCTGTTATGTGTAGCTCAGAGTCGTAGCTACCACATCAAATCTGTACTCACGTGCTGCCAGAGAGATTTGCAGCCGAGCCATCCATCCATGTGTAGCACACAGAGCCTGAAGCACTCCTCCTCAGTGCAGTAATGATAGGTGAATAATATAGTAATGTCCAGTATGGAACTGCGATTATACAGTGTCTTCAATGATGTTGGGCAAATACCAATCTCCAAAGTTGAGAATTCTCATATATTATTCACCTATCATTACTGCACTGAGGAGGAGTGCTTCAGGCTCTGTGTGCTACACATGGATGGATGGCTCGGCTGCAAATCTCTCTGGCAGCACGTGTTTACAAAATAGGGGATAGATTTTTGTTTTTTTTTACTACTAATGTCGGCGATCAGCGATTTTTTTCGTGACTGCGACATTATGGTGAACACTTCGGACAATTTTGACACATTTTTGGGACCATTGTCATTTTCACAGCAAAAAATGCATTTAAAATGCATTGTTTACTGTGGAAATGACAGTTGCAGTTTGGGAGTTAACCACATGGGGGCGCTGAAGGGGTTATGTGTGACCTAAAATGTGTTTACAACTGTAGGGGGGTGTAGCTGTAGGTGTGACGTCATCGATTGTGTCCCCCGATAAAAGGGATCACACGATCGATTACGCCGCCACAGTGAAGAACGGGGAAGCTGTGTTTACATACAGCTCTCCCCGTTCTTCAGCTCCGGGGACCGATCGTGGGACTCCAGCGGCGATCGGGTCCGCGGGTCACGGAGCTTCGGACCGGGTTGCGGGCGTGCGCCCGCGACCCCACGGCTGGGCTTAAAGGGCAACGTACATATACGTTGATGTGCCCAGCTGTGCCATTCTGCCGACGTATATCGGCGTGCAGAGGTCCTTAAGTGGTTAACTTTGTAAATTGAATCTGAAAAGTAAAAGATAATGTCAGCCAATACAGTAAAACCTTGGTTTGCGAGCATAATTAGTTCCAGAAACATGCTTGTAATCCAAAGCACTTGTATATCAAAGCATTTTTTTTACAGGGTATAAAAGAGAAGAGAGGCACCTCTAATGCCCTGTACACACGATCGGTTCATCCGATGAAAATGGACCGATGGATTTTTTCATCAGATATCCGATGAAGCTGACTTTCATCAGTCTTGCCTACACACCATCGGTTAAAAAAACGTTTGTGTCAGAACGTGGTGACGAACCGATCGTGTGTACGCGGCATAAGTGTAGCAATAAGTTACTAAATGTTGTACCTTCATTAAATGTAACCATATTTCTACACTTAGAGGCTCCTCTCTTCTTTTTTATACTCAGTTGTGACATGACCCAACTCTTTTATATTAAGACATCGCTTGCATATCAAGGTAAAATTTATTAAAACATTTTGCTTGTCTTGCAAAACGCTCTCAAACCAAGGTTTTACTGTATATTTTTTTTGTTTGACACTCTACCACCATATATTAGTCAATTTGCCAGTTTTATTTCATCATTTCCAGCATGAAACTGTTCTGCTTGGGAAAAAATTTTGATTTAAAAGAAACAGTGGGCCAAATCCTCAAAAGGGATACGCAGGCGGAACTGCTGTTCAGCCTGCGTATCCCTGTGCCTATCTTTGGAACTGATCCTCAGAAGCAGTTTTCCAAAGATAGGCAGAAGATCCGACATCTGTAAGAGACTTACACTGTCGGATCTTAGGATGCAGTACCGCATCCGCCGCTGGGGGCATTTTGTGTCGAAATGCTGCCTAGCGTATGCAAATGAGGACTTACGGAGATCCACAAAGCTTTTCAGCTTTGTGTTTTCTGCGTAAGTTTACGTTTTCATACGTAAAATTAGTTCTGCTTTTACAAAGTGTAAACACCTTGTAAAAACAGACCTTTTTTTTGATCGCCGCGATTTTTTTTTAATTTTGAATTTTATTTTTCGGCGCGTAACTTTTTTTTTACCCGACGCAACTTTATTGTCCCGTCGCAATCCACAAAGCCCAGCGTAACGTAATTTCGCGCGCTGCCCGTCGGGAAAATGACATCACGAGCATGCGCAGTACGGCCGGCGCGGGAGCGCGCCTCATTTAAATTGTCATCGCCCCCTGCAGAAGAGGACCGCCTTGCGCCGGAGACATTTAAGTTACACGGCCTGAAATTTCTAGGTAAGTGCTTTGTGGATCGGGCACTTAGGTAGAAATTTTAAGGCAGTGTAACTTAAATGGGAAAAGATAAGTTAGGCAGGATCTTTGAGGATTTGGCCCAGTACTTCTAAGTGTATATAGAGTATAAGCTGATAAAAAAAGTAATGAAGTTTAGAGGAGGGCAACAAAACTGATAAAGCTAGACATACACTGCCATTTTCCTATCTATTTCTAAACAAATTTTCTATGCCTGTAGACCTTAGCATATGTATTAGCCAATGTAGTTCAAAGTCCTTCATTAAAGGGGTTGTAAAGGTTTGTTTTTTATTTTCTAAATAGGTTTCTTTAGACCCCTTTCACACTGGGGCGTTTTTCAGGCGCTTTAGTATTAAAAAAAAGCGCCTGAAAGAAGCTGCATCTGCAATCCCAATGTGAAAGCCCGATTTCTTTCACACTAAAGCACCTGAAAAACGCCCCAGTGTGAAAGGGACTTAGCGTTAAAAAAAGCGCCTGAAAGAAGCTGCATCTGCAATCCCAATGTGAAAGCCCGAGTGCTTTCACACTAAAGCACCTGAAAAACGCCCCAGTGTGAAAGGGGTGTTGGCGTTAAAAAAAAGCGCCTGAAAGAAGCTACATCTGCAATCCCAATGTGAAAGCCAGAGTGCTTTCACACTGAGGCGCTGCGCTGGCAGGGCGTCAAAAAAAGTCCTGCAAGCAAGTTTTTTGCAGCGCTTAAGGAGCGTTGAATACACCGCTCCTAAAGCCCCCTTCCCATTGAGGAAACTTTTTTTAACGCCAAAGCGCCTTAAAAATGCCCCAGTGTGAAAGGGGTCTTAGCATCGCTTTACCAGCGTTTTTCGGGCACTGGCAGTGTGAAAGGGCTCTGAAAGCACTCAGGCTTTCACATATAAAATACAATTAGTATACCTTTGTATCCCACATAATATGCTTATTTATATTCCTGTATAACCGCATATTTCCCAACAACATTCTTTCCAATCATGCATAGGTTTATATCTCAATCAATGCAAAATAATTATTAATGTGGATACATGAATTATTTTGATATGTGTTTGATGGATATGTGTTACAGGTTAATTCACATTTTTATAATCACAATGTGATATCTTTCATAATGTTGATTAGCTTCTTCAATGCACTTCTATTTTTAAAACTAATTTCTCATATAATTCTTTCTTCGAACAAAGTTCTAACTTAACGGATATATTTCCCTCGGTCCTAAGATGTCATTGATCATCTAAACATTACTTATTATTTATTTCATATAAACATATATTCTTTTAATACCCTGTGTATTTTAAAATATCTCTGACTTGTATTATATTATATGTCCGTCTCATAGATGGAGGCCTATCGTTGTCCTTGGTGTTTAATTAACTGGGTTCTTTTACCATTGTCTAAGACACAGCTGAGACAATGCGGCCTGTTTTCCTTAGGGCAACCTTATTCTCTGATACAATGGGAGTTATTTTACTTCAGTGTGATAATAGCCCAGTTAGGTATCTGAAAACTTAACTGATGGCAGGACGACTAACCAGCGGTGATAGTACACCTCTTCTTGTTAATTCACCAAAGTTAGGACAACACTAATTTTTGTTCTGTGATGAAAGTTTCCATTGTTCAGACTTTCACCCAAGCTTGTAAAAGTTATATATTGCTAAGTCAATTGTTAGTGTCCTGGATGCTGGGCAAATATGGCTTAGCTTCTTAACAGTTCTCATTTCAGTGTTTCATCTCAAATTTTAGGCCTAATGGATCTTTCATATTTTTGTCTGAAAATATTAAAATATCGTATTATTATCTTCGCCAAAACCTATGACATACCTGATTCCTACACTGACCACTACACTGACCTACCTGATTCCTACACTGACCACTACACTGACCTACCTGATCTCTACACTGACCTACCTGATTCCTACACTGACCACTACGCTGACCTACCTGATTCCTACACTGACCACTACAATGACCTACCTTATTCCTACACTGACCACTACAATAACTTATTTTCAACAAAAGTGCAGTGCTGTATAATAAACAGTGTAAACCATATGTTACAATAATTATTGTGATGGTGAATCCTTAAAATTCAGATAAATAAAAATAACACAAGTATTAAAAAATGCACTATATAGTCCTTAGATCAAATACAATCCCAATAAAGGTGCAAAAAGTTCATAAATGGGAGTATCCAATAAAGGAATTTGCAGTGTATCAACAAGGATAATGTCATCCAATACATGTGCTGCCCACCACCTAAGGTAGAAATGAAGGCTGCGACCACCCTTGTTCACTACAATAACTTACCTGACCACTACACTGACCTACTGGATTACTACACCACTATACTACACTACAATACACTCTACACTGTCCACTACACACTAATGTCCGTTTAATAAACTGAGAAGTTTTTTCTCAGTTCAGTTCTCTGCAGTTTTTAGAGGAAAATGATCTCCTCTGCAGCCGGTTTAATAAACTGAGAACTTCAGTTCTCAGGGGGAGAACAGAGGAGAAGTGTTTCCTCCGAAAACGGCTGAGATCTGTGTAAAAGTGGGTGGGCTGCCTGTAATCTCATGAGATATTGTGAGATTATGGTGCAGCCGAGTTCAAAAAGTGAAACTAAAGTTTAAAAGAATATGTAATTACATGTTTTCAGACATGTGATAACTATATATATATCCTGTATATATACACATGTGTGTGTCTATATATTAGGGCCGAAACAACTAATCGATTATGAAATGAATCGATTACAATTTTCATAATCGATTAATCGGCCAGTTACATAATGGGGTTAAAAAAAACTAAAATTAGCCCTTTATAGTACAAAAAAGCAAATCGCTACTGTAAATATTACTTTCACTGTCCCACAGTAAAAAAAATTAACCCCTTACAGTAGGGATTATTTGCTTTTTTTGTACTTATTTTAGTTTTTTTAACCCCATTATGTTACAAAACTTCTCAGGCCTGGGTTCACACCTCTGTTTTTTGGTGCTTTTTGCAGAAACACACTACAGTTCATTTACATGTTTTCCTATGGGACACGTTCACATCCATGATTTTTTTTTCAGCTGCTGCCTGTTTGGAAAGGGCAAGGACTTTTTAACGCAAAACGGTGCTATTTTTTATTTTTTTTTGGTTCAATATACTTCAATGGAGAAGCTGCAGAAAAGCTTGTAATGTGTTTTTGCGGCAATTTGTGTTTTGTAATCTGCCCAACAACAAATTGGCCCAAAAAAATTTAAATATGCAATCTTTTTTTTTTTATAAGGCTATTATCCGATTAATCGAAACAATAATCGGCCAATTAATCGATTATGAAAATAATCGTTAGTTGCAGCCCTACTATATATACATATATATTTAGACACACACATATATATATATATATATATATATATACAGTATTTATATATGCAATAACACATGAATATATATATATATATATATATATATATATAGGCCCAGATTCTCAAAGGGCTTACGACGGCGCAACGCAATGTACGCCGTCGTAAATCCTAATCTGGGCCATCGTATCTATGCGACTGATTCTTAGAATCAGTTACGCATAGATATCCATTAGATCCGACAGGCGTAAGGCTCTTACGCTGTCGGATCTTAAATGCAATTTTTTTTTGCCGCTAGGTGTCGCCTCCATCGTTTTCCCCGTCGAGTATGCAAATTAGCAAAATACGCGAATTCCCGAACGTACGCGCGGTTGACGCAGTGAAGTTACGACGTTTATGTTAGATTTTCAACGTGTAAAGTTGCCCCTGCTATATGAGGGGCAACCAATGTTAAGTATGGCCGTCGTTCCCACGTCGAAATTTTAAAATTTACGTCGTTTGCGTAAGTCGTCCGTGAATGGGGCTGGACGCCATTTACGTTCACGTCTAAACCAATGACGTCATTTGGAGCAATGCACCCTGGGATATTTTCCGGACGGCGCATGCGCAGTACGTTCGGCGCGGGAACGCGCCTAATTTAAATGCTCCACGCCCCCTACCCGGCTCATTTGAATTAGGCGGGCTTGCGCCGGGGGATTTACGCTACGCCGCCGCAACTTTACAGGAAAGTTCTTTGTGAATAAAGCACTTGCCTGTAAAACTTGCGGCGGCGTAACGTAAACCAGATACGTTACACCCGCACAGTTTTACGCCCATGTACGAGAATCTGGGCCATACTGTATATTCATGTGTTTGTGTATATGTGTGTGTGTATACTGTGATAGTACAGTTCCCTGTCCTGGTAAGGGTCGCCCAGGATTCTCAAATAGGCAGGTTGAGGGGCTCCAGGGTTATTTAATGTGGAGGAATCTGTTTGGTCAGTTTCCTCCAAAGTTTATAAAATCCACTTGGGGACCTGGAGCCCGGAGATTCTATAGTGACATGGGTGGGATGGAATCTCCAATCCTGGGACCGGGTTTTGGAAACAGCCAGGAGTCTGGCTGGTTGGTTGAACAGGTGGTTCCTGGGCTTATAGTAGAGTCAGGACCAGTGTTCTGGACTCCACCCTCCCGAGGAGTCCAGGCAAGAAAGGGAGAAACATGCATGTCTGCATGGTATAGACAGAGGACCCAAAGCTGTGGGCTGAGCAGCACAGAAGCTGAGAGCACAGAGAAAGGTACAATGATTTGTACGGGTACTTTGGAACGTGACCAAGAGGGCTAAAGTGTAAGCCTAAGGGGCTATATTTCTGAAGAGAGCCAGGTGGTTCGGCGTTTTCGGTTGACTATTTCTTTATTGCTGTAGCAACTTGAAACCCCCTGCGTGGGAAATTCTGGATGGACGTTTTTCTTTCTTTTAATAAAAGTGGGTCAACAAACCCTTAAAAAGCACAACTGTCGTGGACTCTGCTCACTTGTATGCTCTACACAGATGCTAAATAGCCCCCAACAATACAATTGGTGCTCGAAGCGGGCATGGACTGAAGATCCTTGCAAATACCAGTGAGCTATTGCCAGAAACTACATAATCTGTGTGTGTGCAGGTGAGGAGAACCTGCAAGAGAAAGGTGACTAGCCTTAAAGAGACAGTGCTCTAATTTGTTGCTGAACTGTGCAAAAATTTTTTCGGAGTGATTGTGAGTATGGGGCGATCAAGATGCCTAAAAGAAGCAAGGATGGCTGCAATGATAGATAGAGCTCTGAGGCTGGAGGGGTTGTTACCGCCTGATCGAACCACATACATGCCTGAACAGAGTTTTCCAAGGGAAAAGAGGGCTGCTGTTGTCCCTAGCAACCCTGGTGCAATGAGTGCACAGACGGCAAATGTGGAGCATCCACCAGCGTTTGAATCTGCAGTGGATTGGTGCAAGCGACACCTGGCAGGATTGGACCAAGCTAAAGTGGAAGGCAAGCCAACCTTTGATAAAAAGAGAGATCTGCCAAATGTCCATGCCTGGGAGAAGGGTG
Source organism: Rana temporaria (assembly GCF_905171775.1). Taxonomy (NCBI): domain Eukaryota; kingdom Metazoa; phylum Chordata; class Amphibia; order Anura; family Ranidae; genus Rana; species Rana temporaria. Next base: position 322,289,054 of record NC_053492.1, read on the forward strand.
TTGTTGCGCCTGGCAATGCTGCTGCAGTTAAACCAGCAGCTGTTGTGAAAGTGACACAGCTTAAGACAGGGTCCAGCAGATGCAGTGTGGGAAACCCTGACAAGACAGGAAACCAAGTACTGTTTGCGGTGCAGCGAGTGGGGGCATGCAGTCTCCAAGTGCCTTTTGTCCCTGGCTCAAATGCAAAGCTACCTAGCAAAACAAAGGTCTGCAAAGCCTGTGTTATGTGCCAGAAGAGAGGCTGACCAAAAGCCAGGACGGAGAGTTGTTGCCCATAGCAACACAGAGAAGGCCAGTCGGGCTGTCTATGGACCATGGGGTGTGCCTGCCTGCAAGGGTCGTGACAAGTGGCTTCCGGAGGAGCCAATACAGCATGTTGGAGAGAACCAGCAAAGCTCTGCAGGGAGAGTGCGATCTCCCATGACAACAAGAGTGGAAGTTGTGCCTGGAGAGAGGAGCTGCAGGAGAGATTTGCCTCAACGTCCCCACAAAGAGCCCTGTGCATTCTTGCCTGCTGCGATTTCATCCCGTGGCCACCAGGGGGAGTTGGCCAGTAAATGTGCGGCTGAGGACTGTTTCTTAAGACAACGTACTCAAATAAAGATGGTGACCCCAACTACTGTGGTGGGTAAGACTGTCTTTAATGAAATAATGCCTGGGACTTTTGATTGCAGGTATAAAATAACTGGTTACGAGACTGTCCATGATGATGTGAGAGTGACCCCAGTTAGTGGGGCCACTAAATGTGTGCTTGAAGATGACTTACTGCGTAATGAAGGCCTCCATGCCAGAACTCGCAGGCGCACCCCCTTGCTGTCTTCAAAGAATAAGAAGAGTCGACTACAGTATGCCAAAAGTCATGTGGACAAACCACAGAAGTTTTGGGATTGTGTTCTGATGAAACAAAATTAGAACTGTTTGGGCCCATGGATCAACACTATGTTTGGAGGAGGAAGAACAAGGCCTATGATGAAAAGAACACCTTGCCTACTGTGAAGCATGGCGGGGGGTCAATCATGCTTTGGGGCTGTTTTGCTTCTGCAGGTACAGAGAAGCTTCAGCGTGTGCAAGGTACCATGAATTATCTTCAGTACCAGGAGATATTGGATGACAATGTGATGCAGTCGGTCACAAACCTTAGGCATGGGAGACGTTGGACCTTTCAACAGGACAATGATCCCAAGCATACCTCCAAGTCCACTAGAGCATTGATGACTAAAAGTGTTGTGTCTAATGTCTGCCAGTCTCAAGTAGGCAGTGGGCTAGGACAGCCTGCAAAAACTAAAAATGCTATAAGTGTTATTGTTAATGAAAAGTTTGCTGCTGTTGGGAAACCCCCAGGTTCTTTTAGAGCAAAAGCTGTTGTCACAAATGGGCCGTTGCCTGTAGCAACTGATGGTAAGACAGCACAGTTGTCCACAGAAATCTCCAGGGAACTTCATGTATTGAAGTCGGAGGTTGCCATGGACAACTGGTATGTCACTCTGGTGGGACAGAGTGGAACTGTACCGTGTAATGGTAATGTGTTAGTGCAAGCTGCTAGTACTAAAAATGTGCAGGTAAATGGTGGGTTAAAACAACATGTGAAAAATGCAAAGGTGTGTGGGAGGCTTATGAAGCGCCGCCCGAGCAAGGTGGTGGTTGTGGTGTATTGCAACCTGTGGTGCTAAAACATGTGTTACCGAAGTCTGCCATGATTTGTAATTTGGGTAATGAATCTGCAACTAAACCCATCTGTTCTAATGTGTGTCCTTGGGGGGATGGATCAGGGCTAAAGGGCACCGATGAATGGAGCACAGCTACAACAGATTGGGATAGTTGGGGTAAAAATCTAATGTCCCTGATAGATGAGGCTTTCATGCATAAAAGTAAGGTGGACAAAGTTTCTGCTGTGCCAGCAGGAGGGATGGCAGAACAGCTTATAGCTGAGGGCGCGGTGGCTGCTGCAGGGGTTAACCCTTGTGAGAAATATGGACCACATAAGAACGAGCACACAGCAGACACTTTGTCCGCAACCTACAAAAATGATGCTGATGTGGCATGTCAAAGTGATGTTGTCAATGGTAATGTGAAGCAGTTCATTGGTGCTGAACCTGAGAAGTTGGGTATGAGTCAAGCACCTGGCAGCGCTCTGGTAGAGCACCAGGCTGTGGTCGTCTCCAGCTGGGAGAAGGTTTCATTAAACCTTGCAACCTCTCGCGTCTCAGCAAGTGAGTCTGTCTGCATTCCCAGTGTCAGGAAAGTTCCCAGGAAGGACTTTAATCCGAAGCCAAGGGTATGGTTTCTAACAAAAGTGTTAAAGGAGATGCTTAAACTTTGGGATGTATAGCCAGTCTATACTGGGGTGTCTCCACCACAGTCAGACAGTCTGGTACTGCGGAGTACCATTAGGTGGACCCCTGAGTGGCAGGTGGTACAACACACTGGAAGACAAGACAAAAATGGTTTATTTATTACTAGTGTTAAAAGTCGCCTCTAGGTATGCCGATAGGTTACTTCCTGTACAAGAGGTTTATGGGAGAGGCTTTGGCGAAAAGAAAGTGTCAGGTGGATAAAAATACAGATGGCATCAGAACAGGTCAAGTGGTAGGACAGCTGCCTGCAGAGAGGGTGAACCGTCATTTACGTGGGGTCACATAACATACGCCCACATCTTCCAAATTTGAATTAAGCGGGCTTACGCCGGCCTATTTACGCTACGCCACCGCAACTTACGGAGCAAGTGCTTTGAGAATACTGCACTTGCCCGTCTAAGTTGCGGAGGCATAACGTAAATAGGATACGTTACGCCCGCACAAAAATACGCCGATCTATGAGAATCTGGGCCAGTGTCTTTTTTTTCTAGATAGATAGATAGAGCAGGCAGGCTAGTCAGTTTAGTTAAAGTTACTGGCCCAGATTCTCGTAGATCGGCGTATGTTTGTGCAGGCATAACGTATCCTATTTATGTTACGCCTCCGCAACTTAGACGGGCAAGTGCAGTATTCTCAAAGCACTTGCTCCGTAAGTTGCGGTGGCGTAGCGTAAATAGGCCGGCGTAAGCCCGCCTAATTCAAATTTGGAAGATGTGGGCATGTGTTATGTAAATGTTGTGTGACCCCACGTAAATGACGCTTTTTACGAATGGCGCATGCGCCGTCCGTGGACATATCCCAGTGTGCATTGCTCCAAAGTACGCCGCAAGGACGTATTGGTTTCGACGTGAACGTAAATGACGTCCAGCCCCATTCATGGACGACTTACGCAAACAACGTAAATTTTTCAAAATTCGACGCGGGAACGACGTCCATACTTAACATTGGTATGCCGCATGTACGCCTCATATAGCAGGGGTAACTTTACGCCGGGAAAAGCCTAACGTAAACGGCGTATCTGTACTGCGTCGGCTGGGCGTACTTTAGTGAATTCGCGTATCTAGCTGATTTACATATTTCTAGGCGTAAATCAGCTTACACGCCCCTAGCGGCCAGCGTAAATATGCAGTTAAGATCCGACGGCGTAAGTCTCTTACGCCGGTTGGATCTAATAGAATTCTAAGAATCAGGCGCATAGATACGACCGCTCAGACTCAGAGATATGACGGCGTATCTGGAGATACGCCGTCGTATCTCCTTTGAGAATCTGGGCCACAGTGTGTAGAGGATATACAGTTTTGTTCAAAATTATTCAACCCCCCAATGCTGTAAAGGGTTTTAGGGAATTTAGTGTACATTTGTAATTGTATTCAGAATGAAATCCTACAAGGACATCAATTGGTTTTGTAATACAGTAGTAAATGTTTATTTTGTGAATTCTTCATTTACACAATTTTTCAACCCCTTAAAGACTACCACTCTGAAGAACAGAGGTTCATTGAAATGTTTTCAATCAGGTATTGAAAACACCTGTGGATGTCAGGGAGCAGCAATAAAGCCAAATAAGCACCAATTAGGCAGCTTCAAAATGACTGTGATACTCAGCTCCTTCTAGACATTTACTGGTGTGGTTACAAACATGGTGAAGTCAAGAGAATGGTCCAGGAAGACAAGAGAAGAGGTGATTACTCTTCACAGGAAGGGCAATGGCTATAAGAAGATTGCAAAGATGTTAAACATACCAAGAGACACCATAGGAAGCATCATTCGCAAATTCAAGGCAAAGGGCACTGTTGAAACGCTACCTGGTGGTGGCAGAAAGAAGATGCTGACTTTAACTGCTGTGTGCTACCTGAAGCGTAGAGTGGAGAAAAGTCCCCGTGTGACTGCTGAGGAACTGAGAAAAGATTTGTCAGATGTGGGTACTGAAGTTTCTGCTCAGACAATACGGCGCACACTGCGTAATGAAGGCCTCCATGCCAGAACTCGCAGGCGCACCCCCTTGCTGTCTTCAAAGAATAAGAAGAGTCGACTGCAGTATGCCAAAAGTCATGTGGACAAACCACAGAAGTTTTGGGATTGTGTTCTGTGGACTGATGAAACAAAATTAGAACTGTTTGGGCCCATGGATCAACACTATGTTTGGAGGAGGAAGAACAAGGCCTATGATGAAAAGAACACCTTGCCTACTGTGAAGCATGGCGGGGGGTCAATCATGCTTTGGGGCTGTTTTGCTTCTGCAGGTACAGAGAAGCTTCAGCGTGTGCAAGGTACCATGAATTATCTTCAGTACCAGGAGATATTGGATGACAATGTGATGCAGTCCGTCACAAACCTGAGGCATGGGAGACGTTGGACCTTTCAACAGGACAATGATCCCAAGCATACCTCCAAGTCCACTAGAGCATGGTTGCAGATTAAAGGTTGGAACATTTTGGAGTGGCCATCGCAGTCACCAGACTTAAATCCGATTGAGAACCTCTGGTGAGACTTAAAGAAAGCAGTTGCAGTGCGCAAGCCTAAGAATGTGACTGAACTGTTGGCTTTTGCCCATGATGAATGGGCGAAGATACCCGTAGATCGCTGCAAGACACTTGTGTCAAGCTATGCTTCACGTTTAAAAGCTGTTATAACTGTAAAAGGATGTTGTACTAAGTACTAAGATTGAATGTCACTTGGGGGTTGAATAAAACTGATAATGATGTGAGCACAGAAAAGACATTTGTGGTAATTTCATTATAAATGTTATGTTATATTTGTCTGACCTACATGTGCCTCTTTGATTTAATTGTAAGCAGGATGACTGAATGATCAAAATCAATGTCAAACTGGCCAAAACAATCAATTTCAGTGGGGGTTGAATAATTTTGAATACAACTGTATATACATCCCAGGTGTTGTACATATATTTATACACTCTATAGTTTAGCTAGATCAGTTCTTCCTATCCTAATTTACGGTCTATCAGTTGATTGTGCTAGCTGCAGTATTCTCACGTGGTGTATTGCCCGTGTGCTCTGTAGTTTGCACCTAAAGTTACTTTGTGTGTACCAGTACTGCACTTGTGCTCTGTAGTTTGCACCTAAAGCTACTTTGTGTGTACCAGTGCTGCACTTGTGCTCTGTAGTTTGCACCTAATGTTACTTTGTGTGTACCAGTACTGCACTTGTGCTCTGTAGTTTGCACCTAAAGTTACTTGGTGTGTACTGCACTCGTGCTCTGTAGTTTGCACCTAATGTTACTTTGTGTGTACCAGTACTGCACTTGTGCTCTGTAGTTTGCACCTAAAGCTACTTTGTGTGTACCAGTGCTGCACTTGTGCTCTGTAGTTTGCACCTAATGTTACTTTGTGTGTACCAGTACTGCACGTGTGCTCTGTAGTTTGCACCTAAAGTTACTTGGTGTGTACTGCACTCGTGCTCTGTAGTTTGCACCTAATGTTACTTTGTGTGTACCAGTACTGCACTTGTGCTCTGTAGTTTTGCACCTAAAGTTACTTTGTGTGTACCAGTACTGCACTTGTGCTCTGTAGTTTGCACCTAAAGAAACCCATGCTATTTTTCTCAGTGATTTTCATCCATATTGCAGGGACCAGACATTACATTAAAGCCGCAAGCAGTCTTAAATTACTTTTTTCTTATAGTAATCTCATTTTGTGCAGGGACAGTTCTAAACAAATGCCACTACTATAGACACCCAGCAGGTATGATATTTAAAGGAATTTTTCTTTTTTTTTTGTTCACTTTAAGCATCATTAAAATCGCTGCTCCAGAAAAAACAACAGTTTTTAAAACATTTTTTTCCATTGATACATGTTTCCTGGGGCAAGACCTGGGTTCTCAAAGACGTTTTCTGACAATAACTTGCATATTGGGCTTTAAAATGAGCACTTTTGAATTCGAACGTTCGAGTCCCATTGACGCCAATGGGGTTCTAAATGTTCGCGCGAACGTTCGGTCCGTTCGAAGGTTCTGGTGCGAACCGAACGGGGTCACCAGGAAAGGAAAATTACGGAAAGGTAAGTATTCAATTTTCCGTTTTCCGTTTTCCTGGTGCCTTCCATGGCAGTATACAGAACATATGGTTAATAACTCGCTCACAGGGAGGGTAGCTGCCAAAATATTTTTACTTTCGATTATAGAACAGACAGCTCATGAAGCCCCTCTGCTTTTTTATTTTTTATATTATATATATTTTTTATATCATGGGGAGCAAGTGCAACCAGGATTAGACCATAGTAGGACACGAATGAGGTAAAAGACGACCATTTTGTCGGCTGACAGAGAATTTCTGGGGAACAAATGCGCTACAGTTGCCCAGGAAAAAGCTATTCACTGCGTAGAGTGAATACTTTATTGATTTTTGGAACCGGAGGACCACTAGCTTGATATGTCCACCGAATGAGATAACTGATCCAACTTGCCAAAGTTGTCCTTCGTGTTTATATATTTTTATATCGTTTAGGGATCCAAGAGGAAGCCTGATGATCTTACGAGAAGTCTTGTGTCAGACTACTGCAATGTCTGAGAGTCCTTGTCATATCCAGCTTGTGTAACTTCGGGGATGATGAATCTTTCCCTGAAGGCTCGAAGCATCCAGTCAAGGTGGTTTGTAGAGGGAATTCTAGACACGAACTGTTGAAAATTATCGGAGGAGCACCCTGCTTGGAAGAACGTAATACCGGAGCTCATCTCCCTTAGGGTCTGGTTTCCTTGAGACTCTTCAGTCAGCGATGACGGTGACTAAAAAAAAAGGAATTTGCTTTGGAAGCAATGTCTTCTAGAGAGCAATCTTGTGCTTTTGCGAGCGTTGGAGCCGAGGGTGCACCGAATACCGAAGGCAAATTTTTTCTTAGGACGTAGTGATTTACCTGGAGATCTTAAACTAAGAACTGTTTTTAAGAAAAAAAAACGCTCTATCAGTGGATTTCAAACCCATCTGATGACTGGCAAGGCTAAAAAGGCTGAGACCTGAACCTCTAGGGAGCCAAGTCCCCGAGTTAAATCTAACCGGGATGCACAGAACTGAGACAGCTAGTTTCCGCAAATTTAAAAACCTTCTTCCAAATCCTGCAGTAGGTACTAATGGTGGAAGTTTCATCGGTTTGAAGCAACCTTTGTAAGGCTCCGTGGGAGCAACCTACCGTAATTATATCCGCTTTTCTTTGCCTAACTTCCGGACGCTCAATTCCAGGATCTCTGGAAGTGGATGGAAGAGGTCTTCCAAGGACCTACGTCCAAGGAACCCACAGGTTGTGAGGGTTCATCTTTCATCATAAACAGAGACTTCTGAGATAAGAATTTCCTCTCTTTCTCATAGAGAGAAAGTCTCCTGCTGAAAAATGCAGAGATGCTACCGTGCCCACTGCACTAATGAAATGTAGGAGGAGAATAACCCCAGGAGATTGGGACATTCTTTGCTGACTTGATTCTGCTTGTCACCGTATTTAGGCCATGATTAGAAGGATTTTCTCCATAGAGGGAGACGTCACCCCCTTAGGGGTACCAACCAAAGGCTCTGAGAAAAAAACTTTTTCCGCACTGGCGAAACTGACCCCCTTTTCTCATTTATTTTATTTTTTTTGGGGGGGGGAGTTTACTGACTGACCTTAACGCTAAAATGTACACCACCTTCTATAGTTGAGTTTGGGATGCTTCATTGTGATGAGGCGGTAAAAGTGTACCATCTTCTTACTGTAGGATACGTAACCTCTTCTCCTGAAGAGAGCCAATATTGCCACTAGCCCCTTTGTAAAGGTTCTGGAGCTGATGATGTGCCGAAAAGTAGGCTGTGGATGAGGGTCCCCAATTTTTTGGGGACGTGGAGAGAGAGAGAGAAAAAAAGATTGAAAGACATGATGAGTAGGTAGGCGTTATTGAGGTCTGTCTACAAAGACCACCTAATCCTCTGGTCGAATTGGTAGGATTACCGTATTCAGGAATTACATCTTGCAATGTTGCAACCTGATGGATATGGTCATGGACCTTGGAATGCTGAAGTGTGTCTCCTTGAAATCTGTTACACAGTGGGGGGTCTTCTGCCCTGTCTTAAGGCTACCCCCCCTTCCAGACGGCTCAATGGTCTGGAGGAAAAGCATTGTTTTGTGTCTGGCTGTTTGTGTACTTTGATTGCCCCCTGGGGCTTCTGTCTCATTACACATATCAGTCCTCCTATTCAAGCTATCGGACCAATCCATGCTGACCCTGTTTCAAGTCCTCATTTGCATGGCTAAGAGGACCTAATTGAGAACTACAATGTACTTTAAAATTGACCAATAGGAAAGTGGTTGTTGGGGGCAGGGTGTTCAAACTGCTGTATAAAAGTGTGTGTGCATCCAATAAAAGGTTCGCCTGTTTGAACTTACATACAGCCTGCCTGGTGTTTGTTCTGAGCTATCACAGCTGGATTCGAACGGCCCATAGCTGTAGTTCGAATCCCGAGTTCGAGAGCGGTTGGCATTATATAGTGCTAACTCAACAGAGACCGCCATACAGAATGCCATTAGAGACATCCAGCTGCAGGATGAGCGTCAAGAGAGAGAACGAGAGCGGCAACATGAGCAGAGAATGGCAGAAATGCAGCAATCGGAGAAAATGCCTAAAGATGCAACGACTTTCCGTAAGTTGCCCTTTTGGGCATTCAAACTATTTAAGGAAGGAGAGGAGGAAATTGAAGCATTCCTGCAGGACTTTGATAGACTATGCCATATACATGAAGTACTGTCCCAAAATTGGGTCGCCTTACTGGCAGAGCGGCGGATGCGTATCGAGCCCTGGAGGACGAGGACGCTAAAGACTATGGGCTAGATTCACATAGCCCGCCCTAACTTTGTTTACACTATGCCGCCGTAAGTTAACGAGGCAAGTACATGATTCACAAAGTACTTGCCTGCTAAGTTACGGCGGCGTAGCTTAACCTCTTCCATACCGGGCAGTTATACACACTTCCATACCAGGCCTATTCTGGCACTTCTCTCCTACATGTACAAATCATAATTTTTTTGCTAGAAAATTACGCAGAACCCCCAAACATTATATATGTTTTTTTAGCAGACACCCTAGGGAATAAAACGACGGTCATTGAAACCTTTTATCTTGCACGGTATTTGCGCAATAATTTTTCAAACGCCTTTTTTTGGGAAAAAAATTGTTTCATGAATTAAAAAAATTTAAAAACAGTAAAGTTAGCCCAATTTTTTTGTAAAATATGAAATATGATGTTACACCGAGTAAATAGATACCTAACATGTCACGCTTTAAAATTGCGCACACTCATGGAATGGCGCCAAACTTCGGTACTTAAAAATCTCCATAGGCAACGATTTGAAATTTTTTACAGGTTACCAGTTTAGATTTACAGAGGAGATCTAGTGCTAGAATTGTTGCTGGCACTCTAACGCACGCGGCGATACCTCACATATGTGGTTTAAACGGCGTTTACATATGTCGGCGGGACTTGCGTGTGCGTTCGCTTCTGCGCGCAAGCTAACGGGGACAGGGGCGTTAAAAAAATTAATTTTTATTTCTTTTTTTTTTATATATATTTATTTCTTTTTTTACACTTTTTTTTTTAATTTTTTTTTTTTTTTTATCACTTTTATTCCTATTACAAGGAATGTAAACATCCCTTGTAATAGGAATGTGTGTGACAGGTACTCTTTATGGAGAGATGCGGGGTCAATAAGACCCCACATCTCTCCTCCAGGCTGGAAAGCATGAAATCGGTGAAAAAAAATTCACCGATCTCATGCTTGTGGTTGCTTAGCAGCCGCAATCGCGGCTTTGTTTACTTACGGGGACCCGGGCGTGACGTCATCACATCGCGCCCGGGTCCTCCGACGGTCATAGAGATGACTGGTGACCATCTGGTCACCAGTCATCTCTATGCTTCCTGCGAGCGCCGGACGATTCGTTCTCCGGGCCCCCGATGGCACGGGAGAGCCCGGAGAAGCACCGGATGGCGGCGGGAGGGGGGGATGTCCCCTCCCGCCGCCTGTAAGAACGATCTAGCGGCGGAACCGCCGCTATGATCGTTCTTACGTTGTGCAGAATCGCCGGCAGTTTAGAAGGATATCTGAATGATGCCTCTAGCTGCAGGCATCATTCAGATATCCACCCGGAAAGCCCAGGACGTCACATGACGTCCACTCTGAACGGCAGAAGTTCTTTGTGGACGTCATTTTACTATGGGCCGGTAGGGAAGTGGTTAAAGCGAGCGGGCGTAAGGGCGCCTAATTCAAAATAGGCTGAGGGGCGTGTTCTATGTTAATTTGTGTTGACCTGATGTGATTGACGTTTTTTTGGAACGGCGCATATCCCAGTGTGCATTGTGGCAAAGTACGCCGCACGGGCCTATTGGTTTTGACGTGGACGTAAATGACGTAAATCCCTATTCACGAACGACTTACGCAAACGGCGTAAAATTTTCAAATTTAGACGCGGGAACGACGGCCATACTTAACATTGGCTACGCCACCTAGGGGGCATGTTTATCTTTAGGCGGCCTATCTCTTACGGAAACGGCGTATCTTTACTGCGACGGGCGGACGTACGTTCGTGAATAGGCGTATCTAGTGATTTACATATTCTACGCAGACCGCAATGGAAGCGCCACCTAGCGGTCAGCCTAAATATTGCACCCTAAGATAGGACGGCGCAAGCCGTCGTATCTTAGATAGGTTTAAGTGTATCTCTGTTTGAGAATACACTTAAAGAGGAGTTCCACCCAAATTTGAACTTCCGCTTATCCCACTCCTCACCCCCTTACATGCCACATTTGGCATGTAATTTTTTTGGGGGGGGAGTGGGGGCTTCTGGAAGAGTGGGACTTCCTGTCCCACTTCCTCCTTCCTGTAGGCGAATAAGCTTAATCGCCTACAGGAAGGGGCTGCTGTAGGCGATCGCCTAGGACACGTCACAGGTCCTAGGCGATCCCCTGGCCAATTACACGGCGCAGCGCCGGGCCGCGCCACTCGCGCATGCGCAGTGGGTGCCCGGCCGTGAAGCCGAAAGCTGTCACGGCCGGGTGCCCACACTGAGAATGAAGACGCCGGCCGGGGAGGGGGGGAGAGGAGCGGAGCCCCGGCCGGCGCGCCGCTGGAGCAGGTAAGTGTCTGTTTATTAAAAGCCAGCAGCTACGCTTTTTGTAGCTGCTGACTTTTAATAAACATACAAATTGTCTGGAACTCCCCTTTAAACTTAGGACAGTGCAAATTCCGAGTTAGGTCGGCGTATCTACTGATACGCCGGCCTAACTCTTACTGAATCTGGCCCTATGAACGGGTAAAAGAAGCTTTGCTAGCCCGATTTGCCATTACACCCGAAGCCAGCCGCATTAAGTTTCGAGAATCCAGCGGCTCATTGCTTCCAGAATGAGCCCAACCATCGAGATGTTCAGGAAGAGTGTCGGCAAACTTTTCAAAGCTTATCCTGTCCAAGATGCTGCCGGAGATAATCGGCAGCACCATCGCCAGGCAGTATGGGTTAATGGGAAGCCGGCCCAGGGACGCGATTCCGGTGCTACGATTACCCTCTTCCAGCCTCACATGATTCCCCAGTCAGCCCGGACCGGCCAGACTGTTGCAGTCAGGGTAGCAGGGGGCAAGGTGCTACATTTATCCACCGCCCAAGTACTCTTGGATTGGGGCTCAGGGGAGCGACATGTGCGAGTGGGATTACTACGCAACCCGCAGAAGTACTTTTGGGGAACGATTTGGGCCATTTAACTTCCTCATATGCCCCAGAGGCCACCATGGCCGTGACCACCAGACGTCAGAGCCAACTTCAAGGCAACACCACTCCTATGGTGACCCAAGTAAGACCAAATTCTCCTACGTAGAAGCGAAAAAAAAACACATGGAGTGGAGAGAATGTGCTGCTCACCCCGGTATATACAATAGAGAAGGTTTCCCGGATGGGGTTTTTAGGCAGCTCAATTAGACGAGTTAGATGCAAGTTTAGTGAAAAAAGTGTTTATTCACATGTATCAAAAAGGGAAATGGGGAATAATAAATAGGATGAGTTGCGGCAATACAAAAGACATAAAAAATTCATACAATGTTATACAGTGCACAACAAATCATTTATACAGCTAAATACAATTATTGCATGTATAAACAATATCCTAACGCGTTTCGACCATAATGGTCTTCTTCAGAGGTTTAATTGGTTGTGACTGAAAGAGAATGTACAAAAGGTTACATTAAGCATATCGCATATTTTAATCCAAACACCTGCCCCACCCGCAGCATTTATATAGAGACATCTTCCATTTGGAAGGGGGGGTGGGGGGTGGAGGAAAGAAAACATAACACTATATCAGTGAAGCAAGAAAGATTAAAATCTTTATTAAAAGATCATTACCGGTAGTGAAGTAAGAAAGTAGTCTTGATGAAGCTTTGCTGTCACAAACAGGGGGGTCCAGCCGTTCTCCCACGGATCGCTCCAAATCTCGGGGCTCCCACGTGAGCGTCCGCGCTAGATTGTGTGGTCCCACGTGACACAACAGGGGGTCACCAAATAGGGACGGAACCCAAACAGGGCGGGCCGGTGGGGGGGGGGAAGGAAACAACATGGGGAGAAGGAAAGGTCTGCAATAGGATAATAAACATTAAAGATTGGGGCAATGTATGTATGTATATACATACATACATAAAGAGTGCCTATGTCAGAACCGTTAAGGTAAGTACTCACCGAGGCCGAGATGCCGAGGGCGGCTACCTTTGCGACTCTGTGCACCTCACCCCCTGGAGGTGAAGACAGCGAGGAGGGGCACAAAGAGGCACCGGCTGCCTGCAGCGGGAGGTCACTTGAAGGTAAGTCACGGAAGATGCGATCTGGAAACTCTGGTGAGGCTGAAGCAGGTAGAAGCAGCGATGCAGGAACAAATAGAGTCCACGGGGCTGAGAGCCCGCTCAGGGCTGAACAAAAGCAGAATCAGAAGACAAGCCAGGTGATCAGGGATTCCGGAAGGTAGAGAGTCCAATGAAACAGAGCCGGTGGTCAAGGAGTGGAGACGTAAGCAGATCCGATAAGCAGGCCAGGGGTCAAGTGCAGGAGAAGGCAGAGAATAGTCAAAGTCCAATCCGGGTCAAACAGGTCAAGGTATTCAGGTTTCAAGGTTCTTTCAACAGGGTAAAGCTGACAACAAACCAGCAATTAGCAAGGAGGAAGGGGCTAGCTTAAATAGGCCGCTCAGGCCACTGATTGGTCCACAGTAGTACAGATTCAGAACCAGGCTCCAACGGACAGCAAGCAGAATAACACTGAGCAGTGGCTCAGAGGCAAAGAGCTGGACCTGTAATGGAGAGGTCCTAGGTTCGATTCCACCCAGAGCCAACTGGGGAATGTGACCATGAAAGGCCAGTGCCCTGACAGTGCCCCCCCCCTAGGGGCGGACTCCGGACGCCCAAACTGGACATCAATTTTGGTGAAAAGCTCGGATTAATCGTGGAGCGTGTAAGTCCTGTCTTCCATGTAAGGAAACATGGAAGACAGGATGAATTTTGTAAGACTTAGGTAAGTCCAACTCAAAAGCGACATCGTTAATTTTTCATTTGACCTTGAAAGGGCCGATGAACCTTGGACCAAGTTTCCGGGAAGGAACGTGTAGCCTGAGGTTTGCGGCTGACAACCAGACTTTCTCTCCAACTTCAAAAGTCGGACTGTCCCTCTTCTTCCTATCAAATTTTTTTTTGTAATCCTCCTGAGCCTGATGCATCATCTCCTGGAGTGTCCTGAAGTTTAGTTGAATAGAGGCTATGAGGTCCTGAACAGCTGGAACTGATGTTTCCGGGATAGAGCTAGGAAGAAATGAAGGATGAAACCCAAAGTTGGACCAGAAAGGTGTTTGATTGGTTGAAGAATGAATCAAATTGTTGTATGCAAATTCTGCAGATGGGAGTAATGAGGACCAGTCGTCCTGAGAGGCTGAACAAAAACAACGGAGGTATTGCTCCAGGATCTGGTTTGTTCTCTCTGTTTGACCATTGCTCTGTGGATGGTAGGCTGATGAGAGACAAACTTTAATGTCAAGGGTCTTACAGAGTTCTTTCCAGAATTTGGACGTAAATTGTACGCCTCTGTCAGAGACGATGCTTTTGGGAGATCCGTGAAGGCAGACAATTTCCTTAAAAAAAACTTTGGCTGTTTCTGCAGCTGATGGGGTGCCCACCATGGGCAAGAAGTGTGCCATCTTTGAGAGACGGTCAATGACGACAAAAATTGAGGAAAAGCCCCTGGACGGGGGAAGATCCACAATAAAGTCCATAGAGACTTCGGACCATGGCCGTTCAGGGATGGGCAAAGGCTTGAGTAGCCCCCAACTCTTTGTAATTGGCCCCTTGTTGCGCTGGCAACGAGTACAAGCGGATACATAAGCCTTGCAATCTTGTCTCCATCTTGGCCACCAAAATGGAAACTAATTCTGCGGTCTTTCGGGTTCCGAAGTGACCTGCCAGTTTGTGATCGTGGAACGTACTGAGAACAAGGTGTCGAGTTTCCAGGGGAACAAAAATGTTATTTTGAGACCAGAGTAGTTCGTCCCGTTTTTTAAGAGAAAGATCTCCCGGGTTGGAGCAGTGCCTGGAAGCGGTCTTCAGGGAGTTAAAAAGATCTGATTGTGGAAGTAACAAAAAATTGTGTGATGACAGGATGGTGGTAGGCTCTGGTGTCGCGGGGGTTTCCAAAAACATTCTGGAGAGAGCATCTGCTTTCACATTTTTGGAGCCGGGTCTGTAAGATATCAGAAAATTAAACCGGGTGAAGAAAAGATCCCAACGGGCTTGTCTGGGCCTCAGACGTTTAGCCGAACGCAGGTATTCTAGATTCTTGTGATCTGTGAAGATCATGATAGGGTGGACTGCCCCTTCCAGCAAGTACCTCCACTCTTCAAGAGCGAATTTAATCGCAAGCAATTCTCTGTCACCGACGTCGTAGTTTCTCTCTGGTGGGTTCAATTTCCGGGATGCAGAAGTGCCTTAGGACCTTGTCTTTGGGATAAAATGGCGCCAACAGCTGTTTCAGAGGCATCAACCTCAAGTATGAAGGGTAGAGCTGGGTCAGCATGACGTAGGACAGGTGCCGAAATGAATGTTGATTTGAGCTTGACGAAAGCTTCTTGAGCCTCTTGTGACCAGACAAAACGGTTACCTTGGCGGGTGAGTTTGGTGATGGGTGCCACTATGGTGGAGAATCCAGTGATGAAGCGTCTGTAAAAGTTGGTGAAGCCAATGAAGCGCTGTACCCCTTTTTTGTCTTTAGGGGCTGGCCATTCTTGGATGGCTTGAACTTTTTGTGGGTCCATAGCAACCCCAGAAGTGGAGACAATGAAACCGAGGAACTGTACTGTACTCTTTTCGAACTCACATTTCTCGGCCTTCAAGTATAGTTTGTGACGTCTGAGGATGGTAAGGACAGTCTTAACATGTTCCTGATGGAGATCGATGGAAGCTGAAAAAATAAGGATATCGTCCAGATAGACCACTAAAAAGTTATCCAAGTGTTCCCGAAAAATGTCGTTGACAAGGTGTTGGAAAGTAGCTGGGGCGTTGCAGAGGCCGAACGGCATAACAAGGTACTCATAGTGGCCAAATCTGGACCTAAAGGCTGTTTTCCACTCATCCCCGGGTCTAATTCGAATGAGATTGTAGGCCCCCCGAAGATCCAATTTGGAAAAGACTTTGGCAGACCGGAACCTTTGGAAGAGCTCAGGGATGAGGGGTAGTGGATATCTATTCTTGACCGTAATTTTATTCAACTCCCTGTAGTCTATACAGGGTCGGAGGGAGCCGTCTTTTTTCTCCACAAAGAAGATCCCTGCCCCCGCAGGGGAGGAGGAAGGGCGAATGAACTGCTTCTCAAGGTTCTCGTCTATGTAGGCTTTGAGGGCCTTTAATTCAGTCTCTGACAGAGGAAAAATACGGCCAAAAGGGATTGCTGCACCGGGTAACAGATCGACAGGGCAATCGTAAGGTCTATGGGGGGGTAGACGGTCAGCTTGTTTCTTGTCAAAAACGTCAGCAAACTCCAGGTATGCCGGGGGGACGTGTTGGAGACTTTCTGATGAGGCAGTGACGGTGGAGCAGGTGGTGGTGACCGATGGGAAGCAGTTGTGGGAACAGTAGGACGATACAAAGTTGACCTCCTTGCTACCCCAGTTAATATGAGGTTGGTGAGTCTGTAGCCAGGGTAGGCCAAAAATAATAGGGAATATGGGAGATGGGATCAAGTCCAACTGCAGGAATTCTTGGTGTCCAGAATCGGTGATAGCCAAGATAGGGTCAGTTTGTTGGGTCACAAGTCCAGAGCGGGGAAGTGAGCCATCTGCCAGGCGAACTTGTAAATGATGATCCTTTAGTCGGAGGGGAAAATGTAGCTTCCGAGCCAGATCAGAGTCCACGAAGCTACTACAGGCGCCGGAGTCAATGATCGCTGGTAATCGGGTTACCCCTTCCGGTAGCTGTAGAGAGACAAAAAGGGTAATGTAAGACTGTGGGGCACTGTCAATGCGGCAGTTAGGAGCAATCTTAGGTGCACACTTACAGGGTCTTACTGGACAAGTGCGAAGGAAGTGTCCGGAGGCTCCGCAATACAGGCACAGGTTAGCCTGGTGCCTGCGTTGTCTCTCTTCAGAGGTGAGAGGAGGACGGACTAGACCAAGCTGCAGGGGTTCCGGATCATTGACTGGGTTGGAGGGGGGAGTTGGAAGAGGAGGATGCACAAGAACAGGTCTTGGAGGAATCCAGGTTGGACGGGACGTTTGGAAGCGCTCAGAGCGCCGTTCCCGAAGACGCCGATCCAATTGGGTAGCAGCTTGAATCAAGTCCTCCAGGGTAGCGGGAGCTTCAGTTCGGGCTAGCTCATCTTTAAGAGCTTCCGAAAGTCCTTGCCGGAACTGATACTTCAGAGCTGCTTCGTTCCAGCCGGTATCGGCTGATCACTTCCGAAAATCAGCTGTGTAGTCCTCTACGGGTCTCCTTCCCTGACAGAGGTTGTGAAGGACGGTCTCAGCTGTTGCGGTGCGTTGTGGGTCATCATAAAGCTTGGCCATTTGTTCAAAAAAGGTATCGAGGGTATTTAGTACTGTACTTTTTTGCTCCATAAGGCCATGTGCCCATGCCTGTGGTTCCTCAGAGAGGAGGGATATAACAAACCCCACCTTTACTGCTTCTGAGAAGAAAGTCCTAGGTTGAAGTGCAAGATACAAGGAACAAGCGTTTTTAAAGGAGCAATACTTCCTGCGATCGCCTGAAAATCGCTCCGGAGTCGGGACTCTAGGGTTAGGATGAGTCACTACGACAGCTGGGTTTGCGACGGCCTGCGGGGCTGCGGCTTCAGGGGCTGAAGCGGAGGGACCAGGGTGTCCAGTAAGTTGTTGGAGACGACCGTCAACTTGCAAGTAGCCGTCCTGCAACTTCTGTACTGCGTCCGTAAGTGCTGAGACCTGCTGGCATAGCGCCTCGAAAGGCGAGCGCGTCCTGTCGGCCTCGGACATCTTTCTGGCTGGTTTGTACTGTCAGAACCGTTAAGGTAAGTACTCACCGAGGCCGAGATGCCGAGGGCGGCTACCTTTGCGACTCTGTGCACCTCACCCCCTGGAGGTGGAGACAGCGAGGAGGGGCACAAAGAGGCACCGGCTGCCTGCAGCGGGAGGTCACTTGAAGGTAAGTCACGGAAGATGCGATCTGGAAACTCCGGTGAGGCTGAAGCAGGTAGAAGCAGCGATGCAGGAACAAATAGAGTCCACGGGGCTGAGAGCCCGCTCAGGGCTGAACAAAAGCAGAATCAGAAGACAAGCCAGGTGATCAGGGATTCCGGAAGGTAGAGAGTCCAATGAAACAGAGCCGGTGGTCAAGGAGTGGAGACGTAAGCAGATCCGATAAGCAGGCCAGGGGTCAAGTGCAGGAGAAGGCAGAGAATAGTCAAAGTCCAATCCGGGTCAAACAGGTCAAGGTATTCAGGTTTCAAGGTTCTTTCAACAGGGTAAAGCTGACAACAAACCAGCTATTAGCAAGGAGGAAGGGGCTGGCTTAAATAGGCCGCTCAGGCCACTGATTGGTCCACAGTAGTACAGATTCAGAACCAGGCTCCAACGGACAGCAAGCAGAATAACACTGAGCAGTGGCTCAGAGGCAAAGAGCTGGACCTGTAATGGAGAGGTCCTAGGTTTGATTCCACCCAGAGCCAACTGGGGAATGTGACCGTGAAAGGCCAGTGCCCTGACAGCCTATGAATTAAATTGTTAGGGGTGCCGTATGATGTCAGCCCTATGAACAAGTATTTTGGGAAGATTGATAATAAGATATTTGGGTAAAAGAACCCCTAATGTGGCAAGGTATATATGTCAGACGATCCAAAAGGGGGGAATTATGTGTGCAGGTGGAAAAGTAGGGAAAGAATGAATGTTGGGAGAAGGGGTGAGGAACATGAAAAAAGGTTGAAAAGAGGTTGAAGTGAGGAAAAATGGGAAGTGGAAAAAGGAAAGGGGGGAAAAAAGGGAAGGGGAAACGAGGTATAGAAAAAAGGAGAAGAGTAAAGAGAGGGTGGGTGAGGTGAGGTGAAGGGGGGAAAAAAAGGGAAAAAATGTAGAGATGAGAAAATAAAGGAGGGAAGAAAAACAAGAAAGAAAATGTGGGGGAACAAGAAAGTGTAGGAATAAAAAAAGTTGATTGAGTGAGGGAATGTGTGTGTGTGTGTGTGTGTGTAATGTAGAAAAAGTGAAAAGATAGTGATGGGGGGGAGAAAAAAAGTAACATAAATTAAATGTGAAGAGCTGAAAGGGAAAGTCGGGTGATAGGGAAATAGGAAAGGTGACTGTGGGAGAGGGACGTAGGGGAAGAGAAAAAGCAGAAATGGTATATAGTACAGTGAAAAGGTGGTCAAAGCCAATGGGAAAAAAATGAGGTGAAGTTAGACAAAGGTGTAGAGTGAAAGCAGGTGAAGTGGGAAAGGAAGTGAGAGGATGAAAAGGATAATGTAGAGGAATGAAGGACAGAGTGGGGGTAAAAAAAAAGGGGGGGGAGGGAAGTGAAGGTGTGTTGGACTGCAAACAAGAAGTGACATAGGAAGGAAATGAAAAAAGAAGTAAAAAAAAAGTAATATAGAAAGCAAGAAAAAGAACTTGACATGGATAGGAGTGGGTAAGATCCTAATGGAAAGAGTGAGCGACTATTACCTTGATGGACAAAGATGGCAATAAATATTTGAGTTAAAAACATCCAATAGGGACCATGGTTCAATATGAGAAAACCGCTGGTGTTCAAAAAACGTATCAGCGTTGTCCCCTCTGTGAAAATGGAGTGGGATGGGTTATACATGGTATTGAGAAAGGAAGGGGGAAAAAAAACAAATAAAAAAAGGTTGAAAGTGGTGAACCACAGACTTACCCTGTTGAAGGGAAAGGAATTATTAATTATTGCAAAGTCCTCCGGGAGAAGCAGGAAAGGGCTGAACAATTTATGGCACATCTAATTAGCCATTCAGAGGGAAAACGCCCTTATTCCTAAGGATCCATGTGGGATGTATCCCCCCCCCCAATCGAAACGCCAACCCCGGGGGGGAACCACCCATCCGCATTGCGGATAATGGGGTGGCCTCCTCGGTGTGTGGGAGCGCACATAGCACTGGCCGCTGCTGTCGCTCCCGATGATGCCAACGTGACGGGATGACGTCACCGCGTACGTGCGGACCAGCCGCGCATTTGTGCAGTGTATGCCAAGGCGTGCGGGAGCGGTCCCACATGCTGCCAGCAGGGGAGAGAGCGGCCCCACAGGAGACGACAGTGCACTATCGCCACCCAGTGGGGAACGCATAGTGTACATGTACGCAATACTCTCACCCTGCTGGGAGGTAACACGGGGCCACACAGCACGGACTGCCTAAAAGGGACCAAGTAGGGGCGTCCAGGGAAGGCAGCAGGACAGCTCCTGAAGGACAGAAAAATACAAAAAAGATACATATTTTACATAATTGAGATTACGAAAACACCCATAAAGACATTGTGTGAATACAATTGGATATGCCGCAGCAATTCTATGTATAGTCCAAAAAAGACATAAAAACCCTTAGATATAGGTAATTGCATTGGTATGATTATATTAGTATTTTTCTAAAGGGGCATGAATGAAGCATAGCAAGATGGGACATCAAGAGGCAGACACCACAGAACGTATGCTGTGCAACAAGGGCATGGGATATGTAAATCTCGTAGAAAAAGGGGAAGTGGAATATACGACATGTGCCAAAAATTGGACATGACAGCAGTTATGCTCATAGTGGAAAGGGGGATGAGGAGATGCTGGCTCTGTATGACAATGATATAAAGATTATTATGAAGGTATAGATGGATGGAAGATGGTTCAAATGTATTGTAATTATTGGGTTTTCCCAGATACAAAGCCCTTTACAGTTTTGTTCAAAATTATTCAACCCCCCAATGCTGTAAAGGGTTTTAGGTAATTTAGTGTACATTTGTAATTGTATTCAGAATGAAATCCTACAAGGACTTCTTAAAGAACCATATGCAACTAAAATGACATCAATTGGTTTTGTAATACAGTAGTAAATGTTTATTTTGTGAATTCTTCATTTACACAATTTTTCAACCCCTTAAAGACTACCACTCTGAAGAACAGAGGTTCATTGAAGTGTTTTCAATCAGGTATTGAAAACACCTGTGGATGTCAGGGAGCAGCAATAAAGCCTAATAAGCACCAATTAGGCAGCTTTAAAATGACTGTGATACTCAGCTCCTTCTAGACATTTACTGGTGTGGTTACAAACATGGTGAAGTCAAGAGAATGGTCCAGGAAGACAAGAGAAGAGGTGATTACTCTTCACAGGAAGGGCAATGGCTATAAGAAGATTGCAAAGATGTTAAAGGGGTGGTTCCCCCTAAAACAAATTTCTAACAATACATTCGTAAGACAGCTTACACTGCGGGTAGGCTGGCTTTTGTTTTGTTTTTTTAGTACATACCTCGATATCGCCATTTCGTCCCTTGGCGGTGGGCGTTCCTAGTTGATTGACGTTCCTCCGACGGGCACATACGTGACGTCACGACTTTCCGAAAGAAACCGAACATCGCTGCGCAGGCGCCGTATAGAGCCGACTCTATACGGCGCCTGCGCAATGACGTTCGGCTTCTGTCGGAAAGTCGTGACGCGCAGTATGCGCCCGTCGGAGGAACGTCAATCAACTAGGAACGCCCACCGCCAAGGGACGAAATGGCGATATCGAGGTATGTACTAAAAAAACAAAACAAAAGCCAGCCTACCCGCAGTGTAAGCAGTCTTACGAATGTATTGTTAGAAATTTGTTTTAGGGGGAACCACCGCTTTAAACATACCAAGAGACACCATAGGAAGCATCATTCGCAAATTCAAGGCAAAGGGCACTGTTGAAACGCTACCTGGTCGTGGCAGAAAGAAGATGCTGACTTCGACTGCTGTGTGCTACCTGAAGCGTAGAGTGGAGAAAAGTCCCTGTGTGACTGCTGAGGAACTGAGAAAAGATTTGTCAGATGTGGGTACTGAAGTTTCTGCTCAGACCATACGGCGCACACTGCGTAATGAAGGCCTCCATGCCAGAACTCGCAGGCGCACCCCCTTGCTGTCTTCAAAGAATAAGAAGAGTCGACTGCAGTATGCCAAAAGTCATGTGGACAAACCACAGAAGTTTTGGGATTGTGTTCTGTGGACTGATGAAACAAAATTAGAACTGTTTGGGCCCATGGATCAACACTATGTTTGGAGGAGGAAGAACAAGGCCTATGATGAAAAGAACACCTTGCCTACTGTTAAGCATGGTGGGGGGTCAATCATGCTTTGGGGCTGTTTTGCTTCTGTAGGTACAGGGAAGCTTCAGCGTGTGCAAGGTACCATGAATTATCTTCAGTACCAGGAGATATTGGATGACAATGTGATGCAGTCCGTCACAAACCTGAGGCTTGGGAGACGTTGGACCTTTCAACAGGACAATGATCCCAAGCATACCTCCAAGTCCACTAGAGCATGGTTGCAGTTAAAGGCTGGAACATTTTGGAGTGGCCATCGCAGTCACCAGACTTAAATCCGATTGAGAACCTCTGGTGGGATTTAAAGAAAGCAGTTGCAGTGCGCAAGCCTAAGAATCAGAGGCGGCTCTCTAATTAGGAGGCTCCACCGCCGCGGCGCCATCCTCCTAGCCTTTCCCCCAAAGTCGGCGGCCGCAGTGCATGGTGGGAGTTGTAGTTCTCCAGAGCACATACACACTAGACTTGGCCCTCTGGTGCCTGTGCTCTGCAGACTACAACTCCCAGATTGCACTGCAGGGCACTCAAAACGAATAGCACATGTCGGCTTCTCCTGCTGCCAGTGCCTTTAGTAGGGGGCCGAGAAGCAGGTTCATCTTACTGCATGCTGTCTCTACTCTGGTTTGCACCCTGTCTGTCTCTGGTCTGCACCCTGTCTGTCTCTGGTCTGCACCCTGTCTGTCTCTGGTCTGCACCCTGTCTGCCTCTGGTCTGCACCCTGTCTGTCTCTGGTCTGCACCCTGTCTGTCTCTGGTCTGCATCCTGTCTGTCTCTGGTCTGCACCCTGTCTGTCTCTTGGTCTGCACCCTGTCTGTCTCTTGGTCTGCACCCTGTCTGTCTCTTGGTCTGCACCCTGTCTGTCTCTTGGTCTGCACCCTGTCTGTCTTTTGGTCTGCACCCTGTCTGTCTCTTGGTCTGTCTCTGGTCTGCACCCTGTCTGTCTCTGGTCTGTACCCTGTCTGTCTCTGGTCTGCATCCTGTCTGTCTCTTGGTCTGCACCCTGTCTGTCTCTTGGTCTGCACCCTGTCTGTCTCTTGGTCTGCACCCTGTCTGTCTCTTGGTCTGCACCCTGTCTGTCTCTTGGTCTGCACACTGTCTGTCTCTTGGTCTGCACACTGTCTGTCTCTTGGTCTGCACCCTGTCTGTCTCTGGTCTGTCTCCTGTCTGTCTCTGGTCTGTCTCCTGTCTGTCTCTGGTCTGCATCCTGTCTGTCTCTTGGTCTGCATCCTGTCTGTCTCTTGGTCTGAATCCTGTCTGTCTCTTGGTCTGCATCCTGTCTGTCTCTGGTCTGCACCCTGTCTGCCTCTGGTCTGCACCCTGTCTGTCTCTGGTCTGCACCCTGTCTGTCTCTGGTCTGCACCCTGTCTGTCTCTGGTCTGCATCCTGTCTGTCTCTGGTCTGCACCCTGTCTGTCTCTGGTCTGCACCCTGTCTGTCTCTGGTCTGCACCCTGTCTGTCTCTTGGTCTGCACCCTGTCTGTCTCTTGGTCTGCACCCTGTCTGTCTCTTGGTCTGCACCCTGTCTGTCTTTTGGTCTGCACCCTGTCTGTCTCTTGGTCTGTCTCTGGTCTGCACCCTGTCTGTCTCTGGTCTGTACCCTGTCTGTCTCTGGTCTGCACCCTGTCTGTCTCTTGGTCTGCACCCTGTCTGTCTCTTGGTCTGCACCCTGTCTGTCTCTTGGTCTGCACCCTGTCTGTCTCTTGGTCTGCACACTGTCTGTCTCTTGGTCTGCACCCTGTCTGTCTCTTGGTCTGCACCCTGTCTGTCTCTGGTCTGCACCCTGTCTGTCTCTGGTCTGTCTCCTGTCTGTCTCTGGTCTGCATCCTGTCTGTCTCTTGGTCTGCATCCTGTCTGTCTCTGGTCTGCATCCTGTCTGTCTCTTGGTCTGCATCCTGTCTGTCTCTTGGTCTGAATCCTGTCTGTCTCTTGGTCTGCATCCTGTCTGTCTCTTGGTCTGCACCCTGTCTGTCTCTTGGTCTGCACCCTGTCTGTCTCTTGGTCTGCACCCTGTCTGTCTCTTGGTCTGCACCCTGTCTGTCTCTTGGTCTGCACCCTGTCTGTCTCTTGGTCTGCACCCTGTCTGTCTCTTGGTCTGCATCCTGTCTGTCTCTGGTCTGCATCCTGTCTGTCTCTTGGTCTGCACCCTGTCTGTCTCTTGGTCTGCACCCTGTCTGTCTCTGGTCTGCACCCTGTCTGTCGCTGATCTGCACCCTGTCTGTCCCGTCTGTCTCTGGTCTGTACCCTGTCTGTCTCTGGTCTGTACCCTGTCTGTCCCGTCTGTCTCTGGTCTGTACCCTGTCTGTCCCGTCTGTCTCTGGTCTGTACCCTGTCTGTCTCAGTGCTTTCTAGCGCCACACTTTAACATTATGAGCATGCTTGGCGGGGACTGGCACCACCATAAGCGGCTGTTGACTGGCCAGATTGGCTGTACATAATTTGACTCCGCCTACCCTTCTCCCCGCAACTTTTTTAGACTGCATCGTCTCCCTGGCTTGGGACGGGGTCTGGCTGTGACAATAGGAGGAGGGAGAGGAGCATGAGGTAAACCCTCAGGTGGCGGCCAGGACATCAGGTAAAATTAATCAAAGTAATGTGCGGGTGCCAAGCTCACTGACATTTTGCAGGTGTTGTTGGTATACAGTTTTAAGGCAGACAGGATAGTTACTTGCTGCATGCACCTGCAGGCCATGGCTATTGCATTACAGCTGATGGCATGTACATGATGACAGAACCCAAAGCTAAGCACTATGACAAAAAGACACAACATTCATGAATTTCTGTATGTTTTAAAGCATCATTCATGTAAATTGTTATACAAGTAGTGTAAGTATCTTGCAGCAAAGCTTAAAATGGGAATGAAAGAGGCAGCACCAGTAGCAAATCAAATTGTGCGCAGACAGTGAACAGACAGTGTGTGACAGTGTGAAAGCAAGAGAGAGATGGGATCAGTGGCGGTGCGTCCATTAAGGGCGCACGGGCACTGCTCCCTCTCTCCAGCCACTCCCTCTATGACTAATGAATATATTCATGCATTGCATGAATCTATCTATGGACACCACCGCCACCCTCTATTCAGGCGTCCAGCCCCTTTTCGGACACAGGGAGCCTGATTCACAGCGACAGGGGTGTATTTTTGAAGCACCTGATTAGAGCCAAAGGCTCTAATAGGCTTTAAAAAAGGTGAACAATGCTTTGCACTCAGTTCACTCAGGTGTGGCAATTTTTGATGGGGAACAGTGGTGGCATTTAATGGGGCGCAGTGGCAGCATTTGATGGGCACAGTAAGGCTGCAATTCATGTGTTTTGTTTCAGAATTTTTTAGTTTTTTGCGCGGCTTCTCCTTAATTGTTGAATAACAGGCATAATTGTATGATTATGGGCGTGAGTGGGGCCTCATGTCTAAATTTTGCCTTAGGCCTCACAAAGTCTAGAGCCGCCTCTGCTAAGAATGTGACTGAACTGGAGGCTTTTGCCCATGACGAATGGGCGAAGATACCCGTAGATCGCTGCAAGACACTTGTGTCAAGCTATGCTTCACGTTTAAAAGCTGTTATAACTGTAAAAGGATGTTGTACTAAGTACTAAGATTGAATGTCACTTGGGGGTTGAATAAAACATGATGTGAGCACAGAAAAGACATTTGTGGCTATTTCATTATAAATGTTATGTTATATTTGTCTGACCTACACGTGCCTCTTTGATTTAATTGTAAGCAGGATGACTGAATGATCAAAATCAATGTCAAACTGGCCAAAACAATCAATTTCAGTGGGGGTTGAATAATTTTAAATACAACTGTAGAAATGGGACGAATGAAAGTGATTCATTCAGGCCCGGAAGGGCTGTAGCTTGTAATTTAAAGATCCAACGCTGTTCATGTTGGAGCAATGTTTTATTCCAATCGCCGCTTCTGTCAGGAATATGGATTCTGTAGAGTGCGGCGAAGGAAACCTTAGGTACAGTGTAATTGTGTTGAGACACTGCATGTCTCCCAATGGGAAGATATAGGTTACCGATCTCCATACTATAGATACATGCTTAGCTATCCTTCGCCAGAACTCTTGTTTAGTCTTTCCAATATAAAAGGCACCACATTCACACTCCATCAAATACACGACGCCTCGCGTCCGACAATTGGTAAAGTGTGACGGTTTAAATGTGTCTCCATTGGGAAGTCGAAAAGTCCCTTCCTTTATCATGAGTGGACAGTAAGAACAGTGACCACATGGAAAGGTGCCATGCACTGGGCAATGTGTATTTCTCTTTGCAACATTTTTATACTCACTTTGTACTAGACGATCTTTGATCGAAGTAGCACGTTCAAATGTGATAGAGGGATGGTCAGCAATGAATGGTTTGATTTTGGGATCATCCGTTAGGATAGTCCAATTTTTTTGGAGTATTTGTTGTATAGATTTGTGTTGACGAGAGAAACATAGAATAATTCTGATGATTTCTGAATCGGAACTTAATACTGACTTCTTTTTATATAGAAGTGTGTGTCTGGAATAAAGATTGGTTTTGTTATAAGCCTTGCGTAGGCAGGTTTGGCTATAACCTCGGGAAAGGGGTCTGCTCTGGAGCTTGCCTGCTTCTGCGAAGAAAAGGACATCATTGGAACAATTGCGACGAAGTCGCAGGTATTGTCCAAAGGGTATGGAATTCTTAAGAGGAAGTGGGTGAAAGCTGTCAGCATGGAGCACTGTGTTGCCAGCTGTGCTCTTCCGGAACAGAGTGCTACATAAATGTCCATTAACATCCACATAAAGTCTGACATCCAGAAAGGTGATGCTACTTTTGTTGTATGTCATTGTGAATTTCCTGGTGACCAGGTTATCACAATGACCAGGATATCGTCGATATATCTTCGCCACATTTTGATGTGGCTCAGACATTCAACGAGAGCCTCGTCACATGGGAGGGATTGCTCCCACTCCCCCAGGTACAAATTGGCGTAGGCTGGGGCACAACAAGTCCCCATCGCTACGCCTTGTACCTGGAGGTAGTGGGAGCTGTTGAAAGAAAAGCAATTGTGATACAATATGTATCTCAGAGTCTACCAAGAACTCATCTAGGGTGTGCTCATGTAGGTGACCGTTGGTGAGGCATTTCTGTATAGTCTTTATCCCCTTGTCATGGGGTATACTGCTATACAGAGCCTCAACATCAATGGCGACCAAAATGGATTCGTCAGAGAAGGTCACTTCATCTGTAATCTGTAACAGGTGGATGGTATCTTCTACGAAAGAGGGCAGTAGGAGGACGTAGGGTTGGAGGTAACTATCCACAACACGGCTAAGGTTCTCAGAGATCGATCCATTGCCGGAAACTATGGGTCTCCCAGGTGGCGGGTTTTTTAATTTGTGGATTTTCGGAAGACAATAGAATGTCGCTATTTTGGGGTACTTAGTGCGAATATACTCCTATATATTTTTTGAAATAATGTGGTCGGCGAATGCCTTGTCCACCAGAGTATAAAAGTTAGTAAAATATTGGCAAATAGAGTGAGCAGAGATGTGTTTGTACCAATCTACATTGGCCAAAATGGTTTCACACATAGTTATGGAGCCCCGAGATTTGGAGCGATCCGTGGGAGAACGGCTGGACCCCCCTGTTTGTGACAGCAAAGCTTCATCGAGACTACTTTCTTACTTCACTACCGGTAATGATCGATTTTAATTAATCTTTCTTGCTTCACTGATATAGTGTTATGTTTTCTTTCCTCCACCCCCCACCCCCCCTTCCAAATGGAAGATGTCTCTATATAAATGGAGCTGCGGGTGGGGCAGGTGTTTGGATTAAAATATGCGATATGCTTAATGTAACCTTTTGTACATTCTCTTTCAGTCACAACCAATTAAACCTCTGAAGAAGACCATTATGGTTGAAACGCGTTAGGATATTGTTTATACATGCAATAATTGTATTTAGCTGTATAAATGATTTGTTGTACACTGTATAACATTGTATGATTTTTTTATGTCTTTTGTATTGCCGCAACTCATATCCTATTTATTATTCCCCATTTCCCTTTTTGATATATGTGAATAAATACTTTTTTCACTAAATTGCATCTAACTCGTCTAATTGAGCTGCCTAAAATTCTCCTACGTTACCCCAACTTGACAACACCGTGTCCTGGGATGCTCCCTCCGACGTTAGGCAAGAGACTCAGAGTGACCCAACTTTAGCTGGTTATCGGGACAGGGCGGGCAAGGATCCAGGTGGGTTGGGGGAAGACAGAATGGAGTGGGAGGGGGGGTTTCTTTATCGTTACACTGAGGGAATGGGCACTGGGAAGCAACAGGGTCCCCACAAATGGCTAGTTGTACCCCAGAAATACAGACGGGAGCTATTGCGGCTGGCTCACGACATCCCCTTGACCGGACATTTAGGCATAGCCAAGACCCGGAGTTGGTTGTCTCATGCTTTCTTCTGGCCCAGATTACATGCTGAGGTGCGAGAATACTGCCGGACCTGTGAGACTTGTCAGAAAGTAGGGAAGACAGGGGATCACCCAAAAGCCTCGCTGCAAACCCTGCCGATTATTAGAGAACCCTTTAGCCGCATAGCGGTAGATATTATAGGCCCACTGGCCCGCCCCAGTGCCACCGGGAAGAAGTATATTCTTACAGTTGTGGATTACGCCACCCGCTACCCGGAGGCCAACCCCTTATCCAATATCCAGGCGGATACAGTAGCAGATGCCTTACTGCGGGTATTCACTAGGGTAGCGTTTCCCCAGGACATATTGTCCGATCAGGTTACCCAGTTCACAGCTGAGCTGACGCAGCAGCTCTGGCGTCTCTGTGGGATTAAACCCCACCAGAGCGCCCCCTACCACCCTCAGAATAATGGGCTGTGTGAGAGATTTATCTGGACCCTGAAGCAGCTGCTTCGGGCCTTTGTGGAGAGTAGGAAGGATTGGGAGAAATATCTTCCCCATCTACTGTTTGCCTATAGAGAGGTACCCCAAGAGTCCACAGGGGTTTCCCCATTTGAGCTGTTATATGGGCGAAGGGTTAGGGGACCCTTAGACTTAGTGAGGGCCCAGTGGGAGGGGGTAGAGGATCAGGAAGTCCTCCCCATCCTTAGTTATGTCTTGGAACTCAGGGAGCGACTGCGGGAACTTACTGATCTAGTTCATGAGAATATGCATTCGGCCCAGAGTCAGCAGAAGGTTTGGTATGATCGGTCTGCGCAGAATCGCACCTTTTATATCGGACAGAAAGTCCTGGTACTAAAACCCCTGAAGCAAAATAAATTACAGGCCTCCTGACAGGGCCCCTATAAGGTGGTAAAACAGCTGTGCGATACCACCTATGTGGTTGCCAGCTGTGCAGACTCAAAATTTAAGAGGACGTTCCACATTAATATGATGAAGGCCTTTAATGAGAGGGCTGAGGCAGTAGCCGCCATATGTGCTCCGGGCACTGGGGACTCTGAATATCTACCGATGCTGGAGCTTCCCGAAGTCAATAACTGTTCCGGGGGGGGGGGGTGGAGGATATACAGCTAGGAGATAGATTAGGATCCCGAGAATGAGAACAGGCCAGAGAATTACTCCAGGACCGGCAGGAGATGTTCTCGGCGCTCCCTGGGTACACTCACATAGCTGTGCACAAGGTAGAGACTCCCAGGCAGAAGCCCCTGAGACAACCAGCCTATAGGATTCCCGGAGCAGTGCAAGAAGGGATGAGAGCGGAGATTAGGGAGATGCTCAAGTTAAGTGTGATCGAATGATCAGCAAGCCCCTGGGTGTCCCCTGTAGTATTAATCCCAAAACGGGATGGCACGACCCGATTTTGTGTGGACTATAGGCGACTGAATGACTGTACTGTGACAGATGCCTACCCTATGCCCCGAGTGGACGAATTGCTGGACAAAATACTGTAGCTCAGGGACATTATCTGATGACTATTGACTTGTGTAAGGGCTACTGGCAGATAACCTTGGATGCGGAAGCAATTCCGAAGTCGGCCTTCATCACCCAGTTCGGCCTTTACCAGTTTCTGGTGATGCCATTTGGGATGAAGAAAGCTCCGGCTACCTTCCAGCGGATGATAGATGAACTCCTCGATGGTCTGCAAGATTTTGCATGTGCATATCTTGACGAGATCGCAATCTATAGCCAGACCTGGGAGGAACATCTTAGATACCTGGGAATAGTGCTAGATAGGATCCGAGCCGCAGACCTGACCCTAAAACCAGACAAATGTAATATCGGGATGTCTGAGGTGCAATATCTGGGACATAGAGTGGGATGTGGGAAGCAGAGGCCAGAACCTGCAAAAATAGAGGCCGTCCTAAACTGGCCGGTTCCCAGAACCTAGACCCAGGTACTTGCATTTTTAGGGACAGCAGGGTACTACAGGAAGTTTGTACCCCACTATAGTGACATAGCCAAACCCCTAACGGACCTGACCAAAAAGACTCTCCCTAGACAGGTCCTGGGGTCCCCGGAGTGCGAGATAGCATTTCATCAGTTAAAAACCACCCTAATGCAAGCTCCCATACTGGCGGCACCCGATCCTAACAAACGATTTGTCATTCATACAGACGCCTCCATGTTCGGACTGGGAGCTGTACTAAGCCAAGTTGACAATGACGGGAAAGAGCACCTGGTGGTGTATCTCAGTCGCAAGTTGTTACCCTGTGAAGTTGGATATGCTGCCGTGGAAAAAGAGTGTTTGGCCTTAGTCTGGGCTTTAAAGAAATTGCAGCCCTACGTTTATGGACGCTCTTTTACCGTCATGACGGACCACAATCCCTTGATATGGCTTAACTGGGTGGCGGGAGAGAACGGGCTATTACTACGGTGGAGCCTGGCTTTGCAACCATACAATTTCACCATACAATATCGGCCAGGGCCTCAAAACGGGA